>NC_139347.1:58391428-58558928 GCF_055883805.1 Amblyomma maculatum | reverse complement strand
TTTAACTTTTCGTGTTTGCTACGGTGTGCCCGGAAAAGCAGCCAAAGAAAACACTTTGCGAAGTTTGTTGCTGCCTGCGTTTTGCATACAAATACTGCCTCTTACACGGTCGTGAGTTAGAAGCCTTTTCTATTCTCCATCAATCTCTGGTGCATCCCAATCGAGCGAAGCATCAGTGTTCACAAAGTAGGGTACGCGAAAAAAACAAACAAATCTAGCCATGCAAAAAATCTTCATCGAATTTCAGATCTGCACGCGGCGAAAGACGAGTGCAACTCATCGTGTTAAAAGATTTTTTTTTCTGTACTATGGCATGCTTCGTCTGGGTTGTTTTCGAAGAAAGTTGTTCCAGTGTCGAAAGATTAAAAAAAAAAGAAAAGTGGCGACACCAAAAACTTTTCCGAAGTCGATTTTAGCATACGTGAACCAGCACTTCACGTGAACAAATTACGGCTGCTGTTCGGACTAGCGCGTTCTTGTATTGACTTTACTTACTGTAAAGTTTCCTTGACACGCCTAGCAGTATTCCAGCACCTCCTTTATTGAAATGCAAAGCAGTCTCTATCGTAGGTATTCGGTTTGCTTTTCTGTTGTGCACCAATTTCTTTGCGTCGAGCTATCGTAATCGCTTTTTATCGCCGGGCAAAAAGAAAATTAGACAAGGAAAACAAATATTCGCTAGGCAGGGGCACAAAGTTCTGGGCCCCATTTCGCATGTAGCACAGAAAGTACGCGGTTGCTGCTTCTCTACAAGGCGAATTATTGCTGGACGCCTCGCATTCTGAACTTTGCAGAATCGCTGAGCGTCGAACTAAGAGTTAGGTAAAAATTACATCGAAAAAAAAAAAGCAAGAAATTCACGTAGAATAAAAAGTGAATTGCTGATTGTAGCGACGACCCGATTCGTCCCGATCCGCTGAGGCAAAGACAATAAAAGAGGGGCTCCACCATCGGATTTTGCTTTGAAGGGGGTGCATTAATCCTCGATCAAAACGTAGAAGTGGTCAAGGCAGTAATGAAAAATTTTTCAAAGACCGCAAGAGAAGCCTTGCTAACCCATATGGCTAAGGCGCGAAGCTTCAAGGGAGGACCATTGTAAGTTTCTGCGCGGTTACCAGTACTTGTAAACTGAATAACTAATTTTAAAATTATTATTTAATTAATTAATTTTATTAAGAAAGGTCAAGGAGGGGCTGTGACGAGTACTCGGAGAAACAAAAAGAAAAACAGGATTGGAATTTCGTGAGATCTCGCTCTCGAGCGCATGCTTTGATAATGTCCCTCCTGTTTCCGTCTGGTATTTGCACGCTGATGAAAATGTTCGCGTGACAGGCACGTCGCTGCTGATATCGTGCATACCGAGTCACATCATACGTGCTTGTCACGAAATGAGGTGATGTGAGGCAAAGCTTTATATATTTAAAAAAAACGATGGGAAATGAGGAAGGGACGAGCAGGTTGATCGGCTCCCTTATAGTCCAAGGTTCGGCAGGCCTTTGCTTGCTTCATCGACCAGGTGGACGACCCTGGTCCCGCTTGACAGCACTGCCTATGACTCATACTTCTTATGTGTGTTCTGTATGACGCAAGTTTGGAGGTTTTTGCTGTACACCCTCAAGATACATAGGATAGAGCGCCACACCAGGGACAAGCAGAACTGTTGCGGCTTTTACTCATCACAGGGGAGAAGTGACCAATAAAAGTCGCAGTGCATGTGAACACAATACGGTGACTTGGTCTTTCGCGTCAACGAATCGGATGACATTTAGTTAACAGATGCCAGAAATCACATCAGCCCACATAAATCCAACTTATCTGGACTCTGCGCGCGTTAGAGCGTCTTGGGATAAAATTCGCTTCTTTTTAATACGCGACTCATATTGATAATGACGCGGCTGATTTCAAGAAAAAAAAACAACATAAAGGCTGAAAGGAAGAGAATGTGCACGACTGTCACGTTCTGGGTGGCACCAAGAATCGCACCAGGAAAGAATGGCCGAAAGCAGTGAGAAGAGGCGATAAAGAACTATAGTTGTCACATCATACCTTGATCAGGCAGCATATTAACAGCTAAGAAGGCTGACGGCTTGACGGACCAGGGTCATCTGATATGTCAGGGTATACCCACACAACGAAAAAAAAAAAAAAAGATTGGGGCTAAATTAAATAATAACGGCGGAATAAATGAAATGCAGTGATCCAGACTGGCATAGAAGGAGGGAAGGTTGGAGAAGTTCAGCAGTTCAGATTAATGCCTTTACCGCATTGGCTGGCCTCTACCTCTTCTATTTTATGAAGATGCGAGCGCGGGTAGCTTTGCCAAAGGTAATCGGTAAAGGGCGCTTGCTACTCAGCCCTAAAATGGAGTTTTTACGGCATCGCTAATGAGCAAACCATCTCAAAAGGGGAAGATAATGGTTCTCTGCGCACTGAATCACTACAAAACGACGCACTAAACCCCTCCGCTTTGTTTCTTGTGGTCAAAAACGGGGGGACTGTGCATGACCTGAAGCGTGGGTGGATCTGAAACTCGCGACCAGGCGCAGGTGTTTCTTACACGCGGACAAAATTGTAAACCCAGCTCCTGATTAGCCGAGCTTGGATTCCAGCTGTGTCTCACTCTAAAAACAAGCAGCTTTGGTTAGCCCGTACAGTTAGTGAAAGCGAAAAGTCGTACTATGCAAACTTTACTTTCCTTATTCCCTGCTTGTATATCGCAGCCAGCGAGTAACACTGGTTGCCACTTGTCTGCTCTTACCGAATGGGTACCCACTGCCGGTGATGTGATTTTTTTTTTGCGGATCGCGCATAAAAAAAGGACGTTACACGTTTATTGGGTGAACTATACAGTTGATGTTTTAGTTATACCCTAAATTCTGTATATAAATGCGTACTGCATCAATGTTGTCATTTTTTGTTTTCGTTACTTCGTGCATGATGGTGCTGTTATTTTTTATTTTTTTTTTCTTTACCCGCATTTATATGCTATGTTTTATGTATCAACCCCCTCTGTAATGCCAAATGGCGCTGTGGGTAAAATATATATAAAGGAAATAAAAGAAAATTGAAAAAGAGAGATGACAAACACAAATTCATCATTTTGGTGGCCTAGTTCGTGATTTCCGGCGAATCACGATTCTTCCTTGCAGGGGAAGAGCTCGGAGGATTCTGAATCCAATTAGCTAACACCAGCTACAAAGACTACGATATCATTAGGTTTGAGAGAGACTCAGTTTGGCTTGCGCAACGCCAGCGCTGTTTTGTCGATCCCTACAGCGGTGAACTGAACTCAGATGCAGGGCAAACGCGTGGAGAGCTTGAACTTGTCACAGCTGGCCATGCTGGAAACCGTGTTTTTCTTTATTATTTTCGACCTTGCCTGCTCCGAATTGGTGAAATCTTCGAAAGCAAACAAACGCAGACGGCTCCAAACGTGCAAGGACACCATCACTCGCACGCTCAGAGCCCTGGTCTAGCTTTCAACTCTTCCAGAAGGATACTTGCGTCACACAGAAATACTGATCGAAGTCGTTGCCACATTGCGGAGCGATGTTCGGCGCGCACACAGAGAGAATTCTCAGCGGCAGCCCACTGCCTATTTTATGATGCTGTGAACAGAGTGGCGCCGATTTTTCCGTCTAGTATATGCAAGGACGACCTCCGCAGATATTTTGTTTGCCAACATGCTTTTGTTTTCCTTTCAAGCTTTATCAAAATTTTCGGAGCGAAATATTTATCACATAGAATTTGCGACGTCTCGTCTGAGTGCCAAAAGCCTTCACCGACTGCCTCTCTGACCTCGGGCCTCTTCTGTGGGTGTTAAAATTATGTGGATACTACGCTGCATTGACCGCGCGCATGCTGCAACTGATCTATCGTTTTTTTCTAATTATTTTTGTTTTGCTTTAGATAACAACATTTGCATTGGCTGCGCCATAACAAGGGGTTAGAATGCATTTTTACGTCCTCTCAAGCCATGAACGGACACTATCAATATTCATAAGAAATAAACAAATATTGAATAATTGCATCTGTCCACTGATGTAGGACTTAACATGGAGGCAATGGCAAAAAGCAAATTGAATACACAGCAATAAGCAGTATGAAGAGTAATGACAGCAGGCTACGCTGGGCGACACTAGGTCAGCTGCATTCATTACAGAGCCAACGCCGGTCAATGATGCCTCAGAGCAAAAACAAGAAACAAAAATGAGTTTTGGCAGAATCTGCAATGCGGAGAACTGATGAGCCATGGTTTGTTGCGGTTTCGTATAAAATTTTGGTAGAATAAAAATAAAAATAAAAACTAGCTCGGGGAGCAACAGGGAATCGACAAGGAATCATATGAAGAGACGAGATGAGAACATTATGCGGGGACAGTGCAGCAGCAGTACAGGGCGCATTAGGGATCAATTGGAGATTTTTTTTTTCTTTCTACAGTGGCTGCAATCTCGCTGATTGTGCCGATAATTATAATTATTGTCCTACAATATGTGAAAGCAGGCTTGTCGTGCTAGTGGATGAGAGTTGAGGGGCGAAGAATTGTTACACATAAACATTTAAATTCCCGCCTGCACGTCTCGAGACTTGAGCCGAGAATAAAAGCTACACCTCTCTTTCAGTCCGGATGTTTGGAGTGCCTCATAGAACACACGAACCCGTTAAAGATAGAGCTTTACACTGTCTGTTACGGGATGGGCTCTATAAATAGCATAGCATCAAAAAGAAAATCCATATTTGCACGGGCTCTTTAGAAGCTGTTAAGCAACTTGAAATATATACAAACCCCCTCAGGAGAAACATGTTGCCAATAAAAGCATAAAGATACGCGTCCAGATAAATTTAACGCAAGACGGTGGCCAGAGTGTTGACTAAACGAAAGCCAGCGCTCTTCAGCATTAAGCTCCAATCATGTAGAGTTAAGCAGAAATACACGGGATCTGAATTCCTCGTGCGCCTTTATCCCTCTCCAATACGTTATTACTTCACAAGATCAGAGCAGCTTTCCCTAGAGGCGCCACGTCGCGGTGACGTTCGATAGTGCTCTCAAGAAGACGCAGCGTGGATCTCATGCCCTAAACATTTCACGCCGCTAAGAATGTGAATCTTCACCCCTTTTATAGATGTAACCCGCGGCGCAAGCTTCAAAAACAAGGCGATTACTGGCTGTCGCGTTTACGGTCCAAGGAAGGAAAAGCTGTTTTTTTTTTTTGTCTAACGCGCAGCGTTAAGAACGGTGGCCTGTTCCGCGTTTTGGAAGAAAATTGCCTCCATGACCGGCTCTATCTTATTGGCACCTTCATCTTATGTCACGTGGTAATACTTCGAAATAATAAAGAAAGTAGAAACGTAATGATGGTGGTTATGTTGGTTGTAATGATGGTGACGACACTGATGATCAACAACGGTTGTGCAAGGTGTGTTGAAGTCAGTCACCACAGAACTGTGCGCTAATCCGAAGGCCCGAAAGTGCAGGGTGCTTGTATTGCTGCATCGTGTTCTGCTGTCCTCCCCTGACTGCTGGTGCCACTGTCGTCAGCTAGCCTGGCAGTTCTCTGGTGAGGCCATTCCACATTGGGGGATTGGTCAGTAGCAGTTTTAAAGCAGAAAATAGGGTTCATGCTCCCATAGGTCTTGGATAATGTATCTGGATTCCCCAGGCGCATCCTGGTTCGCCAGTCTGCTAGGCCAAAACTTAAACCTGGAATATTTTGGCATAAATGGAGTAAGTGGTACCAGCGGCGTTTGTACCAATTAGAGATGGAGCCCTGAAACAGAAAGCCCTAAAAATAACCCTGGAGCAGCTAAACGCTGTCGTGGGTTCGGTTCCCACCATCGGCACGTTGTTTATCCTTCTACTTTGCCTTTATTTATCATTCCCCTAAACAGATTACATTACTAATTTATGTGATTACCGAAGTAAAAATTAAAAAAAAAAACAGTACAATCACCAATACTTTCCTTGGCCTCGCCGACTGTTGGCTTCTTTCCTTCATGTATTATACCGAGCACCCTCATTTCCTCTTCACCCTCATTCCCTCATTTCCATATATATATATATATATATATATATATATATATATGTGTGTGTGTGTGTGTGTGTGTGTGTGTGTGTGTGTGTGTGTATATGTGCATGTGCGTGTGTGTGTGTGTTTGTGTGGACCGATTTAATGAAAAGCCAATCAGAATAAGCAAGAAAAAGATCAGTAAAATTAAAGCACGGCACAGCTTGGAGACAAGAAAAAAGAATGGTGCGCTTGCGGAATGTTTTCTCGTAAGACATAAAAACCAAAATGTTGAAATCGCTCAAAATTGCTCTTCGCATGAAATCGATTAGAGATGAATTGCATAGTAAAACAATAAACTCAAGGCACGTGCTGGTCGCCACGCTGCACAGGCCAACAAGGTTTCCAGACGATGACTCCACCTGGAGTCGTATTATTTTCCTCGCCCTTGAATAGTAACGGACTAGGCGACAGCCAATTTCACAAAAGCTTGCTGCACAACTAGAATGAAAGTAGCTGCAAGAATTTCCCTCGTTCAAAGGGCGGACGGAGAAAGGAAAACAAAATCTCCGTGCAGCTTCTGATCCGGGCTTATCTGCTTGCACTCAACTGCGAAACACTCTGCCGGAACCCGATTTTCCGCCTCGGGAGAGGTGCCAGACGGTGCGGAAGTTTATCGGAACCGGATGTAAACAGAGCTTTTGCGCGTACGACACTGCTAGCGACGCGGTATTCAAGCAAATGTAAACACCCTTTGCGACAGACAGAGTCTTCTAAATTGGCGATGGCTTTCGGGAACCGCTCTGCCAGGAGGCAACGTATGCCCAAGACAAACGCTACGCTGGTTTCCTGTCTCGGAAACTCACAAAATGTGAGTCCATTGAGGGAAGACAGACCTCTCCCCCCTTCCCCTTCCAACGGCACCGACGCGCGCCCACACATACCTCGTGCTTTAAGCCCCAATCTCACTTATCCGTTTCTCCTTTGTTGACGCTTTCGCACTGAACTTTATGGTAGTTTGGAGTCAAGGAACACGCATGTTAAGCAGGATCGGTAGTGGAGCGACTGCTGGGCACTCACTAACGACACAGTGGCAGTAAACAAGGAGCGGGAAGAGTTCAGAATGCATGTTTACTTGGTGGGCTCAACGGATTGTAATTAACGATTGAATGTTTGACATGTCCGAGAGTGAGTTGTTTGAACGCAAGCAATGCATCTGCATAAATTTATTGTTTTCTGGTCGGTGATCGCTGTTAAGCGTATTTGATAAGCGAAAAGAACTTATTGGCAGAAGTGTCGTTGTGTCCCTTCATTTTCATGCGCTATGTGTAGCGATCGAGGCGCGAACTCGAACGTTACTATTTATGTAACCTTAAAAAGAAATAAAAGCTGCTCTCTGAATGGAAGGCACTCTAGCTGTAAATTCAAATAATGAATTGTAGTTTCACAGATCAATGAGGTATACTGGAGTATTACTAGCAATGTCATCGTAATTCTGGGCTATTACTGACACTTGTGGCAATACCCAGGAGCAAGAGAGAGAGGTCATTCAATATATATTTCCTTTTTCTGTGCTTTTGACCGCCTCCTGAGCGTTTTCGTATGACAAAACTATAGGCCAACGCCGCGCGTTTGCAAACATAGGGGGGTCGTGAACGCCTATGGCAGAGAGAGGTACTGTCTCCCCATCGATTGCTGCAGTACACAGTTCACTTGAGTTCGCTATAGACAAACCGTCTGAGAACTACTTTTTTATGTAGATCTATCGGGGATATTTACGTAGGATGTCTGAATGAAAGCGAAATTGCAGCACGTGCAGAAGCATGTCCTACTCCATGAGAAGCCTGTGAGATTCGGAGAAACTCCTACAAGGGCGATTTTGGGGGTACGTCGACGTTACAATGCATTTGTCGCGGCGTTATAAATTGATACAAGCCCGACAAATAACATTGCCTACTTTTTACGGCACGTCTTCTAAAACGTACTCGGTTAAGTACGCGGTTATCGAATGGTCAGCTCAATTGATTTGGTTTATGGGGTTTAACGTCCCAAAACGACACATGCTATACAATATCAGGGACGCCGTAGTCAAGGGCTACGTATAATCTTGACCACCTAGAAACCTTTACTGTGCACTTGCATCGCCTTACGTTTCGCCTTAATCGAAACGTGTCCGCAGCGGCCTGGGTCGTACCAGCGTTCTTGGAAACAACAGTAGATCACTCTAACATGTGCGCAACCGCGGCGGGGCACCCATCTACATAGGTGTACACTGAAATTAGGAGTATTCCGAGATGTTGATCAGTATGGCCGCCCCAATAATGCCGGCTACTGTAACCTAATTCTAAACAACTTGGATTCTGGGGAGCGCCGCGAAAATCGGTGCTGTCTACAGCGTTTGTATAGGTACCGGCAGCTGCGGAACGTTTATATTTCAGTAAAGACCGATAGCTTCGCTGATCCTAATTCCAGCAACCCGCAATGCAAGCTGCTGGAATTACCCGTTCTGCAATAAATAAGCTGGCATGATTAGTTCGTGGAAAAAGTGCGAACTTTACGAAAGTAGCCTATAATAAATTTCGGCGTAAAGTTCCTGGTCACCAACACAAAATTTAAGCATATATTTCAAAATGCTCACCTCAGTCAAATTTAAAAATTTATGCTTCGAAATTTTCAATTTTTTCACTGCGGGAAAATGTGTACTTTATCCAAAACGAACTGCATCAACAACATCTCGTGAACTTTTCTGCAATGACCTCCGCATGTTAAATAGAGGGCACCTATGTAAACTCTATTTTAAATTAACAGATGGAGGAGGAAAAGGTGGGATGGGAAGGAGGAAAAAAGTCCTGTATAAAGACTTCTCGCGCGGCGGGTAGTCGGGTCTCAGAGGAAGCTCCGGCCAATTCGACTTAACTTTAAATATTGAATGACAACACTGGTACAGTTAGCTTACTTTATATTTTTATATGGTGACCCGTTCGAAAGTTTCTGAAATAACTTAACGTGGTTTATGTGTCATATGAGTAATAAAGTCGATGGTTCAAGTTTATTGTCTCAGTGTTTCTCTGTGTTGAAATCTCCCGAGCTTTCACAAATGGGCTGCATTGAGTCGAATACGTGCCGATCAAATGTTTTCCTTGTAATAAGGCGAAGCCATTCATTGAAGAGAAATGAAAACAGGTTTCAGTAACTATACAGTTGTTAGAGTACTTTGTGCAAGGTTACAGTAAAGTAGCGAACATTTGCGCTGTGGAAATGCAGTTTGTATTCGAGGCTGAGCGCGCCCTGTACAACGGAGCTTTCACTGAAATCCTTAACGCTACAGAGTTAGGGCTGCCACACACAACTTTATCATCGAGTCACTGCCGAATAAAAATAAGTGTCATGAATTTTTTCGGGCAAGAAGCTGGTTAGAGGAAACTGCTCATCTTTTGAAATCAGCACGTGTGTAAGACAGCTGCAGCGGCTAAGAGTGGGTGACTAAAATAAGAAGGGAATGAATATTCGAACTTCCGCGCAAAACTCTGTTCCAAAGGATCGTCAAGTACTCGAGGGACTAAAGCAAAGAAAAGCTGCCCGGTTAGTTCTAGCACATTCAGCGGAGCGTAACGCGATAACTGCGACTACGTGCTACGCGTAGGAGCCCACGTGAGAGGAGCAGCAAACGTTAATCTTCGCTAGCAGCGCCGCGGCCGATCATTAGGGCACTGTTGCACAAAACATAGCAACTAAATCCCCGCAGGAGATGGATGCACTCCTCTTGGCTTTTGATGTCGGCGGAGAAAAGAAGCCACCGTACCGGAAGTAACGAGCGCGCTTTCACGCAGCTTCACGGACACCGTTTTCCGGTCCGGAGCGCACGCTTGCATTGAATGGCACGTCTCCACTTAAAGCTGGGCGCACAAGATGATGAGGCACTAATTGGACCAATTTACGGCTGGCGTGCCTGCGGGAATAGCAAGGGGAGAGTCTTGGAAGACGCGACGATCAGAGGCCGCGGAAGTGGGCCATGTTACTCAAGGATAACATCATAGTGTAACGGCCATTAGCACTGGCGTGGTTTCACTGCTTCAAGTTGAACACTCTGGAGTTTTTGTGCAATGGCATGCAGTAATGAGTTGTATTTAAAAGAAGAAAATTGCGTTAAAAGCAGTTTCTGTAGTTGTTGCCTCATGGCCTGTAATTTTACATTTCTTTAACTATCCATGTAGCGAGTGCTAATATATTCACAAAACATATTCCCAGAAGCAAGTTGCGTCTCACTGCGCCCATTAGAAAGGAATCTTTGGTCATTGGAGATTATATTTTTAGATCAGTGATCTGTGAGGCTCTTTTTCTTGAAGAGATTGAAGGACAGGGCAGAAAATTGTACACTTCGGAGACAACTCAAATACATTTACACAGAAACTCATAAAATGCTGGAAATAACTTAATGGTCATTTTCAGGGAGATGCTATAGAACGTAAAAGGGTGTCTGAACCGCTTAAACTGGTATGAAAGCCCTTTATCGAATGCGAGAACGGTTTCGGCGAGCCATGCATCCACAATCATAACTGGTGGCGGGATCGCTGGTGTGTGCCTTTCTCGCTACAACTCAAGGTCAAAAAGTGAATTTGCATGTTGATAACTTGGTTTATGCAAACTTCAAAGCTTTTCATATCAACCTTCTGAAAAGCAGCTTCAAAGGTCGTTGAAAGGCGATAAAAAATTAAAAAAAATATTATGCTTAACAAATACATAGCGTTAAGACGAACAGTTAAACTCTTTTGTATAATAAGAAAATAGAAAATGGCTTGGTAGTAAGGTAGGTATATGACAAGCCTGTACACTGAAATAGGATATTAGCGGTTTAGTTTTAAGCGAGTTATAGACAAGAAACTGAAAATTGTGTCATCTTTAGATGGACGCATTTAAACTGAACCATCATAACACCGTAACTTATCCATGGTTTTCAAATATTTTGGTTGATTGCAAGCCCTGTTGTGTGAGGAAACGGATGCCAAATATCATTTCTGTATATCTATATTTGAAGAAGCTACGATAGTTCACGCCGCACGGAACATCGCAAGTTCAGTTATGAGAGAAAAAAGGCTTTTCTATCCCCCTACTGACCGTATATGTGGAAAAGTGGCCCCGCCGTGGTTTTGCAGTGGTTAGGCCGCTCGAATACTGTGCCCAAGGACGCCGCATTGAATCCCGGTCGCAACGGCTGCTTTTTGACGGAGATGTAAAGGAAGGCGCCCGTGTGCTGTGCGATGTCAGTGCACATTAAATAAACCAAAGTGGCCAAAATTCCGCAGCCCTCCACTACAGCGTCTCTCATAGTCGCTTTAGGAGGTTAAATCCCATAAGCCTAAGCCAATGTTGCCTGAACCTACGGAAGTATGGGGCTGAGACTCACAAATGTCATGCCTAGCTCCCTCAGCAACTAGTTTATTCTTTAAAGTCGCATTTTGCTCGTCTAGCGGTTTCGAATTTGTTTCTCAATACCAGGCGACTGCCGCTCTGCTTCTTTCAGACGTTGACATTCCCGTTTGACGCGAGCTAGAGGGGTGTGGTGGCCGGGTTCACCTCCGACTTTGCTCGAGATATATGCTGTGCCTACCCTTCCATTAGTGAAGTGACGCACAACAGTGCGAACAAGATCAAGGCCGAGTTCACGTGAACGAGATTAGTTCGCTCCCGAAAACAAAAATCACTAACGACTCGTTGGCATTTGGTGGCTTTTCTGCAAGCGGTTGTTGAAGACAGAGAGCATCACACATTGGCTTCACTCTGTTGAAGATGTCATTTGGAAAGCCTTCCTGCCTGTGTAGCGTCGGGAAACCAGTGATTTCGCTTTCAAAACCTGGCAGGGACAGGTCATATCTATAGTTTCCTCGCCAGAGCTGCTGTGAAAATGGCTGAAAAAAAGTTATAACTTTTGAATATAAGACGATAAAAACTAAATTCCTCTGGCAAGATATTTCTCAGCTTCGGAAGATGGTTAATAATTAACTTAGAGGCTTAGTGCATCAATCCACGTAAGCTGATAACCCACGCGTTTCTCTGCTGCCTCGCCGAACAGCGCTACGCGAGGGATCCGCGGTCGATTCCGGCGGCCCGTGTTTCAGAAGTGGCTCGTTTTCGGCGTGGATGATCGTGCGAGGCTGGTATGGCCGTCCGAGCGTTTAATCTAATGACAAGGTGCGAACACTGCAGTCATGCCTTGGAGGGCAAAACTAGATCAGCCAGGTACCGCGTGGCGACCAGAGAAAAAGAGAGAAAAAGAGGAGGCGAAGCGCAAGCAACCTTATTAATGAACTGATGCATCGCCTTCCCGGAGCACACGCATACACACTTTCTTACATATACAATAACACAATCATATAACATGCGGTAGAGAAGTAATACTCGGTTGCGGATAAAGTAGGATCTCATTGATCATCTGGGGATTTCTTCACGTTCGATCTTCTTCGCCTCTACTTGCTCTTTGCATCCAGCTGTCCACCGAGCCTTCCTTCATGAGCGATTTTCTCCAACTTCGCTATCTAAATCACAGCACAGCCAACCAATCGTTCTTACAGCGCGAGGAAAGAAAAAGGAGACTTATAGGAAGATACTCGAAATTTGTGTAAGAGTAAGTGAGCTTGAGGACGATATGACAGGTATAACATTATAACACATAGAAAGCGGAGGGATTACAGAGTCTTGACAGTACAGCGGTCGCCCATGGACAACCTAGGCGAATCATATGGGTGAATTTGGAACGTGGTAGCTGGTAGGTAACATGATCGAGCACCCATGGGTTGTATGATGTAATGATGCCTCTTGACGTCACAAAGAAGAAGAAGAAGCTGCAAACTCGGCCTGCTCATCTGAAGTAGAAATATGAAGTAGGAATCAGCCTTCCAGCATCACGCCAGCTTCTCACGGATGAATGTCACCACTCGAGTAACAGCCTTCGACTGTAGCAAACGGAGCATCACGTTTTTGTGTGCGCGTAGTTTCCTGCACGAGGGTCGTAAAACGGACAACCTAGAAAAAGAGCAGCAAATAGCATCAGGACTTGTTCTTTGCAAACACTGTTTACGAATGAGTGGAAGTATTTCAAAAGCAAACCTGCGTTCCAAGAGGAAATCAGGGCGACGTTGCTAGAAAAGAGCATGCAGATATGTCTGGATGTTTTCCCCTTTAAGAACACAGCTGCATAAACAGCAATTGGTGAGGGCGAAGAAAACGAAAAAAAAAAATGTTGCACCATCTGCAAACAGGTAACAGAAATCCACGCCCCCCCTAACGTCGTGCCTTTCCCTCCTGTGGTTTTATCTTCCGTCTCGGTCTCGGCATTTCCCGCATGGCACGCACTCCGTATCGATCATACGGTACGCCTAGGCAGGCAATCACTTTAAACGCCGCCTAGAACATGAAGGAGGGCCATTACGGATCAAAGCGCAAATTGATTCGATGCAAGCATGCGTGTTATGGTCACCTTTTTTTATAGATATCTTTTTAGTCACGAGTAATAAGAAGTTGTTCGAGAAAAAAAAAAAAAAAACGTAAATGCGAGCACATTCATGCAGATGAAATTGGCGTGCACGAAAGTAACCATTTGCAACCGCACTCTCCTGTTTAAATAAAAGCAAAATGAATCACACGAAGCCTCGGTGCATAAAGCAGAATCTCAGTTGTATCAACATCTACGTGATATCACACAGATTCTGCTAGTATAGTGCAGATATCACAACTGGGATTCTGCTAGTATAGTTCCACGTAACACTTGGCTGGGCTTGTGGCTTAATGCATGGCTAAAGGGAAAAATAATCCACAATTCTATGTGGAGCTCCAGGAATGACGGCCCTTGACGTTTTATTATCATTTAGTAGTAGTTAAATATAGTGGAGCTTTTTTTTGAAATTTTGATATCTTACTATTTTAGCTCCTAACTTTCAATTAAACTGTGAGGAACATAACTTGATCAGTAGTGCTCTCAAAGGACCACCGCTGTATTGCTAGCAGCGGCACTGTACACTCTTATTAAAGCACTCTCGAGTTCGAATAAATGTGAGTAGCCCAATAATAAAACCTATTCATGAAACCCAAACGTGCCCTTTAACGTGCAAACTGAATTGCTGATACTGCAGCGCTTTCTTGCTTGTTCTTAATTACTGCTGTCCTAAGCGATAAAAACTCTCCGTCCTGGCTTTTTTTTCATTACGGAAGACTTTAAAGACCTTCAGAAAGGAGCCGATGCATATGCCTGTAGTTTGTTCGATAGCCTGTTGTTTCAGCAACGTGGCTTAACAAGCAAATATTTCCTGTTCGTTTAGTCAGCTCGTGGCGTACAAAAGGTTTTCCGGAACAAAAGGTGCTCGCCGGCAAAGGAATGTGCAAACGACTGACCAGGGCTCGCAGTCCCGTGCTCTCCCAGGCCTCGCAGTCTCCACGTTTATTTGAAAGGAGAAAATAACTTCTTTATAACCTACGTCGCAAGAGTAAAAAAAAAAAATAAATAAAAAAATAAAAAAAAATAAAAAAAATAAAAGGCAAATGGCGCAATGAATGACATTATGATTTCTTTCTTTTTTTTTTTTTTTTGCACCGCAGTTAAGAAACCGGTTGCTTTCAATGCACACTGGGTCAGGTGAGACGCTTAAAATATCAGCGAATGACAGATATGTACGTATTTCAGGAGCATTGACTGCGTAGCATATAATGAACAATAACCCCTTCTCTGCTACTCCAGAGAAAACTGGGAAGATCAAACTTGTTTGGGGCTTGTCGATTAATTGTGGCTCACATGAAGGGAACAGCGCAAACACAACGCCGCTCTAAGCCTTGTCGAACGAAGACAGCCAGGAAGAGCCCATCCCACCTAAGAATCGGAGCAAGAATGGGGAAACCCGACGCGTGGCATAACGATGTTTACATGTCGTGAGCATCGTAGGGCATTACTAATATAAATGTTACACTACTGCGCAATAACCAAATCAGGCCAGCAATAAAAAAAAAAATGGCGATGGGTGAAGAGCAGTAAGAAAAAAAAAAAACAGCTCGGCGGTGAAACGCTCGACGGGGGGACCACATTTTGCACAGCAAGGCGCGTCTGAATACCCTGTCATCGTAAATGCCTATAAAGTGAAAACGGTGCCCGATTTTCGTATTCTACCCTTTGGCATGTACCACGCGCCATCTTCTAATGTCGTTAGCCATATAAACATGTGCTATTGCTGACGCACCTGAAGATGTGTCGGTAGAGCGAGAAACTTCGAGTTTTGAGAGGTCTGCTGGCGGACTTCGATCTGACTAGCTGCGTATGTCCTTCTTTTGTTTTCTTAAGTATAACCTGTAGTCGGAAATCAATACAGATTTCTTCTTTCCGATGTGGCCGGATGCGCCTCATTTCAGAACAGTTATTAGCTTGATCTATGTTTTGTTTTTTTCTTGATGTGAAATTATTTCAGAGGCGGTGGCCCATGATTGTACGCACTAACGGAAAAACATGGAGAGTAAAAAAAAAAAAAAAAAAGAAACATCCTCGAAGGCTTCTACAAGAGGCGAAGGAGCACTGAAAGCGTTTTGAAGTGTCACAGGTGACTGATTTGAATATCCAGCTCCTCCCACTTCCTTGTGCTTTGGTTCGGCGGCAAAGTCAGAAATTCAAAGCGACCCTTATACACGATGTTAAAATACGCAGCAATTCTCTGATTCGTATGTACTCAGCTTAGGAGTCCTCGACTTATCTTGCGACTACGAACGTGTGGCGCTCACAGTATTAAAGGGAAATGTATACCGAGTGCGAATAGGTTCCTAAACTGTTTTGTACGCAGGGGTGCAAGGATGAGGGACGATACGCTCTCTCTTTCTCTGTCAGCTCCGAGTTTTGTCTAGCAGTGTTTGGAAGACACAGGCGCCATCCCGTGAAAGAATGACTATCCTATGACCTTAGTGGCTCTCTACTGGATGCAGGCTCGAAATTACGTTTACATTAGTGCTTCTAGCAACAAAAAATCAGTCTGAAGTCTTCGTCTCGCAGCGCTGGTCACGGCAGAAGCTGTGGTTTAAGGTAAACACGATGAGCGATGCAGGGCGATATAGGTTCCACCTTTTGCAAATGACGTGTTGCGAGTACGTCGTACCTAGAGTGGTGAGCTCCTGTTTTTGATTGAAACACAAACACGCGACGTCGTGTTAACTTAGCAGATGACCGGAAAGATTCAGGCTGGATAAGAAACAATTGATCGTGGGACAGAAATTGCGGAAGATGGGGGGGTTCCTTCTGGTTCCAGGCTTTGCGTTACGCAACGTGCATTGTGCTTGTTTTTGACGATCAGCGCCCTGTGTGATGCCATGACATTGCATGAAATGGCTGAGTTGTGAGAAGCCGCCAACTCAGGTAGCATCTTTAAGATAAAAGGGTGAGATGGCGATTGATATCTCCGGAAATTTTGGATTCTGGGTGAGACACGCTACATTTAGGCCACGTAGCCATATTCGCACGACGTAAGTGCATGGTTGAATCCGGGATTTTTATATATATACATACAGGGTAGTCTTGAACATAATCGTGAATAATAATGAGTATTTGTAAGATAATATGGCCACAAAATAAAGGCTTACACGTTAAGCGTGTATTACAGTATGCGCAAGGGGACTTGGATTACGAAAGGGCGCCACGCTGTCGCATCATGCCCTTGCAGATGACGCTTAAGTGCCCTCCAATGTATTTTTGCGTATCGCTTCGGAGATAGTTCTCAGTCTTTAGTAAACAAAAGGACCCTTTCCTTTTTTTTTTTTTTTTTAAGGTGTGCAAGCTTGAGAGCTATCAAGTTTGTTTTAGTCAAGCGGCCCTAGAATGAAGAGTGTAGTGCACTACAGTTAGATGCAACTCAAGAAAAAAGCAGCTTGCGCACCTCAAATAACCCCCCTGCAGTGAATGACATCGACAGATTCTGCAATCGAAGTAGCAGCTTCTGGAAAGAAAATACAAAGTGGAATGTATGTTGAAATTCGACGCAGGTCTTTTTGCTTTTGGCCCAGAACGACCGATCACCTTGCTTCTTTTCTCAGTCCGCACCGACAGCTGCAATGACCTTATAATACATGCTACTGTCATTGCTTCCTTTACTTCACGATAACACAAATAACTTTAACAATCCCAACCAGTACCACACGCATTCAGATCTACATGCACGCACACAAAAGCGTTCTACAGGGTTTGTAACAGTTCTAAAGCGCTTTTGTGAGGAGGAACGAGTCAAGGCGCGACGTTCTTTTGGTGCAGCTGGGCCCCAACAGTGAGAAACTAGGATGACACATACGGACTTATTGTGTTCATCCCTGTTACATCGCTACCTTTTTTAGGCAGCTTCATAAGCAGGGCGCTGCCTTGTGGTGCCATGTCGATAATGGACGCAGGGCTTGATTTGTACAGCGAAGGCTTTGTAAGCGAGATGCTGGCGGCTTGATTTGGGGCCCGACTACAGATGCAAGTTTTGAATTCTCGCTCTGATCAGGTCACACGAAGGCTGCGTGAGAACGGTCACTGCTTCGGTGCAAACAGGAAAACAGTCGTTTGGGGAAGCTCTTTGCCGACGTACACTATGGTAACGATTAATCGTGCGACAGGATTAAGAAAAAAAAAATGAAACGAATAAAAAGAGCGTTCATATGCTCAGTCGGTATAAGATAACTTAGTTTCTCACTCATTACAGTTACACTCTAAGAAAAAAACCGGCTGAAGTGGGGAGTAACGTCCACTTTGGTCCTCAAATCGGGCCGTTACTCCGCGAGAGGAGCAACTGGAGCGAGAAGCGTGCCGTGTGCAAATTTGGAGGATTAATATTTAGTCCTGGCTAGAAAAGGACTAAAAAGAGGAGGAACAGGAAGACAGACTGTTCACTTGATCCCTGGCCTCTCTTCCCGCCTCTCTCGTCGCGCGTTTCAGGTGCAGATAATGTGTTTCTGGCTCGATTAACAAAACGTGCATACTATATTGCTGGAATTGCATACTACGTGCTGGAATTAGCTTTTTGACGCTGGGTGTGTCACTGGCATTCGCGATGCACTGGGAAAAGTGCTGCATGTGCGCTGGGGCCGCACTGGTCCCAGTATCGCTTTGGAAATAGTCGGAAGGCCGGAAACTGGGAGGCGAAAAATAATGCGCATGTGAAAAATACGGTTCAAGTAAGCACTTGTTTGCTACGAAGTCGGTGCATACCTGTAAGAAAACAAAGGTAGTATCTTTTTTTTAGAGTTTCCATGTTTCGATAGGTCGTTTCGAGCGTTTCGAGAGAGACCACGATGGCCGCGCATTTGATATCTCATGACACACTGACGATTAACGTACAACTAAAACTGAAATTGAATAATGTGGGATACCACGCATAACAAACTTCCCAGCTGATCTTGAGGGCACTGTACCACAATGATCACTGCCAAAATGTTCAATGCTGGCTCAGTCGCAAGCTCGAAACAGGGCCTAAGCATTAGCGAGCGCAGCCTGCACCGCGGCCCAGTGTAAACAGCAGAAAGAAAAAATAAATAAAACAAGGAAGAGAGTAGTTTACCGAGCGATGGGCCCATGAGAGAAAAAAACAACAACATAAAGCGCCTGTAATGCATAATATTTTGCGTGTTCCTCAAACTTTTGGGCTCCTTCTTGCTCTGCGTATAAACCAGCCGTGCCCTCGGTCATCGCAACGCTTCCCGAAATGTTTACATACAAATAAGATTTAGTTACCAGCAAAATAGTTTCGTCGCTGCGGCGTTTGCCGGTATTGAAGCTTAGTCGCACTTTTTTCCGTGAAGGTTTTGTGCTACAGCTCTGTGTTCAGCGAAAATTACGCCCACAGTATCAGAGCGTCACCGAAGAGCCGGCGCTGGTAAATTTGCCAGCGATAAAAACTCGACATGTTAAAATGATTCCAGTGCACAAAAAAGTGCGCATAGGCATCCAGAACATTAGTTGCAAGCCGTGAGAGCAGGCAGCAAGCTCCAATAGTCAAGAAGTTGTAATTGTTGCTCTGCGTATTGTTAGAGTTGTTGTAATTGTTAGAGCGGCAGCAATGACCTGTACACTGCTAAACACGAAGTCCCCACCTTATAAACGCGGTCATGACAAAACATGCAAAATTATTTCAGTTGATCTCAGTTCTCGGAAGTTCTTCCGTGCAATAATTAAGAAAAAAAGTTCTCGGCGTGGCCGAGTGGTTAGCTTGGCCAGCTATTAAGTATGAGGTGCTGAGTTCGAAGCGTTCGTGCAGACGTTTGTTTTCTCTTAGTTCAGATTTTTTTATTTCTTTAGCTTTTTTTAATATTCTTGAGGTGCTTAGTTACTTTTTAGCTTTTACTTTTTATCTGAGGCTGTTTTTTTTTTCACCGGGCGAAGAGTGCCACATGTGCTCTCAGGATCATTTTCGAGGATAAAATGTTAGTCTCTTGGGCAGCATCTGCAAGGAGCAACCATTCCTCCTCCTACAGTTCATCCTTTGGAGACATAAGTGTTTATCCCCTTGCGGTTGGTCCCCAAAAGGAATAATGGTTGTGGCAAACAAGTTGGTCCCCAAAAGGACTAACCTCACTAACCCTTTGTCATTTTTTTTTAGAGTGTAGAATATATAGAAAAACACGGGGAGTGCAAGCTTTCAAGTGGGAGGGGGGGGGGAGGGGTACGTGGCAGCTCAACTGCTGAACAGTGGCAAGCAAGCTTTTGGGGGCTGCGAAATTTGACATTAGCCAAACATAAACATGTTTCGAGATGTCTAGATTAGCTGCAACTAACCGGAAATAAGTTCAGTTCAGCGAGATGCCCTGTTCATGCCCGCAACGCCAAAACCCGAATATCGCGCTTGCCAATTATTAACTTGCTTAGACCTGTACGAAGCTCGAAACTCGCATCTAAGACCATAAAACAGATTTTGCAGCCTACGGGCAGTGCTGACCTTAGTGCGAGTAAGCCCAAGCTTCATATCCATATCAAGGACTGAACATTGCATAACCCATTGAAGCTGCTACCACGCGCTAAGTCACCCCAACCAAACCGTCAATTTGCATGTTCTGTCCTTTTCGTGTCTCTCCCAAGTTCTCCGTCCCCCTATCAACGCTACCCATATGTTTCGATGACAGCCTGGCTGCTCTAGAATTTTGGGGTGGGCGATAAATTTTCTCTTCTATTCTCATCCCAATTTCCTGAACACAGGAAGCCAAAGAACCAAATTAGAGTCGTTTTTCTGGTGTCATTCTTTTATATGAGCTTAGTTGGCGTGCAGAGGCAGGGGCATGCTTATACAGCCGAAACGTTGACGGTTGCAAATCACATATACTTGTGAGAGCATCCTATGTTCTCTCCACGCGCTCCCAAACTGTAGTGCTGACAGTTCAAATATTTCCTAAACTTCGACACTGAGCTTGGAAACAAAACTAAAATATTACCGATGAGAGACCAAAGAATGTCTGACATGTGACTGGCGTCAGCTATCGAACAGACCGCTAAGTATACGACTGCCACCAGGCATATTTGCCTCGGGCAGCAACGTCCGCTGTGCACCACGACGCATCGACGTCTCCCAGCAAGCGATTGCTTTCCGTTCCACTATTTCTTATGACTCTCAGTGAAATGATTTCGGCGGCCGACTGACGACAGTTGGACTATACCCAGCGGCGTCAGACACTGTCATATCAAATGGAATAGCAGTCCGAGAGGAAGCAGCGTCGCGTCAAAGAAGGGTTCTCCTTATCCTAGAATGGCAGACGCAGTGACCGCGCATATGGACGTCGTCTGTTCTTGCGCACATACACTTGCATATACGCATACACATGCGCACACAAACACATAAAAAACGTTGCATGGCCCGTATGACAGTCACGCCGGTCTCGTTCGTATCAGACATTCACCGGCGGCGCATGTCATAACGTGACCAGACTCGCCCCGTCTGACAGGACCGGGGTTGACGAGGGAATCGAAGGGGAAGTGAAGGAAGGAAAGGGGAGCACGGCAGGGGCGATGAGGAGGTAGAGAGTGTAGGGAGAGGAGAGACCGCTGTCTTCTTCTGCAGTGCTGCTGTTAGCCCTTGTCCACTTACCGCGCTCTGGCAACCGCTAATCGGACGACATTCCCACATAGCACGCTCGCTCAGATATCGTGCGGACGATGGAAGTTTCGCAGTAGCGTACGGAAGACGGAGGGATCGATTTCTGCCGATGAGCCCGGGCTGACACTGGGATGTTCGCAGACGTAAGCGGAGTCGATGAAACCATTAGCCTCTCTCTGGCCTAAGACATGCCGCCCACGCGACCGATTACTTCTGCGCCGGAAGAAAAGGAAACGAGGAGTACATTTTTTCCTTATTTCCTTGCACGTATGCATGCAAGAGAAATATCAACAGTAGTGAACGCTAGAGGAGTTTCTCCATACCTCCAGATTGCATAAGTATGAAACAGGGCATCTACGAGACTATAGTCTTATTCGTCCATTAGCTTGACGACGAACTCGCCTGGAATCTTTCAACGAGAACAGGTTCATCAGTGGTCAGCCGGTAATGAAAAAAGTGAACAGATTTTATATTTGCACCGTAAACAAACAACCGTTCTTTACATAGAAGACAAGTGACATGACAATCGAGCATAGTTTCCAATATTACATCCATCCTAGTAGCACGAGCGGCAGCAGTGGCACCAATGATTCATTATTGTCTTGGAAAAGACGATGGAGATGGAAGGAAAAGTGTAATTCAATGTTCGAAGTAGATGTCATACCTTTCTCTTGTATCTAGCGGGCTGATAAACAAGCCTCCTTGTCTGCTCTTCACTCGCGAAACCGTGTCCGTCTCTTCGAGACCTGATACACTAAAGTGAGCCAGACTGTACACTAAAGTGAGCCAGGGGGAAAAGCGAACCTCTACTGTACTGCGTGGGCCTGCCAGGCAAATCCGACTGGTTATAGTAAAATGCCGGATTACGGCAGGCACCGGCTAAACTTTTACGAGTAAATACTGCTTTCTACTACAACTAATTGTGAGTAAGTTATTAAGCGGAAAGCAAAATACATTTAGGCAAAGGAAAATCCGCAAGAGGAGCCGCGAACAAAATCCAGTACAGTGGCAGCACTCTAGAGAATCGGTGCCCAAGAGGAGAGAAAAAGTTTTTTTTTTTTTCATGGTTCAATGACCTGATCTCACTCGGCTTCAATGAAGACTCAAGAATTGTCTCTACGACTGCACGTCAAAAGCATCGATCCCTTTTAAATCATCATTTGTTATGGTCAAGCTCGTGTTTACCTATAATGCTACCGCAAAAACCACAGCTTTGAATATACCACAATTTGTTGATATTATAATATCGGTGTTATTTTAATAGGCTGCCTAAACTTGTAACAGGCGTTATTCCTGAGAAAGAAGCGCATTGTAAATTAATGGATGCAATCACCATGCGCTGGCTGTCTCTCTTTATAATACCCAGAATATAAAACTGGGCAGCTCCCACTTTCCTCTCTGTATGATATGGAGTGATGAGGTCAGTCCCCATGCATCACCCTGCTTCTTTCACTTAAATGTTCTTCGGAAGATTTCACTTTCTGCTGACGTCGTAAGCTTCCCGTTTTAACCATTTGCTTCCCGCGCCGGGTTTGGCAGTAGCTTAGTGTAAATCTGATAAATTGCGAATTGCCTACGATGATGATCTCCTTGTACAACTAAACTTCATTTGTGGTCTGACATTAACATTGAAAATAATGCGAACAACTTAAATTAATGTTTTGATTGGCATTATTACCTACAACATTCCTTGCCCGCCTAGCAATTCTGGATCAGCATCTAATTTACAAAGCTTGTAACAAAATTTGCCGCCATAACCCGAGGTAAATGCAAAAAAAAAAAAAGAAGAAAACGTCGATGGGGAAAGAGAGCTATCCTTCCCACTGGTCCTTAGTATAGGAGGTGAAAAAAAAAATAGAAAGAATATGCTATGCAATAAAGACCGTCCACACAACCAGCTCTATGGCAAAAGCGCTCTTAATTCGCCCCCGTTGAAAGCAGTACTAAAGTTTCGTCCGCAGGAGAAATTGCTAAACGAGGCGTTTTTGTGGCTGATGCTAGCAGAGTGTACGCGCAGCTGACACCATGACAAATCATAACAGTTAGCCGGCACATGACCAAAGCTGCTGCGCGCCAGCTGTTCTTCCGCAAAACATTTCTGCGGTGCTCTTGAAGCTTAGTATACGCGTACTAATTTCAGTGCAGCTTCAATTTTTTTTTCTTCATCTCGATATTGTCCAGGGAGCAATAACGTTAGTGCCTATTATCCATCTATAGTTGGCGCTTCTGATGCTCGATAAAGAAGTAAAATTTAAAGAAAAGGCGGCAGCGGCTTCTCGCAAACTCGTGAATTTTTTTTGGAGCTGCCTTTCTTGGTCTCATTCAGCTGCTTTGCCTCAGTCGCCAGATTACAGCCTGTCACAAGGCGGGCGGCACAAGAACCGTAAGGAGCGGGGAGAAAAGGGGGAAAAAAAAAATCTGCTTTAAAGGAGCTGACAGCCTTTGTTTACGGGCTCTTATCAAGATCGCTCGGATGCAGCACCGATGAAAACAGCCATTGCGTCGCTTAGACCTGCAGCTCGCTCCGTGGAAGAAACAGTGAGAGCTAAAGGGTTAGCGAGAGAGAGAGAGAGAGGAATAAGAAATAACGGGCCCCACAAACTCTTGCGTTGCTGCTGTTGTTGCTTTCGCTTCGGCGGATGCTGTTGTGGCTGCGCGCAGTCTCATTATCCATTGCGGGCGCGTTATTAGCGTGCACAGACAGGGCAATTAATCAAAGCGTAATTGGAGGCGCCCTCATCGCTCGCGCGGGCGCGTCGGTCGCGCCACAGCCCTCGCAAGCTGACACGCATATGCCGAGCGTTGCCACGGAGACGGGACACGCGGAAAGCCCTACCGCTTAGGACACACGCGGGCACAAACACACCACGTGTCTCGTCCTCTCTCTCTCTCTTTGCCGCCTCTCTGTCGACGATGGCTTTGTATGTCACGGATATCAACATTCTCTCTTCGGAAAAAAAAACAGCAAAGGAAATAGGAGAGCGAAAGGTAAAATGGAAATCAGGGAAGAGAAAAGGATATGGGGTCGTTGGTTATTCGCGGAAAATTTGTGATGCTGATGTGGTTATAGAGGGTAATGACACCTGCCTCTGTGGCGCAGCGCGCGAAAAGGAAGAAAAAAAAAAGAAAATGAGGCTGGGGAGAGCGGTAGTCGCCGGAGAGAAGCTTGCGTTTATTGTCTTTAGCAGATCAGTAAAGGGAACTGGCGGGAGCAAAGTTTCATGCAGGAAATAAAAGAGAGAAAAATTGCTGGAGAACTCTGCAGAGGCGAATAAACGAAGAGAAACACTACAGGTAGGGTTAAGGGTGCGTGTAATAGAGAAAGCCTTCTCCGGCGTCTGTGAGTGGTGAATGGCGATCATTGAGGTAGGCGACAAAAGTAATAGAAAGGTAAAGTGACAAAATGAGGCGCGTAACATTTACCGAACAGGAATCCATTGTTATGGAAACGTGAGGGCAGCTTTGCCTACTGATATGTTGCTGTTTCTAAGTGGGCGGCAGAGAATGCAGAAGGCTAATCAAGCATCAGCCCTAGGGGGGAACCCTCTCGAGTTTACAGCTTTAATAGCAGCGAAACTTAAAAATAAATTCTTAAGGCCTTTCCCACTTTCGAAAGCTTTCAGACGAAAAATTCGCATCTCTTTGTCTATTTTCGCTTCATACGTTTGCCGCGTTTCAGATGATTTGAGAGCAAAATTTTCAACCAACGGTGAACCACATGCGAAAAATGCATAATCTCCGGCTCTAGTGGGTGAGTCCATTTTTTTTAATGAGTTAGTTATTTCTTAGTGCAGAAAAATCAATCTCATCTTCTTTTTTTTTTTTTTGTTATTTTACTCTTGTCTAAGACCCTCTGCGACTAACTCTCTGCACTCGATTCGCGACCAAATGCTGCGTTTTCGAATTTTCTTTTGATCACATTGATGCCTGCGATAAATGAACTGGATCAAACATCTCAAGCAAAACGGTGCTCTTAGTGTATTGCTAAGCGGTAAAATAAAAATAATGGCCGGATGTATTTTAATTTTCGCAGGTTTCACTTACTGTTCTTGTACCTCCGATAATGCAATGTAAGATACAGGAGGCGCGTTAGCGTAGCCTGCGGCATGAATTGCTGCCTATTGGTGCACTAGCAGGTTGTGTTAGAAAGGCGCTCCGGGAGCATGTGCCCAACAACCTATTTAAAACCTGTACGTTAACTCGCAGCACTTCGGCTAAGAGTTACGACAGCTGGGTGTCCAGCTTCTAATTACGTCGACATGGGTTGGATGCAAGCAGGATTAGATCGGAGCTGGCCGAGCTCTATCAAGAACATAACAGGTCCGGAGAGGTGTATTAACGAATCTGTCGTATCCGTGGATCAAATAGGCATTCATGCGCAAGGCAGTAATAATGAAAGTGTTGAGCAATCCCTAGCGCTGCAGGCACTAACGAGGTTACGGGCCGCCTCGCGCGGTCTTTTTTTTTTTCTTTTTTTTGAGCGGCATATGTTTCACCTTGTCCGCAATATACTGGTGACAATGACCTTGCTCGTGCCACGAGATCGCTGCAATAGCGAAATCTAATTTTGTACCGCGGATTAATGGAATTGGATTATTTCAATAGGGGCCCGAGGTCATCTCTTTGTGTCGTGCGGCATGCCGATATCAGCATGGTTTTCGCCACCGCTGATCAGTCTCACAGCTGATCTATACGCAGTCTTAAAATGAAAAATTCACCCATAAACGTCTTTACGTCGTTGCGTGTTGTCGGTTCGAACGCTGAGAGGAGGCATATTGATGGATAAAAAATATCACCATATAATAAAAGGACAGCTTATTTAACAGCAGTTTAGGGGAATTCTCAAATGAGAAAAGAACGATACAAAAGCTTTTCGATTTGCCTTGAAGGTGGGGACTGAAGACAAGCGCTATGGTTGGAACTTTTGGTGTAACAGCAGCACATATTCCACAGCGAAGGACAAAGAAAAAATGTTTGCCAGTAAACGATATGGGCTGTGTTGACGGCTAAAACACTCTCGTTTGTTGTGGGTCAGGTTCGCTGATACACGGCGATAGGCAAAGGGATTACACTTTTTCCTGAGACTCTCTGTCACCTCAAATTAGATTATTCGAGTTTTTTTTTTTTTTTTCACTGATATTACCCGCCTGTACCTGGAGTAAAGAACTACGGAGGTTCACCCCGGTTAAATCTATTTATACGATCGTAAGATCTGTTAAACATGACTACACATCAGCCTGACAACTGCGCCGAAGCGTTGATACACTCGTACCGATACGCACCCCAGACATGAAGAGACTGACTGAAAGCAGTTTTCAAACCCCACGCCTAATTACGTGGTCAGTGCACATTAAAGAACCTAAAGTGGTTGAAATTTGTGGCCCCCTCGGTTCAAGGTAAAATTTGCAATACCATGCGAACGTGGGAGTTCATAGACTGATTAGACTTCATAGACCGATTGGCAGTAACCTCACAGGCTAGTTGAAACCTATCCTCGCATCCGGTTTCCCAGTTTAAGATGGTTAAAAATATTTTTGCGTGATATTTAGAAAACATTTTTCTCGGTATCAGATGTTGTGATTATAAATTCACAATATTAAAGAAATACCGCGCAGTAAGTAGCCCTTTAACGTACCGCCCACAGTACCTTGCTTTCATCATCTATAGCGGTGGAATTGAGAAGAGCCTCATAGACGAGAAAATGAAGATCGACCTTTACTACCAATTTTCCCCACCACTCCTTGAATACGTTTTTTTCTTTATGGTAACAAGAAAATATTTTTTATACAATGCGAACAAAACTCTGGTTCAACAAAACAGAAATGGAGCCTGTTAGAAAGATAAAAGCCTACCCTAAAAAGTCGAACCCTCGTCGACTTGGACAAATATTGACATTCTCTACTTATTTGCTTGTAATAGAACACTATACGGCCGATCGAGGCGAAATTGCAAGTCTGCGTAAGGCACGTCACAATTTACAGCCGTCTCCATTCACCCTTTCCTCTCTCCCTTATTTATCATTCATGAACAGTTCCGACAGCAGCGGCTAGTGCGTAGTTTTAATTTACCAACATTTATGAGCCTTTAACGTGGTTCCGTCCAGGCGGCCCTTTCTTTCCGACATTGCGTCCTGCTCCGCACTAGAACACTCAAGCGAACGCACGTGCACACCCTGACAAACCCATAGTGTATTTCCACACGCGCACTCGCACGTACACGAGCCATCTGCCTCGAAAACACACACGCATGAAAGCATAAACGTCGAGGTAGGACGTCCCGCTTGTGTTCACTTTCTTGCACAATAACATGCTGGCACGTACGAACGCTCTGGCTTATACGGGGAGGCGAAGACGCGAATGAATCCACGAAGAAATACGTACAGACACGTGCACACTAGAAAATCCGGACATGCGGAACCGGGAGCTGCTGAAAAGCCGCCAGGGGAAGCAAATCTCAGCTCCAACAAGCGCAGAAAAGGTGCACTTATTGCGACTAGCTGCGAGACGGATTCGCCGCTCCTGTGGGCCATTTATTTATGTATTTCTGCATTTATTTGTTTATTTATTTATTTATTTATTTATTTATTTATTTATTTATTTATTTATTTATTTATTTATTTATTTATTTATTTATTTATTTATTTATTTATTTATTTATTTATGTCAGCGCCCAGACGGTTTCGTAGTAGCTCAGGAGTGCCGCGCTCTCATTACGGCCATGTCCGCGACGCGAGGCACTAAATCTGCTGCTTTTATTGCCGTTGTTGTCGGAGGAAGTGCAAATGTCAAGCGGCTGCGCTCAACCGCTATAGGAACCCAGTGCGCCAAAGAGGATGCAGGTAGGAGAAAGTGCAAAAAAAAATCGGCTCGGTGCTTTGTTTCTGCAGAACTTGACGAATAGCTTTCCGAAATTGTTTTCTTCGAACATTCAGTTTTTTGAAGCGCAAGCAGCCAACATTTCAACGCAATTTAAACAGGCTTTAAGTGTCAGTTCTACCACCCGCCTTTCTCCTACATCTTCTTCCAACCTTTTTTTTTTTTCTCTCTCTCTCTCTTCTTTCCATTAAACTACTCTGAAAGTTCGCGCGTCGCAGCTTTATCGATTCCCACGCACATCGACCTCTCGGATGTTAGGAGAACGCGTCTTTTCAGAGGTGCGAGAATTTATATTTTATTCTTGGGGTGCTTCTTTTCATGGTGGCTTTTATTACCCTTGTCTGACTGCCATCTCGTTCAAAGTTTCACATCTGGCCCATTAAATCCCTCCCCGTCGTACTTTTTAACCAAGCACTTCACACGCTTCTTCAGATCTTTGAGCATTGAGTTCAGCCTCGTTTGTGACGCTAGCTGAAGTAATTTTACATCATCCTTACCTGCCAAACCTTTTGAAAACATTCTTTTCTTTATTGCCTCATAACTTTTTATTTGTTTTGGATCAAGATCACCTCGACTATAAATTAAGCTTATACGCAGCTTACACCGAAGCATACTTTGGCTCTTATCCCCAGTTTTGCGAGGATATATAAACTCAGGCTTTTTATGTACGTTATATATATAGTTATCCGTTACTAGCAAAGAAAATGGTGCCTCAAAGCCTACTCACTGATCGAGTAGTTACAAAAAGAGATGTGGGGCCGCTAAGAATAATAGGATCTAGGCTTAATTTTCAGCCCTGTGGCAGGATATGACTGCAATGAAAAAACTTTTCCCGCTTATTCTTTTTTTTTTTTTTTTTGCTATGTGACCTCACTCAATGAAAATATTTCATCTGAAATGCATACTGGTTCTTGTGCATGTGTACTTGTGGTAGTAAGAGAACAAGATAATAACCTAGTGAGCGATGAGGGAGAAGTGTAGTGAAAACTGCAAATGGTGCTTCGCGCAAGGTATGCCGATAACCTCACCAAAAGTGCCCTGTGCAATGGCACTTGAATATCATTAAGCCCCCGAGGTAGAAAGAAGAAAAGAGGGTAACGACAATCCCCAATGTGGGCCGCATCATCATCGCTTACGTGCTTACCTAACCTAAGCTACATTTCGCCATTCGTGCTAGCCCTGTATCGTAAACCAGATTTTAGGACTCTGCCCAGCTTCACAAAACGTTCCTAGCGTCCTTGTGTAATCTTAGTTCTCCTACCGAGTCTGAGAGTCAATTATTTGTTTTGGCAGGACACAGCAACACAAGTTATGTCTCAACTGCGTATCAAAGCTTTTTTTCTCCGCAAAAGGTAACTCACCATGCAGTTCTGATTTTAGACTTGGCTTTCTGCTTTCCTTATGCATTTGCGGTTTCTTCTAAGTGTCAGAAAGATATCCTTAAAAGAAATAAAAAGCAGCCGCTAACAGATGTCTGAAGAAGTGAAAGGCGCATCCAGCCACAATCGGTCTCAAGGGAGAGCGCGCTTTTGCTCTCCCTCGAGACTGGTCATAATCCAGCACACCTGCTGACTTGACAAGAGAAGAAGCAATTTTACATTTCTAAGTTGCACATCACTGCGCTGCTTTTGAATCACTAATAATTCGCTTATAAGCTGGCTCATTTAAGCAGGCTAGATGGTACGCTACCAGACTCAGAAATTCTGGACATCTTATGGGAATATGTTCATGAACGTAATTTTAAGATTGTGCTATAACAATGGATATATATGCAGGTATTGCCTCGTGAGGCTCGTGTGTTCTTATTATTGTGTTTCAATAACACGCCCCGGTGCTTTTGAGGGCAGTCTTAAATACTGGGTGTGTGCCCAGAAAAACTCCAACAGCAATATTTTGCTGCACGACTCATTTTTAGACCAGTTCCTTCACTATATTCATAAAAATTATTTTACCAAGTTACACAATTGCTTCACAATTACTGTCAAAAAACGCACCCTATCGGTTTGCAGTGGAAGTTTAGCTACTCTTTGAAAGCATCGGACAAACCTTAAACGAAAATTCTTGCTACGCATCAGATCTTTAGTCCATTCGCATCGACACGTTCTTAACGACATGTTAAAATATCTTGCAGTGTTCTCCCAATTGAAAGCGCTGTCCCCTATAGTTGGACTCTGTATCACATTCTTAGCAATGAAAGATTATCGGCGATACGCTAGCACTGGGACCCAGCAAATTCATTTAAACGACGCATGCTGCGTACAGATACCTTTATAGATTGTGCCTCCAGATCTGCATAGAGTTGGAAGGAAAAAAAATCAATCCGAGTATAAAATGTGCCCTTGGTCTCATAAGAAATATTTCGGTCTCCTCATTATTGCCCTCTGAAAATTTCCTTCCTAGATGTGGCTAGTTATTTCCATACTTTCGAAGCGATTATTTCTTCTTCCCGAGTTTGACCGTTTCCGCTCTGCATAAGCTCGGTTTTCAGCTCGAGGTGGAGGCTTTCCCATTCGCGCGCTCAATCTCACTTTTTTCTTCTCTCTTTCTCGGCAACTGTGTCCCTTCCTTATTACATCTCGGCATTCCTCGAAGCCGAAATTAAATTGTTCTCGGAACGAACGAAGGAAATTGGACCCGGTAAACCGCAACTCAATTTCATTATTGGAAAAAAACGCGAAAGTTATTTGTTCTCTTTATTCCCCATCGGATTATTCCCTCAGGGATGCTAGCATGCGGAACATCCCGGGCTCAGTATGCAACGTAATGGTTGCTCAGTGAGCTACAAAACACGTTTCCGGAGGCTGCACGTTAATGGCCGTAGAATACGCTAGGCGAAATCACTTTGTACTGGCACTCAATGCTCGTTAAAGAACCCCATTGATCATAAGCCTACCTTGATAACTAGCACTGTTACTATCTAAGGTAAAACTGTAACAACGAGTAATACAGGCCCGGCTATCCAGAAAATCTAGCGGTTTCGCGTCAGCGCTTTTGTTACGAGCAAAACATTATGAGCATATTTCTGCCGGACGTTGGCTGGAGGATGACGTGGTCTGGAATATATTGGTGAGCGTGCTGTGTGACGTCACCAGACCACGTGACACGACATGCGTTGCCTGCTGGGACTTCTCCTTTGAAATGGGAAGGTGAGATGGGAATCTTACCCTCCGGGGCTCTCGGATCTCGAGTAAGACACGCTGCTCATAGGTCACACAGGCACACTTGGAATACTTGGCTAAAGCGCGGATTCATTTCGGGTGCCCTTTGACATAATATAGTAGCTTACAAATGTATGTTATGCTAGGTAATATAGGCATAAATTAAAGGATCAGTGAATCAGTATATAAGTAGCAAAATTAGGACTCGGACATTCAAGATGCGAATAAATAGCAGCCGCGATGGTGCCTTTAATACCGCCTGTACATTCCGCGAGTTTCGTTTTTAATGACACGGCTGTTTATTAGCATACAGTCATAAGGCGAGTCATAGACTAGGCGTACCTTTTATTTTATACTGCTTGCGCCATCTGTAGTGCGGAAGCGTAGTACTATCGCGGGTTTTCCTGTGGGCGCTGCATGCTGATGCCGATTTTTGCGTTACAACAACGGGGAACAACAACAACGCAGATGCCGGGTTTTCAACAACATAGGGCTCTTAACGATTTCGTGTTGAAATGCGTGGAGACGAGCGAGGAATCGCAAGTGGAGTCGCAGCCGAGGGCAATTAACGCTGTTACGGCATACCCTGAAAGTCGGAGCTTAAGCGTGGATGAAATGTTTTCTTGTCTTTAAGTGTCTACGTAGCGCTTTCACCGCAGATAATTTAATAGTCATTTAGCTAGCCAGTCCGTCAATCAATGCAACCAATCGCGGGGTTGGTAGGTCGCACGATTTATCGTTCACTTGTTAATTGCTGGGGCTTAAACAAGATTTTTGTTTCTCGTCATTCCAGGGATGAAGTTATTGTAAAGAAATTGTGGTGCGTATGCGCAATCGCACATTAACGGAGAGCTAACCATTCACAACTAGGTTCTGACGGCATTGTGAAGACATGTGTCTCATACACATCTGTACAAAATTAGATTAATTTGTCTGAATCGAAAATGCGCCCTTACGTCACACGGCTAGTAGAAGTCCGATGTGCTAGCTAGAAAAAGCGCTCTGCAGAATGTAGAAGTTATTTCGTAAAAAGAACAAAAACTAACATATGGTGAAAACATTCGCCTGCGCAGTGCACCTCCGCGCCAGGAGGGGAGCTAGTAGCAGTAAAAGGCTCTCTCTTTTCAGGTGACTCCTTTGGACAGAACTGACGCGTTTTTTTTTTGTTTGTTTTTTCCCCGGCTACTGTGCGGCCGAGGCTGTTAATTTTAATCTTTACATTGTGTTTCTAACCAAAAAAATAAAACGGCCGGAACAAAAACTCAACGACAGCATATTTTTTTTTTTTTTTCGAGAATGCCATTAAAGGGTCCGAAAGAATGGAAACAAGAGTTCGCTGCCGCTGTCGCTTGCAATGCGATCAACGCCAAGAGCAAATGACTAGTCTAACTCCCGTTCTTCTCTTCTATATATTATCTTACCTCCCGCGCAACGGTCATGTCAGAACGATCAAAAAATAAAATCATTCACAGACGCGACGGAGCGACAAAAATAAAATATTAATCACTTACTCGCATGTGCTTGCATTTCTCGGCACATCGCAGCAGAGTGGTGGCTCTGGCAGCACTCGAGTTTGGAGTAGATGCTACACTGTGACATCAAAGGAGGCTAACGGGATCAAATAAGACATGGCATAAAATATATGGCATACACCATAAATAACGTTCTAGTTGACTCCAGCTACTCGTGCTCTGTGAGTTCTTGTTCGCGCTGATTCCTCGTGAAATTTATATGCCTTTAGAATCTGTTATACTGAAGAAGTAAGAAGAGAAAGTGGTAGAAAATGTATTTAAAACATATGTCGCCTTTTCATGAGTGCGGTCTAGAGGACACATTATCGATGGATCGGGGTAAAAAAATAAGTGCGACTCCAAATAGACATTCCATAAACAATGACGCCACCATGGATGGCTCTTCAAGATATGATATGTATCTATGCAGTTAAGACATGTAATTTAACAGCAGGCTGTATGGGTGAGTTGGAAGTAGTTCATCTCGAGGGACAGTTAAAAGGAAGACGAAGGAGCGGGAAAAGGAAGACGAAACGGGCGCTGTCTAAACGAAGGTTTATTGAAAAAACGCAGGGAAACTAACGAAGCCAAAAACAAAACAAAGATAAAAAGATCAAGGATTACATTTCTAAGGAAATACGTTTATCGTGGAACGCTATTTTGTTTTTCTCTAGCGCAGCGGACGGTTTTGTCACGTACGTCCGGGTTCTTAGCAATGCAGCATGTTTCGAACATTTCCCTGCCTATCTGGTTACTGCTTCAGTGTTCGGTTGTCGTATTATATATGCAAGTCTGGCAGACAAGGGTGATCTTTGTGTTCTTTGCATTCGCGCCAATGCTACACGAGGTTAGAAGTTGGTTTCTTCATGCCAAGAATTTTTCATGATCTGTCAGCCTGATGTTAATGCACCTACCAGTTTGACCACAATATATATTTCGGCATGACAAAGTAAGGCTGTACACTACGTCTTTTTTACAGCTAATGAGCTTTTCTGCGTGTGATACCTTGCACTGAAGAACATTGTTTATTATTATTATTATTATTATTATTATTATTATTATTATTATTATTATTATTATTATTATTATTATTATTATTATTATTATTATTATTATTATTATTATTATTATTATTATTATTATTATTATTATTATAATGAAGAGGTCGGCTCCAGCTTTCTATTCACTGCAGAGCACACATTCACAACTTCATTTTCGGCGAAGACCACCACCTGCACATTATGCCGCACTGCGATCTTTTTCAGACCAGGTACCAGCCCGACATATATTTAACTTCTGATGGAGACAGTTGTCTGTAGCTGTATACTCAAGGTTACGAGGGCAAATGTTTCCTTAAAGTGTTACGACACCAAAGTAGTAGTGTCAGCATGTCTGCCTTGACGATTAAATTGAAGTTTTTGCCTACCAATCAGGCAAAAACGTCTTCCTTAATGCCACTAAAGGCCTATGTGGGATTACACACGTGGCATATCAATTGGCCACGCGATGTACACTATCAAAACAAGCGCATTGCGAACGCCTACAGAACACGGCAGAGAGACGCTGCAGACGCGGACCCGTATACGCTTCGCGGAGTGTTCGACAGATGGCGCAGCTATTGGCATGGGCATGGCATGTTATACCAACACTTCGACGTTGGTTATACTCGTGTTGAACTCGCTGGTACTCGCTAATAAGAGCTTTGATATTTCCGTAATGGTACATTTTTCTATAGCAAATTTAGCGAATTTTTTGCGGGACTATATTCAGCGGCGGAGTCAGCCAGTGCATTTCGTCTTTGCACTTTGTCCCGTATAGTCAAAGAAAATTGTCCCCTAATATACTTCATGAGTGCTGCATATAGGGGTGCCATTGAATCCTTAAGTTCTGAAAATAGCGTCTACTGGTCTTGCTGCAGCTGCTTGAGCGCGTCTGTTGTTCGCGGTGCCGCCATGTCGCAGCAATTGCAACCAATTGGGCGGCTGGCGCACAAATGGGCCAGTCACGTGATGTCTTTTTTTTTTTTTTTTGTATTTCGCGGGCAAAAGATTATTTGCCCTGTCTACTGTCATGATTGTTAAAGAAGCTAGAGAGGTCGAAATTATGCTTGATTCCTCCACTACGGCTTCTTTCATAGCTAACGTGCTGCTTAACGTACCACTCTCCTGTAAAAAAAAAAAAAAAAAAAAAAAAAAAAAAAAAAAAAAGTAAACTGAAATAGTCATTTAATTAAACCAACACAGATAAGCCAACAATATGCTAATGCAATGTACATTATATGTAGAGGTAAACTGGCCACATTTAGCGAAGCCATGCCCCATGTAAACCATAGCGATGAATAAAGCTCATTGTAACATGTACTGTGCTTTTCCCAAGGAAAGAAAAGTATGCATGTACACGGCAGGAGAAAAAAATGATCCTATCCCCACATCCGCTTGTTTTTTTTTTTTTTTTTTTTTTTTTTTTCATGATATAGATCCAAATGTTCTGAATTACCCCCTAATCGAGGCAGGACGCCATATTTCCGCAGGAAAGAAAATTGAGTCTGACATTCAAAATCCGCCTCTGAGATTATTAGTATAGTCATCTTATTATCAATTAAATCCACAAAGCCTACCTATACAGGCAGATGCAGTTATACCAAAATTTTGCAGAAAACTCATAAGCAAAAATGCAGTAGGCAGCAGCAACAAGCAGGCTGTAAGCAGCAAGAAAGCGGGTTATGCCCTATACCAGCTTGTATCAGGTAGCTCCGTTTCCCATACGGCGGCGCGACTCAGGTGTTCACGAGGGAAGTGGGACAAACACTGCGTTCCCTATCATATAAACAAATTTACCTTTCAACTTCGCCTTGCGAGGAGCAGTGTAATAGGGTCACAGCTTTAAATATACTATTAGACGAAGTCCTCACAGTTACATTATTGAGTGTGTTTTAACCATCAGTTAAGAATTTCTTGTTAGGATTATGTTTTCTATTTCTCCGTAAGAGAAGTACACTTTATATTTGTAAACGTGTGTAAGGCTTTGAAATAGCATAAAATAATGTTATGACCTGACAAAAAAAAAAATGGCAGTGAGTGATTTGGTATTTTGAACCGCATAGACAACATACCAGCAACTTTACTGCGTTACCTAGGCTATAGTCGTACAAGTCTCCGCAGGCGTTGACTGGCCTGTAATACCACGTACCTGTATTATTACTTTTTTTTACCAAGACCACATGGTTGTTCCTGCTAGCGTTAAATATCGCTCGCTCGATTGATTGATCGATCGATCAATTGATTGATTGATTAATTGATTGATTGATTGATTGATTGATTGATTGATTGATTGATTGATTGTACTCTAAAAGAGTCGAGAGTGGAAGTCAAAATACACGACTCATGTAACAGTGCCCAAGGGACCGTCACTCTAGCGTAGCTGTTTCGCTGTCCTGCCTCGTTGATGGAGTGTTGCCCAGTAACCGCCTGAAAGCGGCGCCGCAAGGCAGTTTTGGCCCTTCGAGACCGCATTCTCCACCTTCTCTGGTCGCTGTTGGCCCGTCTCAGCCAATCTGCTGCGGGGATTCCTTTCCTCAGAGTAGAGAAGGGGTCCTCTTGCGCCAAGACGAATAATAAGCAGTGGAAAGAACTGACATAATGAGCGTGGTGGCGAACGACGAAGAGACGCGCTTGGCTGCCGAAGCTGAGAAGACGTCCTTGGATGTGATTGCCTCCAGCGAAATGAGGAGGCCATCGCTGGCGACGTACGCGGGAATATGGAGGCCTATGAAGAGCGTCAGAAGTATTTTCAGTAATAACAAACGAGGAGAAGAAAGGGCGAAAAATATTCTCGCTGCTGTACGAGGGAAGCAGCAGCTTCAACCGCAAAGAGATAATTGGATAGGCGGACTTCATTGGATGTGCGCCTGCACATATATATAATGAAATCTTTTTTCCCGTATCAAAAGATGTCGTTGATTGAGATAAATTTATAAAAAAAAAATTATAAACACATTGAAGTGACCCAGACGAGGCATTAATAATGAAACAGAAACTGCGTTTCAATATACCCAGCTTGATATTCTTTGCAGATTTAATCGCGGAACAGCTTCTGCCTAGCGTGCGTGGAAAATAAAGCAAAACGACTAAGATTTTAATAACTACTATCATACCATACATTTCCTTGCTATTCGCGAATAGAAATTTTTCCGGATTGCATTGAACGCTAGCCATTCTTTAGCACCTCTCGCCTTATTTTTTTTTTTCTGCGTTGTACGCCAGGCGCAAGCTGGATTAATACCACGATGAAAGCAGTTAAAACCGGGAAGCAGGTGTTTTGTATGGCGCGTCGATTTCGCAGCTGGCACCAGTTGGGAAGTACGTATTTATGATCGCTTTCTCGTGGAATGCTGATTTGCTTTCAGTGGTCGAATGCCGTCGAAATACGAAGATATTAGCGTAGGGAACGTAACCAAAAATGAGAGGAGTCTCATAATTGAAACATAATTAAAACCGCGCGTTGACGGCGCGGTTCTAGGGCGGCTTCCATTCGCACCTCAACAACAGCGACTTATCTGGACGGCAAGTTCCTGTTTCCGTTATGTTCGCGGTCTTTCTAAGTGGCGCCTCTGATTCGCTGGAAGAGGTTATTCGCAAAAGCGAGTCGCAGAATTGGCGTAACCGTCCTCCTTTTTTTTCGGCGGACAGTTTGAATGTGGAAGGTTTCGAGATATTCATTCGCTAAATACCTGTAATGTTCGCGATTCACAATCTGTCTTCGTTGTTTTAAGTACTTAGATATTTTTCTTTGATGCCTCGTTTTGACGCTATAGTTGGGGGAAGCAGGAGTTCTAGATAACGCGTTAAGATTTTCGTGCATTAAAAGAAGTCTAGCTATTCTCGTGATATGACCGTCCCTTGCAACGAGCCTCCAATGACGTGAGATGTGCCTGCATTAGTGGGCGCCAAGCATGCAGAAATAAAAATGACTGCCCCCAACGTAAGCAAATTTTGGTTGACACCCAAGCTCCACCTTTTGAAGACAAGATGCGACAGCATTAATGTTTCACGTCTGTGGCTCCCGTTTCTCTCGTAATCAAACACCCCCTTAATTTGCACCTGTGTTATCTCACACACATCTTGTTAGCATACAGTCGTAAACTAGAACATTATGTAAAATACAATCAGACATATCTATACAACCTCGCTTTAACCAAACATATTAGGAACATGTCTGCGTCGCTTTAAAGTGTGGGTATGTAACTTTGTATAAAAGGGTCCTGATACACGCACACCTATACTTTAAAGCCACGCAGACGTGTTCCTATACGGCTTGGATAATACGAAGCTGTATGGCTTTGTATCCAAGAATCCCGGAGATCTGCCGCGGTGGTGCAGTGGTTAGGGCGCTCGACTACTGTGCCCAAGGATGTGGGATCGAATCTCGGCCGCGGAGGTCACTTTTCGTTGGAGGCGAAAAGCGAAGTGCCCGTGTGCTGTTCATTGTCGGTGCACGTTAAAGAACCCCAGATGGTCGAAATTGCCGGAGCCCTCCACTATGGCCTCTCTCATAGCCTTGAGTCACTTTGGGACGTTAAGCCCCATGAACCAAACCAAACCGAAGGTCCTGGAGGGCTTGATTTCCGTCTCATAGCAGGATCCCGAGTTGATTCTGGGTTCTCTACTTCTCGTGACGTCACAAAACCCGAATACTAATAAATTCTCCGCCGTGCCACCTGCCAGCTGCCACCTGTCAGTGTCAGGCTCGTGTTTTTGGCTCATAACGCGACGACGTCAACGCCAGGTTTTCTGAATAACGAGGCCGCTAACTATATCATGTTAAAACTATAAAGGAACGCAGCGTTGTGCGCGGATCGCTCACACAGCCCCTTGCATTTGCCCGAAAGAAAAATGATTCGAGGCGCTCTTAGACCGGTTTTTAAATTTCGTATGCTGACGCACTCTTAACGTCGCAGTAATGGAGAAGAGAGACATGAGCGATGGCTCCGAAAAGAGAGAGCACGATGACAAGTGACCGCAAGTTACGCTTCATCGATCATGGGTTAACGGAATGGTCATTAGTCTTGGCCTGGTCTCCTTGAGCTCAGGCGGCCACCATTGCTGTACATTGGGGATGAAATAAAGGGACGCAAGAGTTAACTCGCTGCTTTATCGTCCACCATTTTTTTTTACTAACTGGAAGCAACAAAAAAAAAAAAATTACCATTTTACGAACTGAAGCACCTTTTACCGAGGGATTGAACTCGCCGTTAGGAGAGTTTCTTCGCTGCTCATTCTGTTGCATCTTCGAGCTCGAGAGGTGTGGACAAGATATTTGTGATGAGGGTTTTTAGATCGCGTGGTTGTTTTTTGTTCCTGCTGGCCCCTTCATGTATTTGCTAACCAGTGAGCTCCCTTCGCTTTTAGTCTCTATATGCCCCAGCCTGCTCAGAATAAAATCACTTGACTTCACTCTGAACGGTTAAGTAATAATCACGTAGCCAAGACGCAAGCGAAAGTATTTGCGCTACAGGCCAACATGAGGCTGCGTTTTTCCATCTCGTACCACTTTTTTTGTTTCTGTTACTGTAGAGGAACAATAGATATATGGAGTACTTCGCTTCATCAAGTCAAAAATGAAACAGGTAAAAGTTATCTTTATCTAAGAAAAAAAAGAAGGCAACCAAAGCGCGATTAAATATTTAAAGTGCATCGAACACAAGGGAAAATTTAAGAAGGAAAGTAGTTCTGCGAAAGCACAGGAAGCCCTTGTCGAGCAAGACAGAAAAAAAAAAAAACGGGAAAAAAAGGAAAAGTGATAAGGCCAGGCAAATACGCCAAGCGAGACAGGACCGAACGTGGCATTCGCCAAATTTCCCATCTTCTTGTTTCTATTTGCCGTGCACTGCACAGAACCGGACGTGTAATTAATAAAATCAAGAGTTTCGCTCAGGCGGAAAGTCCTTTCATTAATAATTGGCCATTCCACTTTCTGCGGACGGGAGAGCAGTCATCAGTTATGCAGCCGAGTCTGCTGTCGGCGCTTAATGAGCTATTTGCGGCGAATTTTGTTTTTAATAGCTTTATTCACGTTGGCCGCAAGTACGTGGTCTTTCAACGCTTAAACTGACACTCATTACAAAAGTTTCCGCTAAACGCGAATGCAAGAAAAATAATGACATTCGATCTTCGAGTTTTGTCTGCATGAGGCTTTTGAGCCCTCGCAGCTGCGTAATGGCACGTAACACGTCACGAACGCCTCAATCGTGAAAAAATTCCGTAATTGATTTGATCTTAAAAATTAATGACGCTGATAAAGGATGAAGCGTGTTAATCTAGCGATAAACTGTTATCACTAGCAGAACTACCAAAATTTAGCTTCGCTTTACGTGAGCATACAGTAACGTACCAAGCTTGAACATACAGCAGACGAGGTAGTTCTGCACGGGGCTTTGTGAGCTGCTCTCAGGTTGCCAAACAATTGTTTCGTAAGCTGATGGTTGTTTCTTACTAGCGCTTGCTCATGGTGAACATATACACGAGAAAGAAAAAAAACGTATAGGAATAAATCTTGGGCTCCTTCTTTTGCGAAGAAACCGAATTAAATTATTCAGTTGGACAGCTCCACTGCCACATTTGCGGCTTGTTTAACACAAGATGTAGAAAGTACCTTGCTTAGGAACAGGACGTTCCGCCATTTCCAAATGAAAGGCGAACTAAACGTATCAAGTTGAATGAATGAATCTTCTATTAGAACGAAAGAGAAGGCTCTAAAGTTTAAATTTTAGGATTGGAGCTCGTACTAGTGTGGGTGGTCTTTAGTAACATGTTGCCATCGTTGATTGTGGTGAGCAAGAACTCATTTTCACTTGAACTAAACTAAGCCACCTTTAACTTCATTGTAACAAAATAGCTATCTTCGTGCATTCCCACACGAATTCAACTGTTATGTTTTCTCTTCACTTGATAGTACGTACCTACTTACCTTCAGGAGCAACCATTCATAGTCTTCGGTATAGTATAGTCAGGTAACCGAGTTTCGTATTTATTCTCTTTTCGTAAGCCGAACAGATGGGTCGGAGAACGAATCTCATGTATGATACAGATGGACTCGGATGCACGCGACTCACTACGTGAGCCCGGACTACTGAGTAGTGATTGAGTGTGGCCACTCAGCCCATTACACTGCACCAGGTGTAAGCTCTTGATGAGGGAGTCTTACGCCTGGCTCTTCGCGAGCGCATTGATCGACCCACCCACCCACGCCCGTCTGCGGCCCGTCCACGTGGCACGCCACAGACATCGGTCGTACGCGGGTCTCTGGGGTCAGCGCTCACGCAACGAACCTGATACCGTATGGTGTACCTGTATAAGCACTCTCCACAGAAAGTGTGCAGTATCGAGATTGCTACAGCTGGCGTAAGTCGAGCAGAGAATTCAAGAAGATGATCGAATGTCTAACACGGGTTTGTGACCGACTGGCCAATCACGGCAGCAGCGAATGTGACAGTGAAAAGGTCAGAAATTAGCCAACCACTGCAAGATTCGAGCAGTTATACGTGAACTCACACCAGCTGCAGCTTCTGCTACACTGAACGGTTCTCAGAGCGGGGAGCGCAGTGAACTTTGCCTGGAAAGAGAATAAATAAAAGAAGGAAGTGAACACGCAACAGCAGTGTTACGAAATCCGTACCAGCGAACAAGATCCGCTAAGCTCTTCGTGTATCTTTTCATGAGTAAGAAGAGCACGTAATTGGGTCAAACCACCGCGGTTTCGTCTCTGTCATTATTGTGACTGAGTAACGCTCGTACGGATGAAGAATAAATCTGACGTGACCAAACCTAAGCAACGGAAGCATACAGCCAGGTGTGTAAGCCTGCTCTTGTGTTTCTTGCGAAAGTTTTGTCCGTCATATTGGGACAGGTGGAGTAAGAATAATGCAGACCTCGACCATTTTCAGACTCTTTTATAGATTCACCATGTAGCCGCTTTAACCGCCGGTAAGCACGGAACTTGTGCGCAAGGGCTGATAGCTAGAAAGAAATTCTCAGTCACAGACTTGGCTATCAGAGTTGCTACCTGCCGATAGCAAGAAAGGGCAAAAGTAATGAAATGTGAGACGACGCTTTATTAAGTATACGCCTGCTTTCATGAGAGGCCACGTGCAGTTCAGCTCTATCTTGTGAAATCCTTATTCTAATTACTTGAACGATTATATGAGAGGAAATTTTGAAGTCAGAGATAAAGAAGAGGTGGCAGGAATACACAGAAGAACTGTACAAGAAGGACCCGAATGTGCAAACCCAACATAAGACGGTTGTGATTACTGATCTCGAGCCGGGCATCCTGAAGAGTGAAGTTAGCCTTCACTTAGCCAGCCTTGCTAAGAACAAAGCTAGTGGAATTGATGGCATTCCAGCTGAGTTGCTTCAAAACCTCAACCATGACGCTTTTAACATTCTGCATACATTATGTCAGAAGATTTGGACAACCCTGCAGTGGCCACAGGATTGGAGGAGGTCAGTTTATATCCCCATTCCAAAGAAAGGCAGTGTCAAAAATTGTTCCAACTACCGCACGATCGCGCTTATTTCGCATGCTAGCAAGGTGATGTTGAAAATCCTCCAAGGTAGGCTGCAGCAGTATGTGGATCGGGAGCTTCCGGACGTGCAAGCTGGGTTTCGCAAGGGCAGAGGAACTAGAGACCAAATTGCTAACCTTCGCTGGATCATGGAAAAAGCAAGAGAGTTCCAGAAACCCATCTACTTCTGCTTTATTGATTATGCGAAAGCGTTTGACTGCGTAGATCACAGCAGATTGTGGCAAGCTCTCCAAAAGATGGGAGTTCCAATTCACCTCATCTGTCTCCTCAGGAACCTGTATGAAGGGCAAGAGGCCACAGTCAGAACTGGGCATGGTCTTACTGATTGGTTTCCGATCGAGAAAGGAGTGAGGCAAGGCTGCATACTGTCGCCCTGCCTATTTAACCTATATGCAGAGTGCATCATGAGGAAGGCCGGTCTGGACGAGTCTTCAGCTGGAGTGAAGATTGCTGGAAAACGTATCAACAACCTTAGATATGCGGATGATACCACTATAATGGCAGAAAGTGAAGTGGAACTCAAGAGACTTCTGATCCGCAAACAAGAAGAGAGTGAGAAGTTTGGGCTTAAACTGAACGTTAAAAAGACAAAGATCATGGCGTCTTGCCCTATCAAGTCCTGGAGCATCAATGGACAAGGAGTGGAAGCTGTGACCGATTTTCTGTTCTTGGGCTCCAAGATTACCTCGGAAGGAGACTGCAGCCATGAAATTAGGAGACGACTGCTTCTGGGAAAGAGAGCAATGGTTAGCCTTGACCGCCTAGTAAAGAGCAGATACATTAGTCTGTCAACCAAGATCCGTATAATTTGTGCTATGGTCTTTCCAGTTGTGATGTATGGATGCGAGAGTTGGACTGTGAAAAAGGCCGACCGCCGAAGAATTGACGCGTTTGAATTGTGGTGCTGGCGAAGACTCTTGAGAGTTCCTTGGACTGCCAGAAGATCAAATCAGTCGATATTGTCGACCATAAACCCTGACTGCTCATTGGAGGGTCAAATTTTAAAGTTAAAGCTCAGCTACTTTGGTCATCTGATGAGAAGAGAGGAGTCGCTGGAGAAAGATTTGATGTTGGGAAAGGTTGAGGGTCGCCGGAGAAGGGGTAGGCAGCGAACGCGTTGGTTAGATGGCATCCTCGAGGCACTGCAGATGAAGTTATGTGATGTTAGGAAGATAGTGAGAGACCGGAAAGCGTGGCGTGACATGGTCCATAGGGTCACGAAGAGTCGGACACGACTGAACGACTAAACTGAACTGATTCTTATTATTATATTAAAACAGTAATATAGACATGCGTGTGGTCTGTGCATGTGCGCTGTAAAAAAAATACATTAGGTACATGACTGATCTGATGAATTAGGAAGCAGCTAATTTCCATGATTAACTAACCACACTTGAGCACGGTATTCTGCTGCGCAGAGGTTGCCATAAAAGTTAAAACAGAAGCTTGGGCATGTTGGTAATTCATTGTGTAGAACAGCGCGAAAAACACGACAGGGACGAACGAAGACAACAAGACGAGCGCTGACTTTCAACTGACAAGTTTATTGCATGCCTGCAATAAACTTGTTGTTGTGTGAACGTGTTCATATATATGGATGCAGGCATGCAATAAACTTGTCAGTTGAAAGTCAGCGCTCATCTTGTTGTCTTCGTTCGTCCCTGTCGTGTTTTTCGCGCTGTTCTACACAATTGCCATAAAAGGCTTCAAGCATTCAGAAGAATTTCGAAATTACACTTTGCGGATATATTAAACAGAAAGAGCAGTGCACAACATTCGTTTCTATAAATGTATAAATGAATTCTGCGCCGAAGCGGACGGAAACTTTCAATGATATTGCCGTGGTAAGCTCAGTAAATAATTACAGTGCTTAACTGTTTTCCACAGCAAGCAAGATGCACGTTTATAAAACTTTCAGGCAGTGGCATTCAGGGAGCGTTGTTGTTCGTACTATGCCGTTAGCTTGCCGGTGTCATGGAACATGGACGTCTGAACTTTCAGTCCCAAACCGTCTAATTACGCATGCGAGACTACGACATTCGTCATGAAGCTCCTCCCTTGTGTGACCCAGCTGTTGCGTATAGCGTTCGGCTTGACAGGGACGCGGACAGGAGATGCTGATAACTGTTCGTTTTGGGGCAGTGTTTCGGCTCTTGGCCCGAAAAGCCGAAGAGTCACTACGTGCAGAGTTGAGAGGGGGCTGTTTCTTCAAGTGATTGGTCATCTGGCCAGGAATGGAAAGTGATGAAAGTCACCGGTTTTCTCCATTATTGTCAGACGAAGCCATGCGAAACAACTTGGTCACCCATCAAGGAACTTTTTGACGTGTGCTGCAGCCTCGCATACACGTAATTGGACGTGTTGAACGGAAAACTTAGACGAGCGTATTGATTGAGGCGCGCTGTTAAAATGATACAAACTAAAATAACCTTCTAAAGCCATTGCGTACAAGTTTTCAATATCCACATGCGTGCTAATTGCAATAAAAAAAGCTCCTTAAAAAATTTTAGTTAATTACTGGCTTTACAAACACAATTTTACCATTTTTTTAATCTTAAGCTAGGTCGCATAACCCATTTATAGAGACGACCGTGGTTTACTGCATTTTCGAGGAATAACGTGACTATTCTTATAGCACAATGTGCGAAAGCACTAATCGGGAGTAGTTTATCTTTGTATATGGCAGGTAAAGATGACTTTGCCGCGTCCTTCTCGCCCGCTGTTGCTCGCGTCACTTGACGCAGCGTACCTTAGGCTCGCTATCCATTTCAAATCAGACTGAATTCATTGGGCTAATCACTCGAGTTTTACTACAAAGCTACGTGACACATACGTCGGTGGCCACGTCACAACATGTTTAAAGTAAGCAACTCAAATACAATTAAATAAAGACAGGTGACGTCACACAAACTGCTGACCGATCAGTACCAGATGTATTCTACTAGCTACAATCTGCTACAAGAGCTCTTGAAGAGGGCCATTATGTATGCTGTCCAAGATGCCCGGAGAAACATATATATCTAAAACCTCGCTTTAACCAGGCCCTACGAGCGAGGCAGCTGAACATGGAATCCAATGATACTGAAAGGCTGGATTTTTATCGTACCCTACAATCCCGATGACGAAGCCTTAGCTGGCAGTGCATGGCACTTGAGGCTTCAGACATGCCTGCTGTATTTCTTATATGCCCCGTAAAGTATCGAACCTTAATCCGTAAATTCTGATTTTGAACACCTTCTATATATAATACGTATGCACGGATGTTTAAAGGTAGATGATACAGTAGATTTATCGCTTACCGTGCTTGGTCTTTCGAAACTTTCCCTACGGACATTTAGGTGTGGATGCTCGTTTCATACCTTCCTTTAGTTTAAATTATCGGCCCACGATGCCGACGGCGATTTAGTCGGTAACACTTATCACTTCGCTGAGCGGTCCCCATTGATGGTCCCCATCGTCTCAAAAATATATGAACTCTCTATTACAGTCTTGCTATCTTCTAATAGGACCAATGGGAGACATTGTCCTCATTGAAAATCATAATTTTAGTTATCGGTACCCACAGGACGCGACTCGGTCAATTAAGGCACTAGCAAATGTCGCTGAAAAACAAATATATATATATATATATATATATATATATATATATATATATATATATAAGCAGATCAATTAAGGGGAAATGAGGGTGCTCGTTGTAATACATGAAGGAAAGAGGCCAACAGTCGGCGAGGCCAAGAAAACCGCTTTCCTTGGCCTCGCCGACTGTTGGCTTCTTTCCTTCATATATATATATATATATATATATATATATATATATATAAGCAGATCAATTAAGGGGAAATGAGGGTGCTCGTTATAATACCTACATATACATATACTTGGCCTCGCCGACTGTTGGCTTATTTCCTTCATATATATATATATATATATATATATATATATATATATGGCCTCTTTTATTTTCCAGTGATTGCAAGTCAAAGGGGTGTGATATTAGTGATGCTCTTGAATGCAGTTGGAGGAATTTAACCACTGAAAAAAAAAAAAAGAAAAACACGGTTGTCTGTGTTTTTATTGTGTCTGTTGAGTGTCTCCTATCCTGCAAAAGAGATTTTTCGCACCCACACTCGTCCTGTCAACCCGTGTCATACGGCGCCTTTTTTTTTTTTTTTCTCTCTCTCTCTCTTTCTGTTTCAAGAAAGGTTTCTAATACGTTTCGGAATGTTACCGGCCCCTGTGGAAGGTGCCACAAAAATACAAAAATCTAACACATATTTATTCCAGTGAGCTTTTCGAAAGCGCCTTAGAAAGAGTGGAGATCAATGATACCTTTGCTAAAAATGCCATCACTGCCAGCAGCGCCCACTGTGATCGAAATGAAGTCTTTCGAAGCGTTTCATTAATATATTCTGGTATTGGGGGCAAAGCTGCATTTCAGAGGGTATTTTAACGAAAGAAAAGAGAAGAATGAACACATGAGTTTAGTGCTGGCCTTAGTTTCGTGCTTGTTTTTATTCTACCCCTATCTTTGCCTAATTAAAATTTCTACTTTTTGTTTAGTTTATCGACAATCTCATTGCAAATATGATCATCTAGTTGCATTAAAATATCTTGTTTGCCACCACTGGTCTGTGACGTGATGGTTGCAGCAGAGGTAGACATGCATGGCCCGCAGCAATAGTTTCTTTTGCTCACTCAATCTGATCACAGTCACACCCAAAATGTAAATCAGTCTCCATTCACTGGCTGCCCGTGTCGACTACAGATGCCAGCGAGAGAAGGCTGAGGCAGAAAGGCTTAAGCAGTGAAGTTGGCCTTTTCGTTACACTTCCTTTCGCCAGATGCGAGGACTGCCACAAAGTTATTTCCCGGCCTTTCAGTGGAAGCCTCTGTTTGGCACCCTGCTGAGCCAAGCGATAAATGCGGACGTTGATTGCAGTGCGAAGTGACAGCGTGCGGTTTTTGCGTTCCTGTCGACGTCGTCGAAAGGGGCGATGAAATTAATTCCGCAGAAAAGAGAAGACGATGCACCAGTGAGCTCTTGCTTACTGCGACAGGCGAGTCTGAGAAATTCTCTGTGTCTGCCAGAAACGAAAGTAGCCAGGATGCACCACGATTTCCTGCTTGGGCGCCCAAACTCTGATTGCGGAAGGAGCGACTGAAATGAAGATGAGAGTGAGAAAAGGAATAGACTGAGCCGTGCCGCAGACTGCGGCGGCGGGAAATACCGGCGAAACAAAGACGAGGAAAGAAAAAAAAAATAAGTAGGCAGCGGAAAGCAGAGACTTGTGACGGACCCACCGAATCGATTCTTCGGTGAGCAATCATAGCTCCGGGCGTGCGGCGTCCGGCACGAAGCTTATCTCTGCTTATACATCCGGAAGCCAGGACATCTAACGCAGAAACACTATTGGTCGCCGCGGTTCACCAAGCTACGCTTGGTCCGGAAGAAGACATGCCTTCGGTCTTCACGGCTTGACGACTCGGAGAGATGCAGGATGCAACACAAAGAGGCTTTCCGCCAGTGTTTGCTTTCCTTTAGTTACATTCCTTTTCCGAAGCATCTTCTTTTCCGATATCGTGGCGAGCTCTTTTGTGTTCATGATGAAATGGTCAGATCCCCCCCAAAAGCTATAATCTGGTCATTTCATCACATATAAAGTGAGAGCTTGGGAGCACCGATAAAACTGAGATGTTACAGGTGGTAAATAAAAAAGCAAATAAAGCCGCAACAGTAGCTTGCAGCAGTCATTTTAAGATGAGAAATGCGCTAAATAAGGGTTGCTAGACTGATGTACTTTTAGTTTGCGGTTATAACAAGAGAAAGCTCGCGCCGAAAGTTCTCAGCACTCACTGCTCTGAAACATACTTTCGTAACGCAGGTAACTAACAAAAGATTTAAAACAAAACTCGCTAAACGTGGAGCGGTAAAAAAAAAAAAGGAAAAAACCGTTTCGACTTCAGGGGGAAAATAATATTCGCTTGTAACAAACACGCTCTCACAAATATGGGCAGAATATTCGTAGCTCTTAACCAAGCTTGTTGTGGGGTAAATGTCATGCTGCCCGCAAAATGATGTTGAAAACTGCGCCTTTCAGATATCGTTCACCACAGAAAATTAAATTTGATAACCTATATTACGTGATTAGTTACTAATTAGTGCCATGTTGAAGGCTAGCAATAGTGTTTGTTAAGTTTTATTTATTTATTTTTATTTCTCGCTGAGCACGATATGGAACCTCAGCGTGCTGTTTAGGTAGCTGTTGCATCATAATTCACTAATACGGTGCACTACTGCAATGCTGCAGTGCACGCACACTGCAGCATGCATGTGCCGACAGAATATATTTGCAAGGTTTCTTTATTTTTACGAAGAGCCACAAATCAACATTCGCTACCTTCAGAAAACTTCGAATGTGATGTTTGGGAGAAGCGATTGTCATCTTTATGGCTGTTTAAAGCTACCAAGAAAGTTTTTCTGACCATGCAATAATCCTGGCTAAAAAAAAAAAAAAAAAAAACAAGATAGTCTGTCTCGAACTACATAGCCAGGCAACAAACTTTCCCCTCAAGTTCTTTTCCCGCCTCCTCTTCATCTAGCCTCCTTCTCGGGTAATGTTCAAGACGTGATCGGTTCCAACTTGACGTGAAAGCTCTTGCTCTACAACTAACTATCATACGAGGTCACGTGCATGGCTTGCACTCGAAGCAACGAAGCGCCTTCCAAAATCTCAGACGCGTAACCTGAACCGCCTAAAGGCTACGCTCGATCTGCGTGATCATCATAATGCATGCAGTAAGGGCACGAACATCGGGTTTCAAAATTCGTGATCTTTCTTGGGAGCTGAGAGCCGACGCTGAGGTATATGCTTTTGTGTACACATTGATACTTGCGTTATCCTCCAGCGGACGGGCGAGCACGTTTTCGTGAGCAACATAACGGAGGAGCTAGGAGGCAAAAAGAAAGAAATGAAGGCAGGTAGTTTTACAGAGTCCACTTTTTTTTGCGAAAACTTGGAAAGCGCACTAGCGCACGTTGTCAGCCATGAGCGAAACGCCGTATAAATGCAAGCGGATGCGTAGGGAGGATGAAGACAGAGGGGAAAAGGAGGATGAGGAGGTGAGATGAGCCGAGATGCATGTTCGTCCCTAAAAGTTTACGCTCGGTGTCCGTACGTGTTTAGTGTTTGCGAGGGACGGAATGCATTTGCGGCCTTCGTACGGGGCTCGGGAACGCCACAGACGTCTGCCCGCGTTTCTGGAAGACGCGCGCGAACTTTGGTTTCTTCAAGACCGGCACGGGTGTCGCGGCTTTCCCAGCACGTTCTATATTCCTCGCTGCCAAAAAGTACCGAAAATTTAAAGAAAAAGGAAAGAAGGAATGAAATACGAAGAACATTTTAGGCGAACTTCACAGTTTTGGCAAAACTTTAAGAGAAGAACCAGCCGAGTGTCGTGACGAGCGCACGAGAATCGGAAACAAGAAAGCGACATAACCTCGTGTCGCTTCACACTGTTAGGCGTTTCATAAGGGGAAAAAGCGCGCGAAACGTTATTACGGGGAATTGAGTTTACTTATTTGCATTTTGTCCGCAACCTACAGCATCAAAAGTGCAGTGTGGAATAAAATGTTTTAAGATTGTATACGTGCAGTGGGCGCTTCGAATCGTTGGTGATTATGCGCAGCGAGGATGATAGCAGAGAGAACGCTCGCATGCGTCTAGTGTAGGGGGCTACGTGACCCGAATGGCGAGAGAAAACCGGGAAACTATGGAGAATCATATAGTGCAACTTTCAAGACTGCACGATTCCAGCCCATGTATGCTAGCAAATAGAAGGGCTCGAAAAGACGCTGACTTGCCGATTTTGTTTTTAATCTATGAATTTTATTTTCATAAGCACTGAAAACACGTTCGTGTTAATAATTGAAATTTGCAGCTCGCATAGCCTGGTCTGGTTAAGCATGATCCAATTCGCGTAGCAGCACACCCTTAGAACATTGAGAAAGCCTTAGAACAGGGAGAGAGGGGAACATTGTAGACCTGTATAGCACTTCTTTGTCACGAAAATCTGCCGCTAACCCGCCTTGCGAATCCGTTTCATTCTGAATTCTGCGATATCCATGTTGAAGCTGGAAGAAAATAGTATATATCTGCTATAGCTGTTCCAGTTTTGTTCTACAAAAACTGAAAAGCTATCACTAGCTGCTGCCGTTGGTGGCACTAATCTTCTACAAGGAAGAACCGAATTTGACATGAACTGAACTGCGTACACTTGACCAAGAAGGAAAGTGTGCCTACAAATGTGGCGCAACAATCACAATCACAAGCACGAACTTGCCCCTCAAGCTGTTATTTTGAAAGTGTGTCTATAAGAAGCACAAATAGCCAACCTTGGAAATTTTCGTCGTCCTTAATGAGTTCGTTCTGGTTCTTTTCTTTTTGTTTTTATTGAGGTCGTATATGAACCTAGCTAATAAGTATTCAATGCGATAAGTAAAACAAAAAAAACAACAACATTTTTCTGCCACTGAGCCTTTGCAATAATTAAAGACCATCTTCCGAAACAAAAAAATAAAGTACTAATTAGTTGTAGTGGCCCCATGTTTGTGAAGCATATCTTGATTATAGCGGCTTTAACAATTTCCTGAAATCACAAACGTCTCCCTTTAGCTTTTGCATGAGTAATACGGTAAAATAAACCCAGCTAGCTGAATACATGATAAAGGCGAACGCACTGTATGGTATGTTTTCCACAATACGTGCAAACAATGAACAAACTGCAGAGCCAAAAGGCAATAAGGGAAGATTGTTTTGGCATCCCTTCTGATAAATCATTCACAAGCCATGAACTTCTGCTGAACTAGCCTGTCTGTTTACGCTGCAGAAAGAACACTGCTGCTTTAAACCACGAATATATATAAAAAATATATACCATTCCCTTTGATAGAGGGCGCTAGCTGGAGCAGCAGCGCGTGCTTGTTTTCGAGCGGCAGGCCTGCAGAGAATTGCCTCCCTGTAATCCGACGGCAAAATTGGAAGCGAAACCAGTACTAGCTTTACAAAGAACTGGAAGGAACATGAATTCCATATTGATATTTTCTTGCTTTTCAAATGCTAGAGCAGAGCAGGCTCTGCTGGCCGCCAGTTTCGAAATTGCTCCTTAAACCGAAGGCAGCTTTAAAGACGATCGTACAGAGGATTGGTTTGGGACCTGTAGCGTCCTCTGCTATTGTACCGTCGACTTTCGTAATTGGGCAGTTCGCGTGGTGCATTCCACTGTATCACGCACGAATAAGCAACAGCGGGTTCGTAAATCCGTCCCTATGTTTCAATTTTTCCTGCGATCATGCAGCGAGTGCCTGGAATACGTGTACCGTTGTTTACTTAGACGGGAGATTCGCATAAGGTTTGCCAGTACTTGTTTAGAAAGTAGTGTATTTTTGAACGAAATCGAGCTTGTTGAATGCAGTGTTTAATTCTCAGTGTGGTTTCCGCGATCGAGTTAACATTTCTGTTTTTGTCAATTAAAAGCGCTAATACACTTTTCTGTCACGCTTTCACTATAGTCAGAAACTGAAACAGAAAACAAGAAGACGAAGATGTTGAGGCCGACATCCACCACTTGCTGTGGAACTACCCAGCACTCAAACTAGCACGAATCCGGCACCTGAGCATAGCTGGCCTTTCAGCAAACAATCCTGCTTCATACGTCACTTGGACGCAGGGACCTCATCATCGCTCACTTCTGGACTACATGAAATCAGCCAAACTTTTTCCATTCATTTAATCATTTATTCATCCTTCATCTCATACCCTACTGATGCCCTGAGGCAATAAATATCGATTTAAAAAAATAAATCTTGAATAAATAGCGCTCTGATGACAGTTTATTTTTCACAACAGGGTATCTTGTACGAAAGACGTCGTGCGTGACAATGCCGGGTACACGCCTCCTTTTTGTGACATCACTATGCTGCCGACAGGACCAGATTTAATATTTGAGACAATAAAGGGAGCATTAGGTTCCTTACATGAATAATCTTTGATTACTACTTCTTCAGTACGTTCGTCGTTGTTCTGCAGAGCGCTTTAATACAATGCTGGATCAGGATTGGTATTAACGAATGATTGGAAGAGCGAAACAAGCGCCATAAGCTACCTTTAAAGAGGCTGAAAGAAATCGCTCTGAAAATGGTGTTTCATGTTTTGGAACAGTTGTATCAGCTCATCTGGATAAGTTAACAACCCGTTAAAGATATGCTAGAGTTAAGTTTTGAGCTCGTCTTTTTATGGTGGACAACTCGAGCCACAATCTCCAAGCAGTCTTTAAAAACGCGAATTACTGCCCACGTGTGGCCTTTCATGAACTCTCTCGTAAAATTTCTCACCTCTGGTTCTCTCATAAAATTCAATTAAACTTAGGAACAGCATTCTTCAACCACGGTCACGGATCTTTTCTCGTAATAACCGTCATCACAATGCCGAAGCACCCGGCAGCCGGACTAGTCTACATTTGGAATCGCGTATGCTTAAAACGTGCAATGGTTGCAAGCACCTCAAAAAGCATCGTCGCTCCAGTTGGTTCGCTGATATCCTCGCATCTGCTGACATGTAAAAGATGAAGATAAGCAAATAGTAAAGAAACAAATACCCCACCCGCAAGGAACCACCACCGGCACAAGGCCATGTTACAGTACTCTCGACCCGGGCCGGTTCGTGTGTATAATGTCAAATCCAGACATCCAGCACCGTCTCTCTCCGGGATGTCGAAACGTTAAGAAGTGCCTTTTCTCCATGCACAGCACTCGTATACTGCAATATTTGTCTGTGACATGCTCTTGCATGTACGACGAGTCATCTGCGCGCAGTTACGTTGCCTACGGATGCCGTAACAAGCAGAGGAAAAGAAGCGCCGGCATTACTGAACACTATGTGTGACGCACTCGATGTGTGCCGAGAGGTCTTCTAGTGTGGAGTGTTCAGTTTGCATCGTTTCTCACCGAGCGTTAAAAATTATAACTTGCAATGGAGCTGTGTGGTGCACAGGGAAAGAAAAATGAGTGAAGTAACGGGCTAAGCAACTCCTGTGTTCTTGAAATGGTAACCTTAACAGGGTAACCACCGCAATATGCTTATCATTCAGTGTTGGCTGAGGGATGTTTAGGCATGCTGGCAGCATTTTCGGGACCAAACACCGATCGAGAGTGAAACCCTGTATGAGTTTCGCTTCTCGGCTACGCATTATAAGCACAGCCCGCTGCTCCATCATTCCTTTGCGCTTTTTGTTTATTTTGACTGTCGATGTTAGCGGTATGGTAGCACTGGAATAGCGCACTGTAAGTAAGTTCGACCGATAGAAACGAACGAGGTTGGTGGAATGGAATGGTCTATCATCGGCCCATTTTCCTCGTTGGAACAGCTTCGCTTGCATGTGCAGCTCGAGGGATCTAATCTTATGAATGGAAAGCTCTTCAAGGTTCTCCTAGTTATTGTATGCCTCTCATATCATAACTTCGCGCCTGGACACTTCCGTACTTCGTGACAGGCAGCAGATGCCAGTTTCGGGAGGTTTGAGGTAACAGTTCGACAAAACTAATCTGAGCCGTTCTCTGTAGAAGGTACTCTCGCGTTACCTCACGAAGGGCAGCCATGCAGATGCACGTTTTGGGCAATGCTGGATGCATTACTGAAGCCTCCTTGGATCGATTCGTAGACTTACTGTCGCAGAATAATTAAAACCATTCACTACAAATTGAGCCGACAATTAATGCGTCTTGCTGCGCTTACAAACTGCCGACCGGCCGCTTCCCTCATATGTGTCGTGTGCCACGTCACTTCCCGTGGCAGTCCGAAGCTCGTACTTTTCTCCACTTTCAACCGGTAACATGGAGGTATCAATAAGTCGGCGCCCAATTTTTCTCTGCACTCGGGCCTTTCCGCAATTACAGAAAGAATCGCGTGTCTGGCAACGCTGCATAACGCAAACAACGATGGCCACACAGTAAAGGCTTACGGCGGACGTCTGCGTAGTGGTATACTTCGGCTTCTAAGTTGTGTTGTAGAAGCTTCGGTGCTTTGTAGAAGGCGAGCGGATTATAACGGCCAGTCACTTCTGCCTGACCGGAATAAATAAAAATAATTCTGAAAACACCGCTTTGTGCAGCTACGTGCGTAGAGACGTCCGGATCGCACCCTCCTTTGAGCAGCATGCGATGATGAGAAACGACGAACTGGCTGCTCTTGATGCAAATCTGCGTTTCCGTAAAGACTAGAAAGCCGCGGCCATGTTTTGACGCCTTCTGCGGAGATCTAGCGGCGTCTTCATTGAATCAAACGGCGTTCTGTCTGTGCACCAAGCAGCCTTCATAAAGAATATTTTGTTGTTGTTGTTGTTGCAAAGGCCAGTGCAATCCGCGGTACAATAAGATAAGCTAAACGACTATTTCGCGAAGCAAACTTGACCAAAAGTAGTTTTCCGCTCGTACTGATATACATTCACTAACGTGCCATCGCAGGGCAATTCGCAGTCTTTATAAATGATTCACTGTTTGCATAATGTGTGAGTCCGGAAAGTTTCAGAAGGTACAGACAGCATAGTAACATGGAGTTGGGTAGTTTTACAGCATACAATCTACGATCGCTCTTCTGTCTACTTAAGAGTAGCTGGAGATCCTATCAAAGCCCCCGGTCAAATTCAGTTGTTAATTACAGCACATCTACAAAACGAAACCACGTTATCACAACAAGATCATGCGTCATTAAAATAGTGATTACAAGATAAATAGACAATGGCCGAGAACGATAGTGTCGACCCGAATGAAATGGTTCGAACAAGCTACTGTGACCCCGATCACATTTTTCGAGTGCTGTTTTTTGTACATAAAATATTCCGGGGCGTGTCGTCTACTTGCCTAGAAAAACAACAAACTAGAAACAACAACACAACGGCAACAAACAACAAAAAGAAAAATAACCTTATTTTTTTCTTTCGCTGCTTTTGAGCCATTATTTCTTGCATACGATGTTACTGGTTACGCATATGCGTACATCTTTCGATCAAGTGGGCTAGAAACAAATCGGAATTTGTGGAATTTCGTGCAATCCGAACTACTTCTACACTGCACATAAAGCTGCACTTAGCGCTCACCCTACATGTCCCTAATTATTTTCAAGAGTTAGCTGATTGTCCCTATTTGATTAAACGCTTATAATCTTTAAACATAAGTATTTATTCCTCACGGGTTAACGTTGCGCAAAAAAAAAAAAAAAAAAATAAACACTAATTTGTAGTCAGCCAGGAAGTATAGTATGGTAATAATGCGCTCAGACATATTTTACATAAAATGCGATATTTAAAGTTATGTACATTACAATCTCTAGTAGTCCTCAAAATGAGCAACGCATTGCTAGATTGCACTCCGGCATTCACTGCAAAAAGCAGGTAACAAGGTGGTATGCACGAAAAGTGGCGTGATCAGGGCCTCACACCACGCGGCGGCCAGTACTATACCTACGTGACCGGCTTATATTCTTCTGCACGCAACCGCGCTGAAAGAAAACAATATTTATATTTCCAGTTAATCCTAAATGTTGGCATGACACGAAACCTTACATCACGTGGAAGCTGTAGAACTTCAGATTGCTTTCGATACAACTTGCGCAGTTCAAAATTTTCTTTTTTGTACCCAGCTATCTCATCTCGAAAAATATTCTGACAAAGTGCTCAAATAGGCTCAGCCACGCCTCAACCCGGAAGTGTAAGTCGATATACGTTGACACGGAAGGCAAAAAAAGTGAGAAAGCGTGAAAAGAAAAGGAGGGCCACTGTGGGTGACTGGGACACCAGTGATCGATGTAACGGCCATCAGCCGACCAACAACAGGTGTTTGCTGTATGTTTAGTGCGATGTGGAAACATTACTGCAGCCATACACGGTAAGTCGGTATCATTAAAGCAGCGCTCACATAATTTTTTGTTTCAAGGGAAGGCGCGTGGAACGAGAAACTCCACTTTGTTTTTCAACCACCAATGTTTGCAATTCGGCTTAGATAGTGTAAGTGCATGGTGTTCATCTTGGCTTATGCCAGTTAATACTTCTGAAACAAAGCTTATGTCTTTCATTCGGAGTTCTCACATGTCCACGTGTTACTTGCTCGTACGCTGAGATCACTACCCTGTACCGCGAGCAGAGACGAGTATATCCAGATCCTGCATGCCAACCTCGACAACGCGCAAGCCACAAATCTTTGGAGATTATAAACCAATTCTCTCTTAAGTCCCTGTCTACTATGCCTCACCAAATGTAGAGAATAGGACCCCACATGTAGAATTCGCAACACGTGCGGGCTGTCAACTCAGGATCACATTATCTGGGACTGCAATGACAACACTTTCACACACTTGTGATATCTCTCTCAGCGGATGAATAACATGAACTCAAATTTGTCCGTATAAACAGTATCACGCAACTGTGCCTGATTACGTTTGCCCATGAGGCTGATTTCGAATGGAGGCCACCTTGAGCCCGCCTGCCCAGCTAGCCCTACTTTTTGGAGATAAAGTTGTTTCTTTATCTCTTGCTAAATAACATTTTTTTTTTTAACATTCCACTATTCATAAATGTATCAGAATCCACCTGCTCTGATAGTTAATATAGCACCGTCACATATATTTAAATTCAGCGTCCGCTAACCGCTCTCTTCGCCTTCCAAATCATAACCTCAAAAAGGCTCACCTGAAGAAAATTCCTGCCTCACACTCATTCACCCGAGAGTCAAACATGCATCGGCATAGAGGATCCTGACCAAGCCTGTCAAGTAGCTAACACTGAGTCCCTGCAAAACTGTTGCGATTTTTTTTTTCTGACTGCTCACACACTTCCAGTGCCACTGCCTCAAAGAATCTAGCTGCAGTAGCAGGCTTATCTTAAAGTCGGAAACTATCAAGACTGGAGCTCTTTAACTTTATCACCGTCCTTCGCTTCTCCGCAATTTTTTCCACTCAACGTCCACCTTCTCCTGCGTTTCGATCGCCAATTCAAAGCTAACGCATCGCATGCCGTATATGTACAAGTTTGAAAAGTATTTCGTACTAGGCATCATGGAGTGGAATAGCTTTTCAACGCGCATAGTCATCGAACCTAACGGATGTAAATTTCATGACCTAGTATCCCTTGACTTTAGCACTTGAAAAAATAATTCTTGTTTCTATTTCTTAGTCTAGTATGGTTTCGTTGTTTTGTACTTGTTTTTTTTTTTTTTTGCTTTCTTGAGCAATACAGCTTGAGCTTTCGTTAAAGAAAATGTTCAAACAAGGTTTATTTTCCTATAAGATCTAGCGACGCTCACGAGCACAGCTCCCCTCTACGGCATGAACTGTACACTGTTGTTCTGTTCACGCGGAAACTATTGACGTTCATACATAAATCGTTATTTTACACTTTCTTTCCTTGTCCCTGTTGCTTTCGAGTGGTCCATTTGTCTGTCAGTGTACACCAGATGTATCAGCAACAAGTATGCTTTTGGCTAATGTCTGACTCTCTCCTCCCCTCTTTGGCGTTGCGCAGATTTCCCTCGACGACCGGCGACGACTGTACGTGAAGGCCGAGGAAGAGAAGCGGCACACGGCCTACGGATCCATCAGCTACCAGATTCGCGAGGCCAACGAGGAAGCATCCGGCTTCTTCGACTTCATGGGACGCGCCCTGGCCATCGTGGGCACTTCGGGTCAGTGACACATCTTTGTCGAGGTCCGCACGCGCTCGTTATTTGCTTCTTGCAAACCTTTCCATCACTTCTCGAATGCAGGCGTGTTTCCGGTTGTGAATGCGTTCCGGGAGCGGGTTCATTCACCTTTTGGTACCGACCGGGGCTACTGTCCCCTTTCCAATCGATGTCCGTCGCCTGGGCCATCGCGAGCCAAAACACGGTCGCGCGTGGCACGCATCGCCACCGCGGTACCATGCCCGTCTTCGATCATGTCTCCGTGCCGCTTGGGTTGTGTATTGCGGCCGGAGGCATGAGACAGACGGGCAAGCAGTCGCGACAAATTCACATACAGTTGAACCCCGCAATAACGAAAACCGCAACTGTATTTCTGTATTTCTCGACGGAACGAAATATTTTAGTGGCCCGGGCCAACACTCATGATTCAATATTTCATTTCTCTCAACAACGAAACGCTTTCCGACTTCCATCTCACAACAACGAAGGTTTCTGAACTGAAGTAGCAGTAGACGCGTTTTCTTCGTTCGTAAGCCATTAGAGGAAATTAAAGCACTGGAACGCGTTTTAGTACACCACTGTTAAATTCGGCGTTTCTCTTTTCTTTTTTTCGCGATTAGTTACAGTTCGCCAAGTAAGACTGCGCTCCCATTGTGGCTATCACTCATTGTTTCAACAGCAAGTGGCGTCGACACAAATCGATGTTCATTGTAACACCTGAGGGCAGTGGGGGTAATTTCGACACATCATAACTCTGGTTTTATTGTTCCGATTCACGAAAATACTTGACTTTAACCGTCTATGAAAAAAAAAAAGGGGTTTCAAAATTTGACATCTGATTCACCAGCTACCTCCCTAGCAGGAAATTTCGCTCTAAAACGGTTTTGTTACAGACTCTGACCCTAATAACGGGTGCAGATACCATGTTACTATGATTCCTCTCATGCCCGCCGCACTCGACGCCCTCCCGCTCCGTCATGAGCCACGGTTCCAGTTCGCCAGCTTGCGCGTGCTTCCGCGCCGGAAAGCGCCTCCGCGCACCACCTCGCTGATTGCCGCTAGCTGCCCCCAGCTGTGACCCAATTCCGTTACTGCACCCTCCCCGGTCTGGACGCCTTTGATGCGTGACGCCGCGCTGACCGCTACTCGGTGACGCCTCCCCGGCACGCACCAATGAGCGGCTATCATTAGAGGGCCCGCTTTTATTACACTGTCGAGCCAAAATTCATGCATTGTAGGCGAAGCCACAGAGATCGCAGCAAGATTGACGCTCGGCTTATTTCGCAATATTGATGCGTGATTACCCTTCGTGATTGAACTCGTTGAGATTGATGCTCTATTATTTTATGCATTTTTGTGGTAAAAAAAAAAAAAGTTTGCCCAGCGCAGTACAGGGGACCAATTGTCATACATCCTTTCGTGTGTCCGTCCTGTCTTACGCTTTCGCTAAGAAAATATAGGTCAGCATTCTTACTCTGACAGTTGTGCAGCGTGCCAGCGTATGCAGGCGGGGAAAAAGGTATAGTTTTGTCGCAATTCTGTGGCAGCGAAATGGAAGCTACAGCAATCTTTAATAGATCTAGGGACGATCCCGCCAAGCTGTTCACACGGTGCAACAGTACAACAAAATGTCTCTATTTTACACACTTATACTTTGAAATCCTGAAACAAAGTCTCAGGCGAGAATCTCCTAACTACGTTTTGCTGATGACAGTTTAGCCTTCTTATGGACTTCGATAATTTTGCACCCCTACTACAATGGTCTGATATGTCACTTAATAAACATCCTTTCACAAGACTGCCGCCAGTCTCTGACCTAACCCTTGGAGCCGAATTCACAGCGCCCATCATAAGTAACCTGTTTACACGTTTTAGTCATGTTACAAGGGCCCGGTACCACAGGCTATCGACCGAACAGCTCAGGTCGTCCCAAATTTGACCCCGCCTAGCGTGTACCGGTTTCCGCATCTGCTGCACAGTTTTAGACGCCTAAATATTATAGTGGCTTTGGGCTTCCGTGTTTCAGGTCGCTGTCATTTTCCCCGTAAAAAGGGCACCACCGGAAGTGATGTACGAGGCCGGCCTCGGTTTGTTCGCTCATAATCTCATCTTGGTGGGTATCAAAGGACTTCCGTATTATGCTGAACCTTTGCGCGTTGATGGGCGATTGCTGCATCGTAATGATCGCCTCCTGAACATGGGCGCGTGATGCTAGAGTGCACGAAGAGGTAGGTCGGGCCATTTACGACCCTACAGCGTGCCATAAATAATGCACTCAAATGGCAAAAGCTAGACGCCCATAATTTATCTCTATGACATATAAGGTCTTCCTTTGTGGGCTACCACAAGCTTGCCTCAAAGTTTCACTTTGATACCGTTGTCAGTTGCGTCTTTGGCCCGATTAGATGCTCCCGGAAAGCTATCTGAAAAATATCGCAAGTACTTTCACAGCGTGAATGTCATTTACCGGTGGTAGCTCGAAATTTTACAAAGTTAACGTCCGAAATGGGATCAAAATGAATCCGTTCATAGTGGATTGTTCTAGTTTTGAATCTTATTGCAAGAACATAGGAAGCGTACGATATTCGTGATCCTAATCAGGTCGACAGGACACAAGCACATCCAGCCGCTCACATTAGTTTCCTTTATAGCATATGTAGCCGTGGAGCTAAGACAAGTATTGGGTACAATTTGGATAACACGACATATAAGTCTTACCAAGATAAATGAAAAGAAAGGAGAGAAGCTGCACCTTTCGTTTCCATGATGAATAAGCTGCTCGACAAGGTAATGAAGTTGAGTCACTTGATTCTCATACGACATGTTCAGTCGAAACTACCAGAAGCAACAAGCTGCTGTGCTTTTCTGCCAAAACAGTGTGGAACAACAGGCATGCAGGTTGCATTGCGCGTCCTTTTATATTTGCATTGTCACTGCACCTATATTAGCGGCCCGATATCAGGACTGTACGTGCGTCTTCTGCAATCCGACTGTTTATGGAGAACATGCGACGTTACCGAAAAAAAAACTGTAAAATTACGAACGCGTAAGCTTCTATATGTTCTATGAAATAGACACGAGGATAATTCAAGGGCTTGTTTCAGAAACGAGCCCTGATTATCGAATTACACTTACGTGAGCTCAACTGAAGTGCGCCATAAAATCGAAACTGATGGTTAATAGCAGGGATGTGCAAATATCTGAACACTTGAATAGCAAAATGAATATCCTCCTTTTCGATTCGTTAAACGAATCATATAGTGCATGTACAGCCATTGTCAAAAGTGTAGAGCCCAGGGGTTCTATTACCAAGCAGTGTGCTGGCGCTGCTTTAGCATTAGTGCAGGTCCTTTCCAATGGAGAGGGTCGGACAAAAAATCTTCTTACCATCAAGTGATTCGGAACACTGGAAATACATTACAAGCCGCACGAAGTGTCTCAAAAGCTCACGCTCAGGGCTCTACACTTTTGACAAAGACTGCACATGATTATTCGAAGCGAATCGAAGATTTTTTTTTTTTCTAGTTGTCTAATTATTTGACACCATGTTCAGATGAGGCCCGCCTTGTTATTTTTTCACAACTCTCTAAAAACCATGCGCACACCGATGCCGCGCCTAATAATATGTAAGCTCTATAACTTGTAAGCAGATCTGTAAGCTCCGGAGGATTAATTCAGAACCACGTGATGGTTTCGTCCATATCGGAGGCTTTCAAAACGCTCATCCATGGTCGCAGATAGTGGCGAACGCTGCAGGGCTCAGGCATAATCAGCAAAACCTGCCTTGATGAACCAATCTTGGAAGATATATCTATATATAATGTAGCACTCGCCACTTATTCTCATTTATCGTCAATAACAAATTGCAATTCTTCTATCGTTCTACGCAGATATTTGCACATATAATCGTTATTAGCAAAATGTTCAATTTGCATTGGACTCTGCTGCATCACTATACTTGAATCGCATTCGATTCGATAGTAAAGGTACAGTATTCGTTTTTGACTAGGCTTAGCGAAAATAATGTTCTCGCACCCATAATTAATCATGGTAAATTATTGGTATAGAAACGCTTGTATTCGCAACTCGAAGGCAGGTTGCCCCCAGGCACTTTCATATATACTGCGGAATTTTTCTCGGAAGCTCGCATTCCGGGATATCCGCTGTCAAATCCGTCAGTCAAATTCGCCAGTCAAGTTCGGCTCTCTTCACTTCCCCGAACGGTATCTCAACACGAAGCTTTTGGAAGCCGCAAACGACGCGGTACTACGGACTGCAGCATCGCCTATGTGCAGTCCTAACCTGTGAAGTTTGAAGTTTATCTACTTTCTTTACAAGAAAGAAGGTGGAACAGTTTGACGAGACCTTAGCTACAAAAGTTGGCAGTCGTCAGTGGGCGTCAGTTACATTAAAATGTGATTGTATGCAACACAAGAAAGTAAACAAACAAATAATAAAGACTAAAGCAAAAAACAGGCAAAATCAGAAATGTAGTGAACACGTGACGCGACACGCATCAGAGTACAGTTACGTATATACATAAAAAAAAAAACGGCGTGTATATATAATATTGATTTGGATTTAACATAGAACTACATGCATAATAGGAATTATTAGCAAGCTAAATAAACGTAATAAGAAATAGGTTTACAGAGCAAACGGGCAAAAGGAATGTTCACAAATTGAACAGAATGTTGACTGCAGCTTCATTTGATAATCCATTCTTATCTAATTTGTTAAGTAACGATGATAATGTGTACTTGATAGATGTGAGGCCATTGTTGGTACCTAGGTTAGGTACATGCCATGTTTTCGGTAAGCGCGTGTTGTAAACGTTTCTATTTTTTACCAAGCCAGCGATCTGAAACAAACAGTGCTTAGAAATTTTACGGGCAACTTGGTACGAAAACAAAAGACGAAACGTATGTAGGGTGGTCACTCGAACAATATGAAATCGTGTAATATAAAGTTTGCCTCAAATAAGGAAGTCAGCAATTATTCTCACGGCTTTTTGTGCGTATGTGTGTCTGAATCTGATATCAGCCAGACTGACAAGGGGCTTGATGGGAAATGCCTCGCCGCAGGAGTCTTATTTCTTTATAAGTTTCAGCACACAATGAAACTGTTTCACCTCATCGCTAATCAGTGCTCAAGTACTTTCTCATCATCGGGGACAGTTACATAGTCAGTGTTCACGCAAGAACCTGGACTCAAGCACTTGCCCATCACGCAAGAACCTGGAGCTAGAGAAGGCTATGACCTAGCAGCGCCAATTCCAGTTTCACACTTACATAAACCTCGTATTACTACACCATTCTCACACTACGTAACACCCGGACCCATGTCTATGTTGCTCGAATTTGCCCTATCTGTACCAAGTGAAGTTGTGCTGTCTACATCATCCCACCCATCTCTTCTTCCCACCGAAGACCTGTGAAGCAACGCTGCATCCCTTGCAGCTTAGAGGCCAACGTCACTTAATGGAACGAGCCGATATCCAGAGCCACTCAGAGCTGGAGCCCTAGACTGAGAGACCCAACCGACTTCGCAACTTCTTTAGTGTCTCAGTAAATGTTCTCGCTACAATTACTACCTGCGTTAATTTTCAGCTTCTCAATTCTTATATATCAGCTTAGTATACCTAACTTTAAAATGTAAATATAATTTACCTCGAACTTGAAGAACATGAGCAATTGCCAGTCTGTATAGCACATCTCCTGAGGGCTAATCTCAATTTATAGTTGTCACACGCACAGCGCATGTAGATTTAGGCTACCAAATAATTCTTGAAAACCTAATTTTCCATTTCATGCATATCTTGAGCTAGGTTCCCAGGTAAGTAAAGAACGCTATGAAATGTAAGATGCTAAGCGTAAGGGGGAACGAGAATTCCTACCTTCGCTGAATGTTAATTTAGCCGTACCTAATTAAATGCGCTCGTCTTCCTTCGTTCCATTCAATCGCATAGCACTGCAGTGATTGTTACGTGTCTAATTAATATCTGCTCTCGAGGCGCTTTCATGAGCGCTAAGTCTAATGAAGAAAGCAGCCAGTAGTCCCAACGTTCTAAAAATGGCTCTCCTCGGGAGATCATCCTTAATTAACATCTCTCTCGTTACAATGCTCTCGCTCGCTCTAAGCAGCGCTGATCAGCGCCGAGGCGCAATTTAATCGAACATTCATTCTCAGAGCTCACACGTACTTTGCGCGGCAGAGTCTTTCGAAATAGGTGCGTTTCCGATTATTACCTGTTCACTGGCAATCAAGGTTGGCAATCCCCAAAAAGCAGCCACATTCACGTCTATTAATACTGCTTCACAACTTTAAACCGCAACGTTGGGCTCGAGAAACGACCAAAAACCAACACTGAATGACAGCCTTCTTTTGTAATGAAATACTCCAATGCCCTTCCAAACATAAACAATATTCTGAGGAAATACTACTCCATGCTACCGTCTAACGAACGCATCAAGAAAATATTCCTGGGGGCGCCAAAGGTAACGTACAAACGGGCAGCAAACCTCACAGATATTCTAGTACATTATAAACTCGACAACAAGTGTCCAGCACATACTTGCTCTCGACCCAGATGTAAGACCTGCAATCATTTACAAAAGGACACCACGGCTACAAGTAATGCAAACGATTTCATAAAATCAGGTTTTAATTATACATCTTCAAACGTTGTCTACCTTCTAGAATGCTTCTTCTTTCAGAAACAGTACATCGGAGAGACAGGAGAATCAGTGAACGTAAGGCTATACGGCCATCGGGCAGACACAGGCAAAAACCGGCCTAAAACAGTTTCCTGGAATTTCAATCATAAAGGCCATACATTCCAAGGAATTAAATTATTCACTCTCCAGTCAGGTTTTAAGTCTTCAAGGGACAAAAATATAGGGAGTCATATCTAATTCATACACTTAGAACATTGGAACCAACATGAATTAATATCTCGAAAGGTGCACTAGAATCCCTTAAATATATTCCCTCTGCGCCATAACAATTCGGGAAAACAATTTTATATACAGTTAATTGTAATATAGAGTTAATTAACTTTGTCCCCACTCAGCAATAGCTAAAGCTGCGCGGGATTTTCGAAACATGTTTTCATCTTATCACTTATTCTTACTTTGCTTCTCACTTGAATCACTTTCTTCAGGCTTGGGAGGAATGGGTCATTTGATCTGTTATTATTCTATCTTTGTCCTCCTTTCCGCCTTGTGGATAGATTTTGATAACTGTTCCCCTGTAGTTGTATTTTTTATCAGGATCCTTTCGAATGCATGTACCCTTTCAAAAAAGGCGTGCCAGCATCGAACCTGCATTAGATGCTGACCCATCGTCCATCCCACATTGCAGCTTTCCTGCTGCTGCCGCTTTTTATTTTCTTTTTCAGGCCACATGATCACCGATTCCAGACTGAGAAATTCAAAACAAAAAAGTATTGGGGTTTTTATTTCTTTCCCTACTTCTTTCTCCCTCACTCTGGCATTTCTTCTTCGGAAGAAAAAGCGTATTTAAGCCCCCGCCAATGATGATCGCGCTGCCCAGACGGAGACAAGTCCACTTGTCGAAGCGTTGGATCAGCTTTCCAACTGAGGCTCTTCCTTATTCAGTAGTCTTTCATACTGTGTAACCATCTTCTTTCCCTCGTTCTACCCTAGTTTAAGCAGCAGTTATTCATTAAAATTTACCAAAACATAGTAATACCGCCGAAAGAAAAGCTGCGCGCAGTTCTCTCATACTTTTGCAGCCGAAGACAAATCCTGTATGTGCAGTGTTCCTGACCGGGTCGAACTTTAATTCTTTGTTGTTTTCATGTGTGGAAGCATCGCAGACAATTTGTTGTCTTGAGGGCTCCCTCTAAATATCTCTAATATTTTTAGTAGCCTTATTTCTTCTCGTTTCCGCATTGCACTATACAGAGCAGGAGGCCAGGCGATGACTTCTCACGCTGACTTCCGTGCCTCTGCCTCAAATAAGCCTCTCCCCATATGAAAAGTAAGAAAAGTCATTGACATGCATGTATAAAGCAGCTTCGCTAAAAGAGTACTGCTAAAAGTAGCAGTTCTTCGACTTAATGAACAATATCGGCTACTGGTGAAACACGTCCACGGTGCAAACACAGAAGAAATGCACTGGGGTGGTTGACAAATGTTATGAAATAGCATTCGAAACAAGAGCTTCAATTGAAAACAAATCTCGGCCTCGGCGGCCACTTTTCGATGGATGCGAAAAGCAAGGTGCCCGTGTGCTGTGCGATGTCAGTGCACGTTAATGGACCCCAGGTGCTCGAATTTTCCGGAGTCCTCCACTACGGCGTCTCTCATAGCCTGAGTCGCTTTGGGATGCTAAACCCCACATACAAAACCAAACCAAACCAAACCAAACTAAAAGTAATTGTGATTAAAAAATTAAAAGGTTATGATTGCGTTAGCATGTCTTGTGTTCTCCTATCGAAGAAAGAGAAAGACTTTTTAGATCATTGGGAGGACCGTCAATAAAGAAGTGGTGTGTGTGCTTAGAAGTGGAGAAGGAAGAGGATTTTGGTGTTCAATTATTCAGTTTTCAGTGCAGCATTGTCCTTGTTTATGTGTGTATGTATTGTGTGCCTCTCCTGTGTGTCGTCGCCTACTCTGTTGCGTGGTGCATCATATTGTCTGACCAACTAGCTCGACTTAACGTAGAAGTTATTTTTAGTTTCTGCCCACATATTCCAAAGGCGTTCATCTCATTTATTTTCCTAGTCCAGCGATAGAAGGAGAAAAGCTTCCCAGCTATTAAACGTGTGATGCCGTAAACCACTGAAAGCTTGAAACAAATAAGCAATTCAGTTGCCGAAATCTTTAAAGGAAGTTGCTTATTGATGATATGATTATGGTTGGCGTTAGAAGGCTGTCAGCGTCTGTTCGTTAGTGACTATCTAGCTGGCCATAAATTTTGTGGCTGAAAGATCAAAGTTTATGTACCGAAAACGTAGCGTTGCGCTTTGAAAGAAGGAAATTTTACCTTACGTGTTTAAACCCCCCCCTCCTCCCCCTCCTCCCCCTCCCCGCATTCCTTCAGATCTACAATGAGGCAGGCTGCTAGCGGCACTAGCGGTGAAACTTTGGAATTAACATGCACACCAAAAAGTTATCACGCGAGGTTTCAGAAGAGCGAACATAAAAAAAAAGAAAGTGAAGAACTACGTATATGCTCGCATAATTTCTTGTGGAATGTCGCAACATTAGACGCGAACTTAAAAACTTTGCTGCTGCTACACACGGCATGAATTGCTTCAACTAAAGTTTAGACATGCAGCTCACGAGCTGCTTTGTATATTAGTGTAGTCGTTTTTTGGATGGCAGCGTTATACTGGTAATGACTGTAATAACTCTTCCTTTCGTCATTTATTTCGAGACGAAGAACAAGGCAGTCATTCCACAAGAACCTCCCTCTTTTTGCTATTTAGACGTTACGGACAACCGGCTATTATGAGCGAAGTATGTGCCCATTACTTTTATTTCGCCTTTACAGGACAGGGAGAAAATTAAGCTTTTAGTGTCCTCCGCACAAGCACCATTAGAGGGAGCACCGCTGTGAAACGATGGAAAGATGCGCAAATTACCGACCATGATTGCAGTCGGGCGACCATTGCGCATTGCAAAAGACCCCGCATTAACTTGATTGCTCCTTAAGAATGTAAATTACTCATTACGAGTGCTTGGAAAGAATGCCATAATTATTACCTGCACCACATGTCTTCTTTATGTCGGTTCAGAAAATCACAGATTTGTGAAGAATGGGTTGTCGATTCAATAATCACTCGTTGATTGAAGGCGAAAAATTTTATCGTGCCAGGATGGACGGGAAAATCTTACATTCTAACCACGCCATAACTGTTAATACTTTTACAAAATTTTGTTCATTTATTGCAAACATTTTGTTGACAGCAAAATGATAAGCAGAACTAAAAAGGAGCAAAGGAAAAGATTTCAGACGCCTGAGGAAGGCATCTTCTGTGTAGCACTGAAATCACAAACCAGCTAAAATTAAAAGTAATGAAAGCATAGAGAAAAACTATCACACGATTTGACAGGTTTCTAATCACGTACAACGCATTCCACTCCAACATGCACCCCTAGTACTGCACGAACCCCTTCGGCGAAGAATTCCTTGCCCCGTCAGTAAAGCACCGGACATCTCTTTCTCAATCTTGTGCGAATAGAGGTCACATCTGCAAAATTGGAGAGACCGTGACAAGAATAACAGCGCCTAAAGGACGTTCACTGTTGCTTTTATTTTTCCAATCTTGTTGATGTCCAACACCACGAGAGGGCATTGCATTCACTCGAAGCAGCCCTGCAGCAGCTGCTGCTGATTGCACATTACTCTTTTCGGCTGAAAAGTCTTTGCTTCGCTGTCACTCTTGTTTTTGCGTCTGCATAGCGAAAAGAGAGCTAGCGCTCCTTTTCACTTCGCACAGGCAGGGGTCACAAACACCGGTCGAGATGCTGCGCAATGATCAGTGGTTTTCTAATCAGCTAGAAAGGCCACACGCTGTGAAGATGGCAGCCGGTCTTATTATGGAAGCTGTTTGTTGGCGAGGAGCGTCTGTTGTGCGCGCGACAGGCTGGTCCTTTGTTCCGGCGCTGGCGCCGGAGAAATGAACCGACACCGCGCGCCAGCATGGTGTAGACAGCCGAAATCAGATTAAATGCCCGCCTTGTAACGGCGATGCATTAGGACAATGATTTTTGTTGATGTTGCTTGGACTTACCCGGCTCCTGATGTTGTTATTATGACAAGGAGCTCTCGTCTGAATAACACACGCTTGAACAATATGCGAGAGAGTGCAATAGTGGCAATGTCTTAGCATTGAGTATATAGACGGAGTGCAAATCAACCGTCATGCCAAATAAGACTTGGTCAGAAGATTTCTCAACTGCATTCATATATATTGCGTGTGCTTTCGAGGAGCAGGGGCTTGCGAGTAATAGATATACGGTTTGCAGCCTTAATAAGCAGAGTACTAAGGAGACAAAAGCAGATCGCTAAAGTTTGTGACTACGTAGACATATGTTAAATAGATCCCCCACACTGCGCCTAAGATTACGGTTATGTGAGGCATAAGAGATGACTGCGGAAATATATTATAAAACACAGACGCGCCGCTTCTCAAACTACTCATTGCTGCACTGTTAATTATATTACGTGCCGAAATGATTACAAAGAAGGAAAAAAAACGATTCCGCGTCCTCATCGGCGCGCGCGCACGCACGCACGCACACACGCACACACGTACGCACGCGCGCGCGCAAACACACACACGCACACGCACACGCACACACACACACACACACACACACACACACACACACACACACACACACACACACACACACACACACACACACACACACACACACACACACACACACACACACACACACACACACACACACACACACACACACACACACACACACACACACACACACACACACACACGCGCGCGCGCGCGCGCCGGCGCTCACGAAGCTTTCAGGAGGGGTCCGGCAGACCGGTATACGTCTACGTCAGTACGTCTCCGGCAAGCTAAATCTATCTAATGCAAAGCTTTATATGTATGACGGATCAAAAATAGGGGTCACGCCGAAGCTTCATTTTAAGAGCAAACGCGAAGCGTCTTTCACACCACCTTTTCATTTAGCGAATACATTTATATTTGCTTATTAAAGTTGTTTTTGCCCAAAAGAAGGCGCTGTATCTCAGAAAAATGTAAAATAGAAAAATGGTGTCGGAGAAAATTGCTCACGTGATCGCGAATCGGAGTTGTGACGCAATCGGGGCGCCGACATATGCGCCCCTGACAAGTTTACGTCACGTAAACTTGTCAGGGGCGCATATGTCGTCGCCCCGCCGGGGTGGTGCAGTGGTAAGACGCCCGACTACTGTGCCGGAGTACCCGGGTTCGAACCCGACCTCGGCGGCTGCGTTTCGATGCAGGCGAAACGAAGAGGCGTCCGTGTGCTTTGCGATGTCAGCGCACGTTAAAGATCCCCAGGTGGTCGAAATTACTCCGTAGCCCTCCACTACGGCTCCTCTTTCTCTCTTTCCACCTTCACCCCCACCTTCATCCCTTCCCTTACGGCGCGGTTGTGGTGTCCACAAAACACAAGTGAGACAGTTACCGCACCTTTCCCTTCCTATAAATCAATCAATGTCGACGGTTCGAATCCTTGCCGCAAATTATAGCCTGCAACTTTACTAGAAGACGGGTGCTAAGTGTGAAGCGAGATGGTACGACACCGCCCAACTTTTCCCAAGGTACGGTTGTGTCACAATTTCGATTTGCGATCATGTTAAAGCGACGACGTTTCGCCCAAACCAGCTAGATGCGGTTCGCATAAAATGCGTCACAGCGCAACTGCAAGACACGAACAAAGACTGAAAGACACGGCTTTGTTCTGTGGTCTTTCGCGTAATGTGACAGATTACTCCTGTATGCTAATGAGAATGTGCGACCCCAAACCGCAGTGCGAGCGCATCTAATTCGCATTCGACCTAACGAAGCTAACCTCGCCACGTTTTTTTTTTTTCTTTCAGACATTTCTATAAATACTTGTAGGATGCACAAGAGCACTAAAGACTATGAACTTCTGCCTAATAACTTAAGCGGTGATCCCACTTAGCTCACAGGTCAGTGCTTTCAGTGACGTCACACTTGAGAGACTCTTTGACAAGAGAATCTCAAAAGCGGGCGCGTGCTATTCACCAGCACAGCGGCAATTTTATCTGTCGCCGGCGCTTTGCTGAATTTTTAGCCGCTCATTAAGCGACGCAAGGCTTCGCGTGTGAGGCACAAAATAAGGTCAGCGAATTAAATTTGCGCGCACAGTAGCTTTACAAAAAGACAAAAAAATCTGACTTCTTCTGGGGCATAGAAAGTTGCAAATTTTCCTTGCTTGCGTGCAGGAGCGTACGCGTTATGGCGAGATACGGTTCGGTGTAGTTATGCGGTGAAAGTTCTGATGCAAGCTGTCACATATGCATAAACAGGGGCGTCGACCTCTGAGCATAAAAAGGTCAACCTATACGGACGACACATCGAAGTAATTGCGGGGCATTCGATGGCTGCCCAAAAGGGCCGCTCGGTTGCACAGTAACATAAGCACTTGGGTTTAGAGTGATTTGCGTGAACGTTTAGGGGTAATGTTTCGTGGTTGCTTTTCTTATTTGTTTCTTGTTTTTAGAACCTAACGAAGTACAGCGTTCACAGAAAAGAATACTTGGGGCGGCATTCTGGAACATTTTATTCACTTCTTTGTTTGCTTGCATACTTGTCGGTCAGCGTCCTTTTATTACTGCAGCTGTCAAAAAACGTTGCTTTATAGAAATCAGCCGCAACGTCACAGGCACTCACTCCAGATTATAATGTAGAATAAGAGAAAATAATGTTACACGTGGTTACAAAGGCGGGCCCTAGAAGACGTTGCAAGAGTGAAGACGACAGTCATTATGTATACCTGCTAACTGCCATGTCCGACGTCGCATGCAGCAAATGTCATTCGATAACGGAGTATGAAATGAGTTGGTTAAAATATATCTGTAAAGTTGAACCCCTCGTCTCGTTTGTGGTCGTTTTCTTGAAATGTGCAATTTTCGGGCAATAAAAATGCGTTATAGAACTTTCGAATTCCTCGCAATGATTTTTTTTTTGCCCCTGTGTAGAAGAAAAACTAACACAATGAGGCAAATCTTTGACCGAAATAAAACAAAAAAAAAAAAAAACAGACTGCGTGCACCTAATCAGAGAGATGGAATAAATCAGCCGCAGTGCTTACAATACTTCCATCGCTGCTTAAACACGAGCACGTATTTTGATGCTCTGTGCCGCAATCGAAAATTTCCTCAGTTAAAAATTTCAGCCTGAAGCCCTCTTTTTCAGCAGCTTGCAACCCCCGGCGGTTTCAACACTGCGAGACAATGTCGGTTTTGAAGTCCTTTTTCCAACAAAATTTACTCTAAAAATTGTTAGAATTTAGGATCACTGAAAGCGGCCTCTGCTGTTTAAGGTCGCTACATCAGAAAAGCTAGCTTTTGACCCCGACAGCTCGAACGAATATAGTGGCAACTGCGTCTCCAGTAGTTGACCCTCCGACTGTTCTTTGACATAAATTTATGGCGGTAAATGCAGTCTGCGCAAGGCTGCGCGCATTCACGTGGGGCCATTATCCACACCCTACCGTACGTGATACAAAGGACACTCTAGAGTTAAAGGTTGCTATATATGCGGAGGGACAGGGACTTGAGGTTAATTGATATGATGTCATCATGAATATACCACCACGAAAGGCGGGGACATGAAGAGAAACGAAACAAGTGCTTTTTTTTTTCTCTCTCTCTTTTTACGTCCCTGCCTATTCCGCATGTATATTCAACTTAACTTTTGAATTTGTTCCTCTCTCCATCCCTAATACTGCGTTAATAACTAGTGCGAGCACTGAATGTTCGTCGAGGCGGCTTTTCAACGTCAGGCAGGTAGGATGAAAAACAAACAATGAATAGAACGAGACAACATTGTTTGCAATAATTAGAGAAGCGTGTTGATTTCTAGACCTCGACACCGTGGCAAAACACACAAAAAAGTGGGGCCTCTCGGCGCGCTCTCTCTCTCTCTTTCTCTCTCTGAGCCTGTCCGGTGTCAGCGCACTCATCAAATGTAGCCGGTCAGGCCATGCTCGGTTCCAGAACAGCTGAGGAGAAGGATTAGAGCACTGAGCGAGTGTTGAGCTAATCGGACTTACCTCCATTACAGTGCCAAACTATAATTAGCTGTGGCCGTGCGGCCAGCATAGTTTGCACAGGTGCCGGTGGTTCTTATCTACTTCTTCACAAAGGTGGCGTCGGTGGTGCCGTCCGCATATCGCTACTGAAGCCCTTGTTGGGGTGCGGAGTATCTTCCGTGAGCGACACCTCGTGGCTGCTTATTTGTCAGTAAATACGTATTTCCTACATACGAGCCCAGCACCTACCACATCACTCATCACTCAGACAGCCTTTTCCGTAGACGTGGAAGATCTTTATTATTCTGTTCCACAAGGAAGGCTCCTTGAAACTGTCCGGGAGAAGATTGAGTACTCTAGTGAAATCAACTTCCAGAGCTCATCAGGGCTAAGCACTGACAACTTCATCACCCTGCTTGAGTTTTATCTCAATTCGACAGCAATATTCTTTAACAAAAAATTCTTTGTCCAAAAAGAAGGGATATGCATAGGTTCATCTGCGGCACCGGTGCTTTGTGACATCTACTTGTCAGCCGTGGACCGACGAATGTGTGACTTCCTGACAGGCATGGGTGTTCTGAAAGTTCTGAGGTATGTGGATGACTACCTCAACTTCATACTTCAAGCGACGCCTGGATGCGATGTGGATGCCCTTGTCGCCAGAATTGTAGGGCTGTTCACGGCCGAAGCAATAGGCCTCAAGTTCACCTGGGAATTACCACATCGTCAGGAGATTCAGTTCCTTGATTTGCTTATTACCTTCAGCGATTCCGGATGCGGCCCTTGTTTCAAATACAATCCACGCAGCAAGAAAAGCTTATTGGCCCATGAAAGCGCCCACTCGAAGCTCATCAAACGTGGGATTATAGCTGGTCTTCTTCAAGCCGCACTTGCCAGAAGCTGTTCACACAACCTGAAAAGCAGCGTCACCATCCAGATCAATCGTCTTGAAAAAGCAGGGTATCCCGCCAACGTAATCCACAGTGTAACAGCAAGTCTACTGCATAAAGCACAAAGGAATGACAGTAAGAAAGGCTAGACTGTGCCTCGGCCAAGACATCAGGTTCAAGTCATCCCTTATCTGCACAAAATTTCCCATAACCTGAAGAAGATTGGCAACAGGAATGATGTGACTGTTCTCTTTTCCGTGCCTACTAAGCTGTCAAGCGTCTGTACCGTTCTGGCCAAGAAACGTGAGCGATGTGAAAAGAAGCATGGCACCAGGTTCATTGAATGTTCCACCAATGTTGTGTACAGCCTGCCTCTCACTTGTGGGTGCCTATACATTGGATAAACGGGTAGATGTGTGAATGACCGAATCATTGAACATAAGAGGAATGTGGAAAGCTATAAAACTGGCAACCTGTATGACCATATTGTCTGCCATAAATGCAAACCTGTGTATGAGGGCACTGTAATTCTCGCACGTAGCAAAACCAAAGTGCAGAGAGAGATCATTGAGGCCTTTTTAATAACGAAAAACGGTGAAAAATGTATTAGTTCAACCTCTTTAACACTCCTAGATAAGGAGCTAGCCTTTTTAGGACATGTGTGATTTGCTGTGTTACTTGCTGTTACACTGCTTCTTGTTTGTTGTTGATTTTTATGGCTGACGCGGCTTTTGCCTAGAAATCAACAATTCTTCTTGTTTGTTGTTAATTTTTATGACTGACGCGGCTTTTGCCTAGAAAATTGATTTTATTCACTTAGGTTTTCAGCCATTTGGCTGTTTTATCGGTTTTAGTTTGCGACTGCCTGTTTTACTTTGTTTTTAGGTCTGACTTGGCTTAGCCATAGAATGTGTTGTTACGATTTTACGTGTGCTTGTCTGTTTGTGTGTTTATGTGTGTATCTCTGTGTGTGCGTGTGTGTGTGTTGTTTGCGCGCGCGCAGTCTTGCATGTGTGTGTATCTGTCTGCGTTTGCTGGTATACCTTGCATACATAATTCAGCCTTCTTACACAGCAAACATTTTTTTGGCCTCAGTGATAATATGATGAGATTTAAGTCATTTTTGCCCTGCTTGGTAGATGATCTTCGCTGGTTGTGTGCTCACGTGTTTACTCTTGATCGATATGATATGATTTCACTTGTCTATATAAGTAGGTACCGTTTCCTAAATAAAACCAGTTGGAAGTTTGCGCTCTGTCTTGTTGTCACGTCTCTTTCTTCATCTACTTTTTGCGCAAGTCGTTTACCTTTTGCTAATCATGTCACTCGCGGCGCGCGTAATTTGTGCTGATGCGTGTAGTACATGCAGGCACACCATAGCTGCACACATTGCGCGATACCAGTTCACTCGGTAGAAAGGGCGGCGCCGTAGCCGTCGCCCAGAATAGAGAAAAACGTGCCGAAAAAATACGCCGTTCAATAACACAAAAATTACGAGGGACTTAAGCGACTAAAGTATTGAAAAGCGAAAGCCTGAGAAGCCTCATCTTGTCTAGCGTTCCTGCCATCTGCAATCCCACACTTGAATGCGCGCCAATGAACGCCACGCGACAGCAGCCGCCAATGCGGGACACACTTTGTCCACGACAGTATGAGCCATTAAAGGCTTCCGCCTTAAAAGTTCGTCGGCATTGGGGTTCGAATTCAGGCTCTCTGCAGGAAAGGCAGGTATGCATCGCATCGGCAACAAAGATGTTTTTTTTTCTTTATTGAGACCACGAAGGACCGTTGACAACACGTGTGCTAGAGGCGCAATTATGTGAATTCGTTCTGGTGCGTATAACTTACTAACATGTGGTTGGGATGTGTGCTGATGTTACAGCAACAATAATCTTCAAAATTTTAATAATTTAAACAAATATGAAATACCGCTGAATGAAAAGGCGGTGCTAAAGGCATAGTGAGTTCGCACTTTAAGGCGAAGCTGAAGCGAATGATGCAGAGGACAGCCCGAATTCGTTTCGCCATACAAAAGAGCTAAATCACGTTTTATAAATTCGAAAGGCTTATATTTTCGTAGTTAACAGCCAGGTACGAATCTATAGTCATTATCAGACGCCAAGATGTAAAAGTTTAAAACTCACCTACGTCGATTTCGATGAACTATGCAGCTGATAAGTTACTGCGACCTCTCCTGCCTTCCTGTTTTAGTACGCCGTGTATATAAGTCGGATTTACAGCTAGAAAGGCAGAACCTAAAAAAAAAAAAAAAGGCCTCTACGGCTCCTCGAAGCAGTCTTTTTTTTTTTTAACATTAAATATACAAGTGTGCAGCTACTTTAAATCACTGCAAAACTGTGTATGGATGTTACACGGTCTGCATGCGCTACATCGTGATATCGTTTCTTTAATTATTCCTTCTGATATCCACGGTTTATCCTACCAGAGCGGCGTGTGAACTACAAGGAAAACACGCGGCATTCTTTAACGTCCGCTTAAGCATCACGCTGCCCATTAGCTTTTTTTTTTTTTTTTGCATTTTATCATCGTCAAAATGTATGACTGCAATATGCTCCGGAATCGTCCATGCCACCTTACTGTTACCAACAGGTGAAAGCCAAATTCAGTGTACCCCACCGTAGCGAACTTGATTGAAGCGCGGCGTCGTGAGGCATAAAAAAAAGATAAAATATTTGGATTCGAGCAACACGACGCTCATTTTAACGTAATAACTTTAACTGCACCATTCTCCAGGAAATCCGGCGTCGGCGGTGTCGGCGTCGGGGTTATGAGCGAAAAATCACGGCCATCTCTCTAGCAGGAAACGTTGCCGGGCAGAGATTGGTCGTCGAGCTCGGTGACATCACGAGACACGTGACATGATCAAGTTGGCAGGCGCATGAGCAGTTCTTCCAGAAAACGCGTAAGATCTAAAGGTAAATTTCTGGTGAGCCAGAAATTGTTCGTTGGAGTTCTCTGATTTCGCAAAAGCCAAAGCAAAGAGGAGGAGGAGGAGGAGGAGGAGGAGGAGGAGGAGGAGGAGGAGGAGGAGGAGGAGGAGGAGGAGGAGGAGGAGGAGGAGGAGGAAAGAAATAGAGGAACATCTGTCAAACATACACAGTCTAGCGGCACGCATACCACAGCCAATTCGTATTGAATGGACTCCGCGTGGCCTTTTAAGTGCTCGAAGCCAAGCGGATTCTGCGACCCGCCTTTCACCCTCAACCTCGATATCGCCGAATCTCATAAAACTGGACGATGATGATGATGATGATGATCATCATCATCACCATCATCATAATCATCAGCCTGATTATTCCCACTGCAGGGTGAAGGCCTCCCCCATATTTCTCCAATTAACCCGGTTATGTGCTAGCTACATCCACTTGACCCCTGCAAACTTCTTAACCTCATCCGCCTCATGCTGCCCTACTTTTAACAAGAAAGGAACACCCCCGACGCCGTACACGTGATCTGATACCACCGTGTACGGTAAGCCTCCCCCGCGGTCTAACCCGTGCAGAGGAGGTGGCGCTTCGGGGGATTAGAGTTGGGGTGGCCCTCACCCTGGCAGTGACCAGAAAGTGGTATCCACACCCTGGGTGCCCCGTTAGCAAATCCAGAAATAGAAAAGCTTGCATCCATCACCTGCTGTGGGAATGTCTAGCACTGAAGCCAACGCGGATCCGGCATCTGGTGGCAGCTGGCGCAGGGACCACATAATCATTCACTCCTCGACTTCATTGCATCAGCCAACCTTTATTCATTTATTTGACCTCACCCTTTATCCTTCGTAGTATTTTTTATGCCCTGGGGCAATAAACATCGCAAAAAGAAATGTGATTGGGTGGTGGTGGAGAATACATTTATTGGCTCAAAAGAGCATTCACAGGGAGGTATGATTGGACGAACCCTTGATTGGGAGAGTTCACTATCTCTGCTCAATGAAGCACACCTAACTTCTGAGCATATTTGTCAGCGGTCGTATGAATAAATGATGCCCTTATTTTCTCCTCTGAACCAATGGGCAGTACAATCAGGGCAAAAAGTTTGCGGGACATGGATTGGCAAGAAAACATTTCTTACTTTGTTGTCTGGCTAGTTTGTCCTCTAATATTGTTTTTTTCTCCGAATGTAGCATGCATGTCCGCTAGCATTTCAGCACATTTAATTCACAAAATTTGCACAAAAGCACGCACAAAAGAAAAAAGTATTTTCCCCGAACTCGTGCTCGGAAAACTTTTCTCTCTGACTGTACATGACAAATGTATGAAAGCATACCTTGCTCTGCTGTTTGAAGTGCAAAATCCTGAGCTGTCGTCTACGTTTGCTTCCAAGCGTTTCCCGTCCAGTCGTAGAGCCCATATAGGTTGATTACACGACAGGTGACATTTCCGCGAGGCAAGTTCCATATGGTAAGCACTAAGACGGCGAGCCGCGGTCGACATTCTGCAAATGCACGAAAGAAGATTCCCGAGGTGTTCGCGTAAAGCCTCGAAGACGCTGCTCTTCTGGCTAGCTGATTTCTAGCTGTGTTTGTTTACCTCACTAGTCCCTATATTTGCGCTTGGCTTTGGTGCCAAATATGTCCGCCTCACTGACACGCTTTTCCCGCCTAGTTCCTTCTAAATCCTAGCGTATCCCGACTTGCGAAGGCCCCCGAAGAATTTTAGTACCCCGCACTGCTGGTCCATTAGGTGTGGTGGGAAAATCCACTTACCCGTTGCCGGCTTGGTGGCAGCCCTAACTCAATGCGCGGCACCGTCAGAGAACGTATGTAAGCTGCTCGAAATCTCGTTTCTCCCGAGCCGAATGTAACACGGCGTGTACAGGCGGTCAAAGAGGAAGCTGTGAAGCTTCTTATGTTTACTTTTGTGGCTTCTGTATATGAGTACGGACATCCTCGGGCTACTTGAGATAGTTTATTTCTTTCTTCCGTGGTTTGTTTTCTCTGCTTCTTGACGATGTGTAAGCGCATCATACTTTTAATCTTGAAACAGCTTTCCCATTAACAAGGTCTGCGTATTCAATCATTCGTGTCCATTTTTTTCTACTTTTTCTATTTTGTATTTAACTTATATATACGGAAAATGGAAGGTGGGCCCCATGCTTCTCTGATTGAATTGCCCAACGGACTTCTCATTGCCTAGCTGTCTCTCAGCAGCGAGATAAAAAAGACTCAAAGATTTCCACATTTCGAAGACTTTTTCTTGGATTGGCTTGGCCTATGGTAGAGGTACAACGTTCCAAAACGACTCAGGATATGGGAGAAGCCGTAGTGGAGGGCTACGGAAATTTCGCCCACCTGGGATTCTTTAATGTGCACTGACGTCGCACAGCACATAGGCGCCTTGCTTTTCGCATCCGGCGAAAAGCGACCGCCGTGACCGCGAAAACTTTTGTACATGCACATGCTCTTGAACAACAACAACAACAACAAAAAAAAAAACTTTTAAACTTTTAAAAGAAAAACTAAGTTTTCTTTTTCAACATCTTGAGCCTACATTGTCGGAAATAAAAGAGTGCAGTGGTGACCTGCTGTTTAATCGCAACCATCGGAGGTTTTCTCACGTGGAAATAAATACCAATAATTGGCTTTTTAAAGCTTCGTTCAGATTGAAATTCTGCTGCCTTGGACAAGGCCGTGGCAGTTTAAACGCTTCGCTGTTGTTTCGTTTAGATTACTTTTACCTTTCGGCAATAGTTCAAGTTACGCCCCTCAGCACGGTGTGTGATATAGAATAAGATGAGAATGGTAATAAAGTATGGAGCATAGTGCTATTATTGTACTGACCACTAAATGCATGTTCAGTATCGCAACACAACGTTCGCTAAGCCAGCTGCTCCGCTCGCGCCCTTGCATAGACAAGCCTTATTCATTGACCTACGTGCGACCCTGTAAAGGGCATGCCCTTCGCAAAACGCATGCGCACTTAAACGTGTGCGGTTCTGCGCTTCGTTAACTCCCGCACTATGGGAAGCGAGCAAGCGAACAAAATAATGTTATTGGAAACACGTTACCGCCAGCAACTGCCGACAACGTTAGGCCCCGGAGCCACTGACCGAGAGGACGGTGAAATGTGTGTGTGTCGCCATGGCAATGAAGAGGCGAACTCAGGCAAGGCGTCCTTGGCATTGATATCCTCTTTTTCGCCTTTTCCCTTCGGCGTGCAAAGGCGAAAGGGGGACAGCAACGTAATTGTATATAACTACCGCACGTGCCCTATATATGGGACTCTGAGTTTTACTACTGCCCTCTCGGTAATGCGTGCCGACTTCCAGTGTCGTAAAATGTGATCGCGTCTCGCTCGCGAGAGAACCCGTGCGATGAATGCTGGCAGTTAGTTTTGCGAAGGGCGATTAGAGAAATAACTCCTCGTCGAAGAGCTACTGAACCGAGTAATTACGTTTGGAAGTGTAATTTGACTGTAAAATACTAACAAACGGCCGAAGAAGGTCTGCTTCGAACTGAACGTCATCCGGCACCACCATTTCTTCTTAAAACACAAAAACAAAACTAAGTTCAGTTTCAAACGAAGCATGTATGCGTACTGGTTTGGTTTGGTTTCTGGGGTTTAACGTCCCAAAGCAACTCAGGCTATGAAAGACGCCGTAGTGGAGGACTCCGGAAATTTCGACCACCTGGGGTTATTTAATGTGCAGTGACATCGCACAGCACACGGACGCCACTCCGTTTCGCCTCCAACGAAACGCAGCCGCCGAGGCCGGGATTCGATTGTAAACTACTAACAAACGGCCGAAGAAGGTCTGCTTCGAACTGAACGTCCTCCGGAACACCATTTCTTCTCAAAAAACAAAAACAAAACTAAGTTCAGTTGCAAACGAAGCATGTATGCGTACTAGTTTGGTTTGGTTTCTGGGGTTTAACGTCCCAAAGCAACTCAGGCTATGAAAGACGCTGTAGTGGAGGGCTCCGGAAATTTCGACCACCTGGGGTTCTTTAATGTTCAGTGACATCGCACAGCACACGGACGCCACTCCGTTTCGCCTCCAACGAAACGCAGCCGCCGGGGCCGGGATTCGATTCCGCGTCTTTGGGAACAGTAGTCGAGCGCCGTAACCACTGCTTGCGTACTGTATGCGTACTGCTTGGCGGTAAATATCATAAAGCACGTTCGTGCAATAAGATTGATTGATTGAATGTCCTTTATTGAATGGGAAGGCTCATGGCCATGGATGGGGATAAAGGGGAGTAGACATAATCTTCATTGTTTAGGTCGTCACTCGAATCACATTGCTCTAACCAGGCCACTAAGCGAGCCATACTTGGCAAGACTATTTTGTAAATGCGCATATCTAGGTATACACAGGGCTGACTCCGCTCGTCGTTTCCCTAACTCAGAAAAAAAGAAAAGCTAAGATAGTGGGTTATTTAAAAAATTTCGCTGGCAGCTGCTGACTGTTAGTCTCAAGAGCAAAGTGAAACGTATTACAAGTGAAAGCATTCAGTCCGCAAGTGCGAGTATCTGAAGAAAAGTCTCTCTTTTTTTTGTAAATCTTTTTTCAGAATGACAGTAAATATCTGAAAAACCTAAAAATGGGCACTGCATCGCCACACACAAACTTGCCACGGCCTCTACTTATATACCCTTCGGTTGTATGCCGTTCGCTTTGATTCGTTATTCGCTATTTCCGTGTTTTAGTAGGTTTTTTAAGCTTCGAATACTTTCGTTTTGTGTTCAGACCCGGCCATGTGCACAGTGAAAGTCATAGGCTGATTGTAAGAACACCTGGGAATCGGAAGTAAACATCCAATGATAGCGCTCGCTGTTGCCACTAAAGAAACAAAGCCAACGTTATAGACCCTATTCACTATCAGGTTTAGCAGGCGGCCGTTGTGGCAACCCTGTCTTGCGGAAACGTCCTAACGTTGGGCGGTTCGAAACTAAAAAGCATCTACCAGCGTCCTCCTTGCTGCGCGCCACTCATTTGTCGGATACTTGAGATGCCGTTTGGAACGCCGTCCAACCAGACCTCGGATTTCACCGACGCCGTGTCAGGATTCGCCGTAGGCCCTCTCTCTCTTTCTTTCTCCCTCTCTCACGTTGCGTTTTGTGTGCCATGGCTGGCAGTTAAAGATCCCCAGGTGGTCGAAATTACTCCGTAGCCCTCCACTACGGCTCCTCTTTCTCTCTTTCCACTTTCACTCCCATCTTCCTTCCTTCCATTACGGCGCGGTTGCGGCGTCCACAGAAATCAAGTGAGACAGTTACCGTGCCTTTCCCTTCCTATAAATAAATCAGTAAAGCAGCAATGACGTCACGAGAATAAGCTCTATATCTTGACTAAAATGAAGATCTGATGCTAACATTTTTGTCACAATCGCCAATAAGCCAATATATTAAAAAAATTAAACTGTCGCAGCTACTGGACAGTATCGCGCTTGGTGGTGTTGCAATCTGTCGATGAAGATAGACTGTTTTTATCGCAACACCACAACAGTTCTTTTTTCTGATGGCTGGAACATTACGTCAATCCATATCTCGGTCGAGATTCGCAAGCACTAGTGTGTGTGTGTGTGTGTGCGTGTGTGTGCGTGTGCGTGTGTGTGTGTGTGTGTGTGTGCGTGCGTGCGCGTGCGCGTGTGTGTGTGTGTGTGTGTGCGTGTGTGTGTGTGTGTGTGCGTGTGTGCGTGTGTGCGTGCGTGTGTGTGTACGTGTGCGTGTGTGTGTGTGTGTGTGTGCGTGTGTGTGTGTGTGCGTGTGTGTGTGTGTGTGTGTGGGGGGGGGGCAATGCATGGAAAATATATTTTGCAGCACAATTTGACACAAGTGAGGAGAGTTTAAATTGAAATTTTTACTCACTAGCTCGTGAGAGCGCCCACTCCCATACCTTTTCTCTTTCCGCCTCTTGTCACCGGCATACACAATCTTGTTGTTGTTTTTTTCATTCTGTTGCATTCAGGTGCAGTGTAAAACTCTGCGACTGGCGATGAGAAATAAATGTGTGTTCATATGCAATAATTCCAGCGCAAGCCGGTGTCCCCATTCGTGTGCGATCACCCAGGTGCTTGTATACTTGCTTCAAAGATGCAAACATTTGGTTAATATTCAGCAGTGAGCGTATGTAATCAGCGTTTAAACAGCTGGTGTGACTGACCATTAAGTACACCAGGCTAATGAAGTAAAAGTAAAAGAAAGTAAAAATGCAGTTCAGCAGCTGCATAAGATCTATGTTAAAGTCAGTGAATGCCTTCTTCAAAATGTAGCTCATAGCAAGCTGAGACCAGTGCGACAGGCTGTACATTTTAAAGTTAGAAATAAATTTCAGCTGCTATTATGTAACTGATATTGGAGTCACACAGATGTTCTCTATTGCTGATTATGCATTATTGTATCGTGCACTGAAAGTACTCTATTCTATCTGTTCCAGTGGTGGTGACCGTGCTTCTGGCTCTGTTCTCAATTCTACCCCTGTTGATGATGATCATAGGTAAGTGAAGTGACAAGCAGTAAAGCTTCTACGGGGCAACTTTGTTTAGAAATACAAAAAGAAGCTCAAAATAAATATAAATTTTGGCGAAATTTCATCTCGTCATGTAGTACGTTCTTTTAAAACAAAATGCAACGTCGATTAATGGTTTCGTCGAAAAATAAAATACAGACGTTCCGGCTTCCATACAGAAGTCCTGTTCGTTACACAAGCTTAGCTTGGGAAGCACCTTCCAAGACATTTTGTGTATAGTGGTGGGAGATCGCCGTCGCTGCGATTACGTTTTTTTTTTTTTAAGGGTGGGGGTGGGGGGGGGGGGGGGGGGGGGGGGGGGGGCGTCTGCAGGAGCTCGAGGCATTGACTTGAAAGCCCGCAAGTGCACTAGAAGCGACTTCCTTGTTCGGAACTTGCCTCATAGGTTCTTTCAAAAGCCTTGAAAAATCTCCGCTATCGCATATGTAAACACAGTCGGACCCAACATTTGGAATCTTATATACGACGCCCGGAAATTATCGTTCTCTGAGTATGTCCTTCCCGTTCACGATCCCGTGCCGTAACTTGCTGCAGGGAACGTACAGGGGTAGTCAAAAGTTCTCAGGACGCAGGTTCTGCTTCTAGTAGGCATTTTCTGGCACTTGAGCTCCCATTAAAGCAATAAATTATCTCGGAGGTTAGAATAAGGCTTATTGTACCCTGCACAGGTGTTTTGAGACTTGGGGCTGTCGTAGATGCCTAACTATACTGCTCATAAGAAGACCGTGTGGCCTCAGAACTTTTGACTACCCCTGTACGTCGAACATAAGCAGGGAACGCCGCACGCCAGGTATATATACAGCACAAAGAATGGCGACGCGTAATCGGTAGTGTCTGCCATCCGGTTCTGCTGAGTGCACTTAGCGATGTTGTAATCGACAAATTTCTTGCGGTAGACAGAGCTCTTCAACTCATGACGCAGTTGCACCATGTCCTTCTAGAGCGTATCATTCTTAAACACAACTTCTCAAGCTTAGCTATTATTGAGCAGGGCTCTTCCGTATGGAAATACCGAACTTCTTCGTTAATCTGGGCAACACGATTGGTAGGTGCTACATTTCTTTTTTCTAAATTAATAAAATGTCGAAATTCTTTTTTTTTATTGCATTTGCTACATTTGCCACAATCAACGAGGTTGTAAAGAGTACAGCTATAGATTAACGCTCAAATGAAGAGTTTATTATTACGATGTTTTTGTGAGGAAGAAGATGGGGGATGGTCTGTACGCCATGCATTGTAACGGCTCGATAAATTATGTTATCTACAAAATCTTATGACTATGCAGCCTCAAATAACTAGTTCCACATGCAAACGCACTTCGTCATATAGCTAAATAAGTCAGTGGTGGTCGCACACCACGTAACATAACTAATACGATCAAACAATGAAGAGCGTTAAAACGTTACTAACGCAAATGGATTGATTAGTTGGTTGGTTGGTTGGTTGATTGATTGATTGATTGATTGATTGATTGATTGATTGATTGATTGATTGAATGATTTTACACGTTCTTGTCGCCGCAGGCGTCCAGTACCTGCAGGAGTGCCCCAAGGAGCCCAACATCCCGCTGTACATGCTCATCGGTGGCGCCTTCGGCCTCATCAAAGTGGGCACTCTGCTCTACCATCAGATGAGGCGGCATCGCTATGAGCGGCTCGACGACGCGCTGGCCGACGGTGACATCGACGAGCTTTGGTCCTCCACCTCGACCAAGATCACCGAGTATGCACTCACCATCTTCCTGCTCGTCTGGTTCGGCATGGGCAACTATTGGGTGCTGCACATCTACCGGCCCCGCTACGAGCCGCTGCTGCGTGAGCCCAACAACTACTGCGACAAGACGGTGTACACGTTCGCGCTCATCCACTTGCTGGTCTGCTACGGCGTCATCGGCCTCTGGGTCATCGAAGTCATTTGCCTCGCTCTGTGCGTCAGGGTGTTCGGGCTGTGGTGCAAGAAGTGAGAGCCCGCGCCGCCACTCCGCTCCCGCTCCTATGCGTGTGTGACCGCACACGGATGACTCCCGGTTTGTGTCGTGCCTCAGTCCGTGTGCAACTCGCCGCACGGGACAGCTGAAGCAGGCGCTGCTACAGCGGCGGATGCTGTCTGCGAACTGCAGAAGCTGACCGAAGAGAAACTGCTCGCTCTGATGCCTCCATGCGCAAAGGCGACATAATTGACACAGCGATGTGTACGCATCACCTTAGTAGTGGACACTGTGCTCAGTGTATCCAGTTTGCAACAAGGACACAGGAGGCAGACAGTGCCCCTTGATTGGGACTCACACGCGCGATGACGGTAACTGTTTCGAGTGCAACATTACGAGTGCGCGTACTCATGGGAACTCCTGCTTGCACGCTGGCAAATGCGCCGCATACGAAAGAACGGCAGTTCTTGCGACAGCTTTTCGCCTATGAACGCCTTTTTTTCAAGCGTTGCTTTGATTCTGAAGGCTGCCCAGTAAGTGTGATGATGTGGGCTAGAGTTCCTGTGAACGATCACTGCTCTTTCAGGAGCGGAGACACCTATTGGTAACGTGAGCATTCACTGAGCGACCAAGCGTTTTAATGACCCTCCTGGGCTTGTGAATCATTCAAGTGAACCATACTGCCTTTATTTGCAAAAAATGGTCTCGTCACCACACTGTGATCTCGTCGCCTTTGAACCGATTTAATTAGTGCAGTGAGGCGGTAGACGTAGAAATTTTTTCTAACTCAGTTCTCGCCGATCTTTTTTATCGACGCGTGCGAGGCATGCGTGCGAGGCATAAAACTTCCTCGCCTTTCTTTCTCAAGTCACCAGCGGTGAATGTTACAATGGTCAGAGACCTTTCTCACTGCTCGATGACGATAAACAGGGCACGGTTGCAATGGACATTGTCCGCTGGGTTTAGAACGCTGTAAGGCTTACGTGAAAGGAAGCGTGGTAACTTCTGTCAGTGCGAAAGGGCTAACGTCTGTCGTGTCATGGACGAGACAGAGAGAGAGGTCTGTCGTGAGGCACCTGTGGAGGCAAGTCCTACACTGTACTATGTCAGAGTCATCGTCTGGAGTTTGGACGCTATTGTGCGGAGGTCATGAGTACATTCGCAACACGAGCATCTCTTTCTGCACCATGCCTCCATAGAGACCCATCACAATCGAGCCAGTAATCGCCGGCATCAGAAATGGTCTTTAGGCTGCCCTTTCACTGACGGTTCCTGAACTCTCGCACGCGCAGTGTGCGCAGTGCTATCTCGGTGCCTCCGAGACAGTTTGAAGAGGTTTTCGCTGTGTGTTACTCAACTTTTCAAAATATTTCACAGGCCTCTCCACGTTGCCGCCACGTGTGCAGCGAGCGTGAATGATGCAAGATGGTAAAAGCAAAAGGCTTTGGTTAGATCTGGCAGCGTCGCAAATGACCACACAAGCAGCATGAAGAGAAGACTGCATGCTACAGGGTGTTTTTTCTAAATTCATTAGGGTGCGAAGTCGAACGTCTGCAGTATTGCTACCGTTTACGCCCCCTTTAATAAAGGGCTTCCCTTGAGAGCACGAAGTTAGGTGTCGAAAGCAAAGCTAGCACTACCCTTCGTAAAGTACATTTAATTCGATCTCAGTGTTGTTCCTCGGCTCCCATACCACCTCTAACTATGCCCCCCAGTACTACCTTTAACGTAACTTTATAACCTATGGTCGCCCTAGGGAAGATCTCTAAATGTGGCTATTTCGGCCAAGAATAAGGGGTTGAGAACGACCTCATCTGAGATTACCAATGGCACTTGGGATAGCTGGTTCCTCTTTAGAACAGGCAATTTCTAGCGCTAATCTGACGGTGTAGGAACAGTGCAAAGAAACCACCAGGCTAGACATCAACTCTTGTCGTGCATAGGCCTCCATTTGCATTGCTTCTATGTTGTCGCATTAGTGTTAGAAAACAGTTTAGACCTCGCAGGCGTTGCTGCCAAGTGTTCAGTTTTTAAAGTGAGAACACGAGCCGCGACTAGAAGGTCACTGTTTGTTCACGAGTGGACGGATCTCTTTAAAAATTGTTGTTATGCATCTATATCACGAGCCAGAACTTGCTGTTCGGTCACAAGAAAGACCCCGCACATTGAAGAAAAACTTTTTTTCTCCGCTCGCCGTATACCGAGTGCACACTAATATTGCTCACTGCTCCCTTTCTGCCTGCCTTAATATACGAGCAACGCGAGGTCTGCACTCTTGGCTTTCCTCTGCCATCAGCCAGTTTACGTACACTCACAAACACGAGACACATACATAATGTTGGCAATGTATCTTGCCAAGTAGCACTGTCTACGCATTTCCTATAACGTTTATAACACAGGCTCGCAGATGAGCCCTGCAAATATGTGCGTGTTTAGCTGTGTCCCATGTACTGTGCGTGCTCCTAAACTTTCCTCTGTTTATATCTAACCCCACACTTTTCTGACGCAAGACAAGGCGCCGCGCATTCAACGCGGCGATGGTCTTCATGTTACAGATTCTTGATCTGAAGATATTAAAGGTTGAATTTGCCTTGACAATGCAAGTTCGAACGTTTTTTCTTACACGCAGTTGTTCAGGGCTGTAAACACCCTGCGGCCGTAATATACAGCGAGTTGGTTGCATAGTTGTGGCAAAAGGATCAGGATAAGTACGCAATAGCAACGCAATCACAGGAGTCGTATACGCTTCCGGGCAATACTGCGAAGTCTGTCTACCCGTCACGTACGTTAACATTCTCTAAATTCAGCTGGCATGAAAACGCGAAGTGCACAAACAGAGATTACACACAAGAGACCGAACCGCTTACAGCGGATAACAGCAGTTGTAAAGCACCGACCATCTTTTCGGCAGTAATTACTCCAGCACAAAAGTCGCATAAACAGGTTACTTATGCAAAATATGGCATGAAGATATATATTAGGCCACAATCCGTGCTGTAAACTATCAAGGCTTCTCTCCATTGTATAAAAGCTCTAATAAAAAACCGAAACCCTCATTAACAGAAATCGAGCACAAGCAAGAACAGTATAAATGATTTGGGGATACATAAAAAAGTATGGCTTGGTGCACGTACTTGTGCTGCTTAGCAGCATGTGAGAGTGACACCGGGTATTCGTGACCTTTACACGAATAACCTTGAGCCGATCTATCTGACTATTCAGAACCGAACTTGTAATGTTTTATTAATAAAATAATCTGCTCACATGATAATATACAGGAAATGGTAATAACATCAAATGTTTAGACGGGACCTCACCTAAAAGATGAGTAAGAAAAGGGATTAACAACAGGCTCAAATATATACGAGGCAATATGTTGGACTAACAGTCAGATAAAATATTAGGTTATTGCGTCCATTAAAGAGAAAAATCCTTCTAAAAGAATGATACTGAAGACATGTGGAAGAATGCGAAGCATAACATTATATTGATAATATAACGCAGCAATTGAGCGAACGCAATATTTAGGGGGAAAAAATTTTCCACAATTTCAAGAAGAAACGAGAAATGTATATTTTTTAACTCGAAATTTCGATGCTTTAAGATGAGACGTATTTAAAATTGAAATACCGTATACCGCAATTATTGCGAGCTTTAGATAAGATCGCTGCTGAGTGCAACACACTCCTACGTCATCAGCGTCAATTACGGCGCTGAAGATTCGAGGGTGCTCAGAGGGCGACAGAGCACTGTGATTGGGTGGCCATGGGGCTTCTGCCCTGGCAACCGAAGGCCCGCTTGAACGCCTTCATCTGGAGGAGAGGGAAGTTGACGCGCTCCTCGGGCGGCAGCTCGAAGTGGGTCTCGAACGCGCGCGCCCTGTAGTCGTCGTCACTCGCCTCGCAGTTATCGAGAGCGTAGTACACGAAGAACAGCTGCTCGGCACTCAAGTTCGGCAGCCGGGCGAACCTGAAGTCCGAGTGCCACACGCGCTTCACATCCAGCAGCTCCTGAAGGCAAAACAGCCGCGGCAGCAAGGTCGGGTAAGTCGCGCTGAAGAAGCCGTCGCGAAATGAACGAAATTCGAGCCTACACTTCTCGGCGCATAAAAGTGCAAGGTGAAGCGCTGGTGGAATTGCGAGTACAGAGATTTATTCACGATATTTTAAAGACAAAGACGTCCCATTTCACCAGAGAGCTTCTAGTAAGCTAAAAAGGGCCAAGAAAAATGAAATACTGGTGTCACCATGACCATTTGGCTTCACAAGAAAGCTGTGCTGCATCGAGATCTTTATGGGTTTTTTTTTTGTTGTTGTTTTTTGCACATCACTGAGTGCTAGGCTGCAACATCATTCATTTAAAATTTGAGTAAACGCTTGCCCTGTATGTCGCAATATGGCGGTTACGAATGAATTATGGCAGGATATTTTTTCTAATGCAATAATTTTCGGCGAGGAATGGTCCTGTGGCTGCCGAATAGATACAGCCACAAGAAGCAACAGACTCAACGTTCACTAAGAGCCAAAATGCGATGAAGCTGTCCTCTGTAGCCCTTGAAATGAACACTTTAAACGCTGAAACTAACTGCAGTAAGTATATATTAAGCAGTAATCGTTTAACATTTTGCTGCAACATGACCGTTTTTCGTTGTGGTGAAACGATCGACTGGCGTAAATACAATAGATGATATCGAATGGATTTACCCATTCTTATCATCTTCGTTACCATCATCAAAAGCAGCCTGACTATACGTACTGCATGGTGAAGGCCTCTACTATACATTTCCAACTAGTCCGCTCCTGTGACAGTTGCAGCATATATGTATTCCGCTAAACGTTTATTACCATCAGGTGCTATGTGGGCAGTTCACATGATTATTACGCTGCAATCCAAACACCACTCGAACACTCGAAAAGATGAAGCGAAGCGGCCCAAGCTAGACCTGCATAATATAGCGTTTGCTTGCGCCTTTCCTGTTGCCTTAAGTCTTCTAGCCCTTATGCCTGCAATGCGGATAGTAAGCCTTCGTAAAGGTTAGACCGCCACTTTGGATTTAGTTTCTCCATGTGTACAAAAAAAAAACTGGTGGATTTAGAGGTCATGATCAAGTTGCTACGGCTTTGTATGAGCAAATCAAGTATGCTTAGAAACGTAATAAGCAAAGATAGACTGTCATCACCATATGATGAGTTAGCCAAGTCGTAAACTATCTTGAGAGGGAAGCGCAGACATGAAGAGAAGCCCAAATGCGATTTTCAGTTGAGCCGCCTCAGAACCTCTTAAACATGGCTGCCTCAAAGGGAGCTAATTTAGGTGCCGAAAGAAAAACACCGATCCCCACTCACCTCGAAGGCCCAGAAGGATTGCATCAGGGCCACCGTCTGCTCCAGGAACGAGAAACCCGCAGGGCTGACGTCGCTCATTTGGCGCATGAAGCCACTCTTGAGGATATCCGGCGCCCTGAGGTAGTCCCCTAAGAGGCACTTGACCGTGTCCCGAAGCCGACGATCGTAGTCGTGGGTATACAATAGCGGTGCATCGTCCGAGGGCTGGCTGCTGAACACGAAGTCGTTATACAGTGCGGGCACAAGTCCCCTGATGATGCGTACGCCGAAGCGAGATATGTGAAACGCGAACAGCGAACCGTTGGTGGGCACTGAAACGTTCACTACGGCCGTGGGTATGAAGAGCCTTTTTCTCTGGGCATCGTACTCCGGCGACGCATCGAAAATGGACGCTGAAAAAGGCGCGCCTGCTGAGCTTCCCAGTAAGGGCCCCATCCTTTCAGCGAAGCGGGCCGTGTGCAAAATACGCAGGTATTTAACGATGCCTTCACTGCTCAACGACGTCCGCTCCAGACGCTGCTGCATTTGGTGCTCGTACAACCTGTAGCTGGCGTCGTTCAGGATCCACTGTGGGTAGAAGTATTGTAGCCGACTTGTGGACAGCTTGTGTTTGGCCAGACGGAGGTCGATCGAGTCTGAGAAACTGCGGCTGCGTTCGCGGAACCACAGGAGCCTGGACAGCCCACGCTGGAACTTGTTCTCCACCTTGGAGGCCCACAAGCGTGCCATCGTGTCGAAGCCGGTGTTGCGAATACTCTTGAAGAAGGCGCGAGTGTACATTGCCGGAAGCACCTGCTCCACCTCCCGTGAACAAAGGCCGAGCCTCGTGCCCTGCCTCATATTTGCGAGGCCATGCGTGAAAATAGAGTGCACTTCCTGCAATGCGGAAGAGGAGAGGAACGCCCCGAAGTGCAGGAACACGCGATAGCCCATGTAGTTAAGGAGCTCGCGTGGCTTAAGCGTAGTCGATGCTCGCAGTTGCAAGAAGTAGGAAGGCGATTTGACGAGGATTTCAGTGTCATCGTCAAGTATAATGTGGGGAACCAACACTGTGTCCAGCATTGACCTTACACCGGAGCTCATTTCTCCGAGGGGTGTGACGCGATAGTTCTCGGAACCAAAGTACTTCACGGACGGCGGCGCAGCCATGTCAGAAATGGTGAACATTGTGTCCACGATAGCTCCAGAAATGTCACTGGCGTCCGGTCCTCGCGTTGCCAGCAGGACAGCTTCTTGCACGCTGCTGGCAATCAGGTTACTCAGTTGCGCACCCACGGTGCTGCGCCGGTGTAGGAGGCTGGGTTCGTCGATCCCGATAATCGTCGTGCCCGGTTTCTCTGGATGAACATCTGCCGACAAAGAGGCAAGTGGTTCCAGGTTTAGTTCACGAGCGAGCTGCCCAGCTACGTCCCATGCATCGGGAAGATGGGCCTCGTAGGCGCGGTCGATTGGCCAAGGAACGCCGATAAGTTCGTTAGTCGTGCTCGCTACGGCGGCGACTTTCCTGTCATCCAGCTCTTCTCGAGCCAGGCAAGCAGACAACAGCTCTCGCGCAATTTTGACGTCATTGTTGTGGCTGTCAGCGATGTACTGCTCTGCAAGCGCCTGGATTCTATCCGCCATCATTGAGCTAGTCGACACGGCTGAGCCGGGAGAAGGCTTCGGCCACATTCTAGTAAGATTGGCGCAGACGTTCTCGTAAAAATTCTCACAAGGGTCGCCCAGGAGAAGACTGGATAGATACCATGCTTCTTTCTCGCAGTGTGGTGTGGCGCAGAAGTAAGCATCCATTGCTGATATTATGCTGGTTTCAATGGGAATGTCCCCGGTGGTGATAGGCATCGGCAGGTAGGTTGGAACCGGGGTGATTTCTGTAGGTTCTAATGTCTGGTAAGGGGGCCAAGTTTCAATAGGGGATGGAGGTAATGGAGACGATGACCGGGGCGTTGATGCCGTGCTGCTAATGGTAAACCAGCCGTGATGCATCTCGCTGAGATATAAGAGTAGAATAATCCAGCCCGCACAAACAAAGGCGGCGGTCACGCCGACCCTGCTTTCTGGATACAGCGACATGGTGCTGTCCTTGTATACCCAAAAATTTCGGTCTCCTTCAAATGGAATGGTGACGACTGCAGCCAGCTGGGCCTCGGCCTCTGGCAGCTGAAGCATTGGCTTCTCGTCTTCCTTTCTATAAGCCTCTATTTGTCGTCCAGGTGCTTCTATTTCTGCGCCTTCTTCCTCGACGCGTTTCTCAGCATCGGCGGCTTCGAGATCAAAATCGTCAATCCGATCAACGTCTATATCCTCAAGCATTTTATCGATTTCGGCATCCTCAGGACCATCGCCTTCTGAGCCTGGCAAGTCGAAACCTGAGTCAGCATGGCTAGTTTCTTTGCTGGGAATTTTTCGGATACTGGCTTCATCTGGAGGACTTTCTTCTAGACTATCCCGTTTGGTATATCCAAAGGTGAATTTATTATCGGCAGCAGATCCTCTCCTGTCTTCACCACCAAAGCCATATTCCACTGGTTGTTGGTCTCCGGGCTGCGTCACCATAATAGCTAGATTACCTGCGTCTCTGGGCTCCTCATCCTTAGTTTTTGGTGGCAGAGTATCAGGCACTCCCGGAGTTATCTCTCCAGACTCCTCTAACGGCTCTATAGGAAGGACGACGTAGTCCTGTTGGTCTTCAACATTCACAGAGCTTCTTTTGGTCTTCTTATCGGCAGGAAGGCGCCTATCACCAGCAGCCACAGGTGGTATCAACTCAGATTCTAACTCTGCCTTCGTATCGCTCCCTTTTCGGCGTTTTGTTGCTGCAGCTTGCTTTTTGACTGGTGCGCCCTGGCCAGCCCCTACATCCATCAGTGTGTCTGATAGCTTTGTTGTCACAATTTCATTGCATTTATTAATGTCATCAACATTTTGCTGAGCGTCGAGCCCTGAAGCGACGGCGCTAGCAGGCTTAGCGGGAATCTTCAAAGAGCTGCGTCGGCGTTCTGTCGACTTCTTCCTTTTGGCTTTCCCTCCCTGCTTTGTACTCTTCTCATTCTTAGTCGATGCACCGCCTTCTTGTTCTTGCTGATTCTTGCTGCCTTTTCTGCCGATGCTAATTGTCTGGGAAGCACTGTCGACGCTCGTTATGCTCCGCGGCGTCGCAAACGTGGCGGACCCTTCAGTGTCATCCTCCCCCACACAAATGGAGCACGGTGACAGGCAACTGAGAGCTGACAGACATCTGCATGCCTTCGGGGGCTCTATAGGACACCATCTAGGTTCCATCCATTGATGCGGTGTTGCGGTCCCGCGATCCAGAGATATGCAGGTTGACTTGTCGCAGACAGTCACCACGTCCCGTTTCCTCCAAGCCCCCATGACTACAGCGCTTTCAGCTTTGCCTTTCCCTTCGGGAGCGACAGTCGCCGGATCCTTCCCTGCCTCCGCCGATGTTTGGGACTCTCGCATCTTATCCATACCACTCGGCGGACTCTGACTGTCGGTGACAACAAAGGTACCCACCCTTTTCACGGGGATGTTAGGTGCCTCTTCACTTGTACCAGCAGAGATGGTCACGTCCGACGTTTTCTCTTGTTCCCCGTCTGTTTCAGGTTTCTTGATTTGAAAGCTTGCGAGACTAGAGATTGAGTGTTTTAAGCGCTCAAGAGCGTCACCGCCACTCGGCTGAGCCCCATCTGTGGCGCTGGTAACGGTCGCCTTCGCCCCAGCGTCATCCTGTGGAGTCTTTGTAGGAGCAGTTTTCTTCTCCCCTTCATCATCCTCGTCAGTGAAGATGCTCCCGCGAACGAACATGCTTCCTCTGCGACGAATACCCGTCTTTTTAGGTGTCACCTCTGTCGGAGTATCTGCGAAGCGCGCCCGCGGTCGTCCTTCCGGCTTAGAAGCTTCGCCACCTCCTTCAGTCTCAGATGACTTGATCTTAATTTTCGGCCCAGACGCCAGCGATGGAGCCTGCTTCAGAAAAGATCGGTCATCTTCGCTGGATGTGCGCTCAAAGCTTCTTTCGGAACCTATATTTTTAAACGATAATGACTTTGAGGGCGAAAGGGCACTTTTGAGAATGGATTTCGCAGCTGGGCGACTCTCGAGTAATGGTTGGTCCTGCGGCGCCGGCAACATTGGCTGCTGTGGCTGCTGTGGCTGCTGTGGCTGCTGTGGTTGCAGTTCTACTCTGACGGATGAGGGTATGGCTGGGCGATTAACCGGTCTGAGGCCCTCTGCTGAATCACGTTCCGAGAAGGTCAGTGAAACTTCCTCAGCTGATCGGCCGTCGTAATACTGATTTTTCATCGCCGCTTGAAGTGCGTCGTCGGAAACCTTCTTTAGCACTTTCGCTGCGTCTAGGGCCTCCTTGGCCTGTCTTGTTATTGCCGTTGCCTTGCCAGAGAGGTCGTAGGCGGCAGCCGCAAGAGGGGCGACGCGTCTTTCCTGACTGACTGGAGGTGGCTCTTGTCGATAGGGCGCCCACTCGTTGAACTGACCCTGCCGATAATGGCTGGTGGGCATGTCGGGCACCATTCTCATGGAGTACACGTTGGTAGGTAATGACTGCACGCTTCGAAGAAAAGCGTTGCCTGCTGGGCAGGCGGGCTGCTCAGTATAGTATAAAAACTCAGAGCGCCCCACAGGCCAGTCGTCAATATTTTGGGAAGCGCTTGGCGTCTGGAAAAAGAATGGGTCGTAGTCGCTATCTGGTGGCTGCCAGCGAACGACTGACCCTCCTCGATTATCGAGTTCGCCTGATTCGCCTTGTTGAAACATGCTCCTGGTGTCAAAGTCGTCTAGAACCAGCGATTGTTCTAAGGGAAAGCTGTCACTGCTAGAAGTACGGGAGGAATCTAGCAGCGTTGCTCCGTCACGTAAATTAATTTGCGTTGAAGGCCGAGGCGTTTGTCTCCCACGCGATTTTCCCAAAAGATTGGTTGTTATTTTACTTTGTTTCACTGAGGACTTACGGGACATTCTCGCTTTGCGGTAGAGATCTGTGGGCGGTGTATCTACTCCTGCCCTGGGTCCGGCGCTTAGTTTTGCGGGGACTCGGCTCAGATCTTCAGATTTCTTGCGCAGTATTCTGGTGGATGAAACATGGCGCTTCGAATCTTTTAGTGCCTTTCTGGTGACGTCTTCAAAACTGTCAGATTCTGTGTCCTTGTCTTGGGATTCAAACTTGAACTTCGACCCTTTCTTCGACTTTGATAGAAAAGTTTCTTCACCGAAACAGGTCGTAGTGTCTGGGTCGATGTCTGCAGCGTAACCCCTCCTCTTGCGGCTTCTCCTCCTCGCCTCTTCTTCGAGCAGGTCTGATTCCATTGAGTCCGTGCCGACGTCCACCGTGAATGGTCGGCGTTCCTCATCCTTCCTGTGACCGTAGATATCGCAGCAGCGTCCACAACACTTGGTGCAGCAGCACAGGTTCGTTATGTAGGGAAGCGGTGGCCGCCGTATGAGGGAAACTAGGGGCGCTGCGAAGTCCACCAGCTGCTGCTCGTGGGCTCCGATGTTATCGCGCAGGCCTTCCAGCTCTTCGTTCATCATATCGAAGAACACCTCGAGGCCAGGTTGTTCCTGCTTCACCGGCTCGGCTGACCTGAGTGGGGCGCTCGGCGACCACGCTACCTCAGTCTCCTGTTCGTCTTCCCTGGGCGACCAATCGAACCTGCCTTCCAGGCCCTCCACTTCTTCAGCATTCACTGGCCCCTTGTCCTTCTTACGCTTGTCCCTGCGTTCGCGGCGCCGGCGTTCTTTCTTACGGTTCTTCTTGCGCCTCCGCTTGTCGGGAACCTCAATCATCTCTTCGTCATCGCCAAGGCTCTTCTCCAGCTCTTCGCCCGTTTGAACCAAGTTCAGAGCCTTATCGGATCGAGCAGATGGTCCCTGCGCAGCCATGGCTCTGGACCGGGCGCTTCACGACGTCAAGATCGGGGACCGGAAAGCAACAAGAGTTCGCTGACTCCTCGGCCTCGGTAGTGCTGCTCGGGAACTGCAGTTCACGTTTCTGACCTGGGCAGGAGGACGATGAACGCTTTGCTAAACCAGATCGGTGATGCAGCTCGTGCCTTGCGAACACGTTCAGATCGTTCTTTCGTGCCTGGTCTTCTTCGTCGTCTTCTTGGCATCTAGTCTCGTGCCGTTCATCGTCGTTTAGCAATCGATCGAGCTCTTTCCGCTCTTCGTTTCACTCTTTGTTTTATTGTGGCCGAAACACTAATTGCGGGTTTGTAGATGAAAGGCACGAGAGAAAGTCATCAAAGTGACAGTAATAAACAAGGGATAGCAAGGGTACTGACGGTAAATAATTTTTTTCTTGCTACGTAAACTACCTGCATAAAAATGAGTCAGTAAAATATGCTGTTGATCATGATGGTAAGAACGTTTATTTAATGTTAGTTATAGTCGTCCATAATGGGGGCAGAATACTTAGGGCAGGGCCCCTACAGCTAACACGATCTGGTGCGCCAGCTCGATCGGCGATTTTAGACACAAGGCGCCCGTGTGTTTTCGTATCTCAGTGCGCGTGAAAAACATCCATGTAATCGAAATTATTCGGAATCGCATTAAAAAATCTTCGAAGTTCATTTAGCTTTTTACTCAGCCCTAACAAAAATATATATTTTTAATTTCCGATTTTTTTTTCATCCTTCACATCTCTAGGCGAGATACCAAATCCATATGACCTCATTTACAGTAATAAAACGCCGCGACGAATATAAGTATGTGTACAGGAGACGCAAAAATGCGGTAAGCTGTGAATGCTCATCGACAATCACCCCGCTTTTTTGAAATACAGGAAAACACGCAGACCATGCTAAAAGGTTTGAAAGCCTTTGAGTCATTTTATATTTGCCGTTCCGACGCCTGTTGTCTTGTAGGGCCCTGCTTTGGCATCGCGCGTTCTTTGCGTAATATAGGCGCAGCGATGAATTCTTTTCCAGATAAAATCAGGCTCAATTACCGCATCATCTCCGCGCAACGCATGCAGCGGAGGCCATGTACCCGTGCTCACCCCCCAACAAAGGTTACCCTGCAAGATACGCATTTCGACATCGAGAAGTGCCATCCGGGGGCTCCTCTTTATCACTTGCGATGTAACCATGGGTGGGTGCATGACTCGGATCCTCGTTACAGAGTTTTAGTGCCCCGCGATCCGCAATTCATTAGAGAGATTTAGCTTACCGTGATCCGCGATCCGCCACCGTGACCCGCGTGGGCTGTTTGGTCCCGACGCGGCAGGTCTATGTGCCGACATCTACCGGCATCCAGTATGTGACGCCATCTATTGGCGTCAAGGGATCTGGGCATTCGCAGTGGAACGCGCGGTGGCGGATCACGGTAGTGCATCACGGTAAGCTAAAACTCTCTATTACCGTGATCCGCCACCGCGCATTCTACTGCGAATGCCCAGATCCCTTTGATGCCGATAGATGGAGCCACATGCTGGAATTGGAATGCGAGGAAGATGTAGTCAGCTTTACTTTCAGCGCAATTAAGTCGGGTCTGATGGTATTCAACGATTTCAGTGATAAAAAGCTTACAATACAAGGGAGTGAGATACCAAGACTGACAATATATAAATACCTCGGGGAGCGGATAAACGAAGGGCCGGTATACATAGAAATACATTAACAGGCCACCAGGGAGAAGGTACGAAGGGATACCGTGATAAAGAAGCACAAGGCGTTATGGGGGTACAACTGATACGAAGTATTTGAAGCTTAATAGGAAAGGAATTACGGAATTAACTTAACTTCGGGAACGCTAATTCCAGTCGGGGTTAGAAATAAATCAAAGATCTGTGAGAAGGCTAGCACTTGGAGCCCACGGCAGATCTACAAACGAAGCAGTACAGGGACATGGGCTGGGCATCTTTCGAGGCACGAGAGGCTCAGAGCTAAATATTGTACGAAGAACACCTCAGGAAGATGGACGACAATAGGTGAGCAAGTGAAGCAAGTAAAGGTACTGAAATACTTATACCGAAAGGGCACCGACTGACAGTGGCGAAAAAGGAGCAGAAAATAAACCAGTATGTATGTAGGAAGGCAGGACTGAGAAACAGAGACCATTAAACGACGGGTAAAAAAAAAACAGAGGGCAGCAACTGGAATAATTCTATGGAAAAGAAGACAACCCTAGGCATATTTAGAAAAAGGGAAAACTCGGATTAAGAGGAAAACTTTCTAAGCTAACTCAAGAGGCAACGGCATTCTCTTTGAAGCTAGATCAGGATGTCTTAGAACCCGATGCTACAGAAGAAAGTTTAATCAATAAGATGAAACTTGTGCTATGTGCAGTAGGTGCCCAGAAACAACGGAACATCTTACACTGGAGTATGGCAGTATCCATCTAGATGTCGATGCGGACATGCGGCCATGCGGACATAGTCCCTCTAGCCGACGCATTGAGGCTTAGAGGTCACAAAGGAAGCGTGAATGAATATGCGGTAGAGGTTAGCAAGAGAGGTATGGAAGATATGGGGCTAAATAGCAGGGAGGGGACACATGGAAGCTAAATCAAAATTAAACACGGGTATTTAATGATATATAACCCGTGTTTAATTTTGATATAAACCGGGACTAAAAGGAAAGCCGTTTTAAGTTGAAGAGTTACCTAAGTTAAAAAGCATAAAAAAGAAAGGTCGAGCATGGTGATGACTATCACCAAACTGTTTAAAATGGGACGCTCTTAACATCCACCCTATCCATCGTCCATATAGACCTGCCACCTCGGGACCAATCAGCGCGTGTTAGGGGGTCACGGTTGCGTAATGCCGTATATTAAATCTCAATCCGCGTTGCCATCGTAGTGGCTGAGGCCAAGGGTTGCCTTCGCGATACATAGAATGGGTATTCGGCTACCGCAAAGGTCGACGCCAGCTATCGTTCTCTCTTTTTCGGTCATGGGACAAGTTTTCAGGGTTTTCATTTGCTAACGACCCCCCCTCCCCTCTCCCCTTTTCAGGGTAGGGCAGTTACCACATAGGGTACGAATAGTGTGCCACACAGTAAGCCGTCGGCTGCCCCTGAAAAGTAAGCCAAGCATTCCGCCGCCTTCACCCCTCCCACCAACCACGCGCATGGTGACCGCTGCTTATTTATTACAGCCGTCGGGAGTATGCCGAATGACGGAGGCCCTTTTTTGGAGGCTTGCTCAGCAAGTATAAGATCGCCGTGGTCCTAGATGACAGGCTTCTATCGGAGAATTTCTGTTTTCGCGTGGGTGAAGATAAATCTGGCACAATTGGCTGGAACCGAGATCGTCGCAGGGAATGACGTTCCGAGCGAATCGGCGGCGAGCACGAACGGCTCGACTGCGCTTCTCTCGCGTGCCGCCCCGCGGCCGGAAATTGCTTTGTCTGTGCAGCGTGTTGGCGGTCCGATACAGCGTGGCGAAAGCAAAACTAAAAAAAACAAACTAACCCATCAGTTCGAGCCATTCGCGCTCCTCTCCGCATGCATGGTTTGTCGCCCTCTGCTGCATGCTATTAGGAAGTCGGGCGAACCGCGCATACATCTAAAGTCAATCGCCAGCAGCAGCCTTTCTGATGCTGAGTGAATCAGAGTCCCCCTATGCAACAGTATACTCTCTTTCTTGGAACCCGTTCTGCTGTTGTGCATATTTTCGACGTAACAACTTGTCGGTGATAGTTAGCTGGTTTTAGGGCACCATCAAAACGTGATCGTAGGAAAAGTCGAGAAGAGCTGAACTACATCGCCGTCTGCGTAATTTTCTTGTCCCGATCGGGGAGTTTTTCTTTTTTTCGTATCAATGATTTCTGAACGTCACGTGAGGTGTGGAGAGAAAAGGGATTTCGAGCTCGTGCAATGAAATATGGAAGTCATGGCGCTACGAGCTGGTTGCTTTGCCGGGTTATATCGATGCCACACTTGTGAGCTGTGGTCTGAAATTAGCTCTATTCCTGTGGAATCAATACGGCAGATTTGGTGAATGCTGGTTGGAAGCTCCGTTACAACCAAGGTACACAACTATGCACGTGTGAGCGCAATCTGCGCATGTAACTCTGGAGCGACGCGCGCGCCACGAGCGGCGTCCAGGGTGAGAAGGCGCTGCGAACTTGCCGCAGCGGCAGTATGATGACTACTCTAAAAAAAAACTTCGCAGCCCAAAGGTAGGCTGGGACCCGGCAGCTATCAGCAGCGGCGCGCAGGTTCCAAACGTTTCAGGTTCCCGTTGCCATTGTGGCGAAAAATGTCTGCTACGGCGCTCACTCGGGACGACAAACTAGCCACGGGTGGCGCTGAACGCAGCGCCGCCGGTGGAGGCTCCTGGTGGGTGCACGGTGCCTATAGCTTTAGAGGGTCGTGTTGCGAAACAAACTGAATTTGTATCTGAAGTGGCAGTCCATAATTAGTGCGGCGGAACTGCCGGGGCAGGTTTTATGCCTACGCGTGTTTTCTCCAACACCAGCATTGTTTCCAGACCTGAGCACCTGTTTTGCAGTTTTATTCTGAGCGAAAACGCGGCGTTCCAGAGCTATGTACGAGCCTGCTGACGAGTGGGCGCACTTGAAGCTATTTCATTCCGAATGGAACACTTAATGGAACAAGCATTTGAACTTTCTCTTGCAAGTAACCATTGATACTAGCCGAAAACAATAGTCGGGTGTGTTGGACAAAGACTGTTAGCAGCGCCGCTTTTCGCCTATTTTAGTCTTTTGCACGTGTATACGACACGACATCCAAAATCACAAAACAGTCCAGCTCAATTGAATTAAAATTGATTTCTGCCGCACATCTTTTTTTCGATAAGTCGTACTCTTTAAATAATCTGTCATACACATTAAATGCACTCCTTATTTAGACCATCACACTTCAACCTGCAGATTACTGAAAGTAGCATCAGCTTTCATCTCGCGACAGTGCACTTACCGCAAAAATCAGCGCGTGCATGCTTACATCCGTTACTTTGGTATTTCTAAAAAATAGCTGAGGCTTAGCTTGGTTAAGCCTGGTCAGATGCGAAGCATATTGATTGCTAAACTCGGCTTTTCATGGTTACACTTGGCTAAACTTTTCTTTCCTTGGTTACACGTGCTTTTACACAGTTTAAACTCCATACTAGTGGAAGCGTTGCTCGTATCAGTGGAGCATCGTTGTCGCCGAGCCGCATGCCGAGCACGCTCCTTGGTCAAACGCTCTTCCCGCTCTTCTGGGCTCTCTGCAGCACGCCGCAGCCTTCGCTTTTCATTCCACCGCTCGGCTGCACTCCCTGGAGGCATCGCCACCTTTTGTGAGCAATCGTCTCCCCTTTATATATAAACCTGCGCTATACCACGTGGTCCGCACAGCGTGCAACCGCAGCCGACGGCGCGAGCCGGTCCCCGTCTCTCCTCTGTCGTAACGTCAGCATATCACGTGGTGTGACGTCACCATACCACGTGGTCCGCACGGCATGCAACCGCAGCCGACGGCGCGAGCTGGACCCCGGTCTCTCCTCTGTCGTGACGTCAGCGTATCACGTGGTGTGACGTCACCATACCACGCGGTCCGCACGGCGTGCAACCGCAGCCGACGGCGCGAGCCGGTCCCCCGTCTCTCCTCTGGCGTGACGTCAGCGTATCACGTGGTGTGACGTCACCATACCACGTGGTCCGCACGGCGTGCAACCGCAGCCGACGGCGCGAGCTGGATCCCCGTCTCTCCTCTGTCGTGACGTCAGCGTATCACGTGGTGTGACGTAGCATTCCACATTCTTTGCACGGCGTGTAACCGTCACGAAGGGCTGTGGTTTACCTCTAGCAATATGCTTCGCATAAAAGTATTGTTCTCATTTCTCTTTTGTGATGACTCACAAAGTATCGCATACAGTTGCGACCGTAATTTGTAACAACCAGGTCCTGAATATCAGTAAACATTTATAGTGAGCGACTAACACACAGGTAAAAAGCGCTTTTTTATACGTGTTCTTTCAGGGTGAAAGCGCTACAAGCCCAATTAATAAATTAGTAGGCATTGGGGTTCGAACCCCGGCCCTGTAGGCGCCAGGGGGCAGCGTAATGTTGAGGCTACGCAGGAACTATTTCTTGCAGCATGGTATTTATTACACGCATTTAAATGGAGGAAAGAGCTCCATACGTTATTTGCAAAGTAATCAGCCTGTAGTCGAATAAGTCCGAATGAAATATACAACGCAACACCACACAACTAAAACACTTCTTAACACAACTCCACCGAAAGGGGGATAAGGAAAGACACGCAACAATAATGGGAGCCAATCCGGTTCATTGTCACTGTCTTCGTTTCTCTCAGCTGGTGCCCCGTCTGGCCAAAATGAGTACAGGGGAAAACGAGAGACTCAGCATTCCAGTCCAACATGCGCGTTTTCCACAGGCTCTGCAGGCCCAATGAGGAAAATCATGCCAAAGGGTTCATGATGACGTTGGGTGGCCGTTAGGCAACGCACACTGTGAGAATTCCCAACAAAGCCTTTCGTCAGCATTCTTTGTAGAATAATATCGCTTCATTGCAGGCAATAAAGCAGTGTTTGATGATTTCCCGTGTATCACATAGTCGTCAATTACATAGATATTTTTTGTGAAACCGCATTTTAACAGGTAGGACTTCAGCATGAAATTTAAAGAAAAGGTTTCAGTACACGGCGAAATCGAAATTTTACGTATTCTTCTGGATACATCATGCCCCTAACAATTAGGGTAGAGAGAATTATATAATGGAGGCTGGAAAAGCATAGATATCAATTGTTTGTATAAAGTTTTACGTGAAATGGAGAATAAATACACATAGAAAAGGCAAACTGCCAGAAAACGCACTGAATCGTAAACTTTTTTCACCAAACCGAATAATAAGGGACGGTCGGTAAAATTGGAAAAGACTACTAAGTTCGGAGGAAGGCTTCTAAAGTTAAATTGCAGGGATGCTCTGATAATTGAATGAGAGCTATTGCGGAAAAAGAAAAAAAAAGAGGAAGAAGAGGCCACGAAGGATGGGTGGTTAAAACTTGGCTAGAGGCGCACCTAGTGAACGCGTTGGGGGCGTATAAATTATTAACGTGTGTTTGGAATCGAGGAAAGAATGAGGGGAAGATGTGAGAACACACAGTGTGAGAACCGGCCAAAGATCGATGGGGAACCTCAGTTCGCAAGCCAACGTTACGGCAAGGGGATTAAATGGAGACCAGTTCCCTTGTCGAACCGTTAGCTCGTGAACTGAGGTTCCGCCTCAACCTTTGTTTGCTTCTCTCTCATGAAGTGTGTTTGGGACGCTTACTTGTTTTACATTAATAATAAAATGTAACCGATGAGCGCTGCAGCTACGCCTGCGTAGTGACTGGTGATGTCTGGTGTCGACCCCCCGAAGCATTGCGAGAAATAAAGACATGTGACACCTTGAAAGCACTTCGACTACGCCGTTCTGGTGAGCAAGAAACGTTCAAACACTTTAAGAGACAGCTTTAGCAAATTTAAAAACATTTGCACTAAACTGAGACCCCACAGAGAACGGTGCGTCCGCATTATGACACGCAACAGTCTTGCGTCTCTACCGAATTTTTTTTCTCCTTTGATAAAAAAAGTAACAAAATTCCCATAAAGAAAGGTGTTAGGCAAGGAGACACAATCTCCCCAGTACTATTCACAGCTTGTTTAGAGGAAGTATTCAGAGACTTGGAATGGGAGCAGTTAGGGATAAGGGTAGATGGAGAATACCTCAATAATCTGCGATTTGCTGATGACATTGCCTTGCTAAGCAACTCGGGGGATGAACTGCAAATAATGATTGATGACCTAGACAGGAAAAGTAGAAAGGTAGGCTTGAAAATCAATATGCAGAAGACTGAGATAATGTTCAACAGCCTCGGGAAGGAACAGCAGTTTACATTAGGTAGCGAAATACTGGAAGTAGTAGGCGAATATGTCTACTTAGGACAGGTAGTAACCGCAGATCCGGACCATGAAAAGGAAATAACAAGAAGAATAAGATTGGGATGGAACGCATTTGGCAAGCACTCGCAGATTATGACTAGCAGCTCACCGGTATCGCTAAAAAGGAAAGTATATAACAGTTGCATCTTGTCTGTACTCACCTATGGGGCTGAAACGTGGAGGCTAACCAAGAGAGTTCTACTTAAGTTGAGGACAACCCAGAGGGCTATGGAACGAAAAATGGTAGGGGTAACATTAAGAGATAGAAAGCGTGCAGAGTGGGTCAGAGAAATAACTCAAGTTACCGACATTCTAGTGGAAATTAAGAAGAAATGAACATGGGCAGGATATGTAGTGAGAAAAGAGGATAACCGATGGTCGCCGAGGGTAACAAACTGGATTCCAATGGAAGGAGAGCGTAGCAGGGGGCGGCAGAAAGTTAGGTGGGCGGATGAGATTAAGAAGCTCGCAGGGGTCAAGTGGATGCAGCTAGCACAGAACCGGGTTAAGTGGAGAAATATGGGAGAGGCCTTCGCCCTGCAGTGGGTATCATCAGGCTGATGATGATGATGATGATGATGATGATGATGGTGGTGGTGGTGGTGGTGGTGGTGGTGATGATGATGATTACTGGATAATAAGTGCAAATTGGTGATCAAGTTTAAAAACGTTATAGCACGATAGCCTGTCTAAGTGATTCATCGACCCAAAAGTGACACCGCGCGGTCTCCGCCAAGAGAGACACAAATATGAATCGGTACCGTAGGCCCGACATTCGGAACGACGCGCACACCAGCAATGGAAAAGCCAGTTCAGAGAAATCGACCCGGTCTTGTCGCCTACGTGCTTGTTGCACAATTCGATTTACTATCGGCGCTCTTTGATCCCAGCCCGTTCGCGACTTTTAGCGAGAATTCTGAAGTGTGTCAGAGAGACATTTCCCGCCTTTCCTTTGCAGAGGGAGGTGAGATATGAGCTGGTTGATGTACATACAGTACCCGAAACACAAGTGTGCGTATTTTTCTTATGGAGCGCCGTTCACAAACTCTTCTTGGTCATTGAAACAGCTTAGGCGTAGTATGGGAAAAATTAGAAATCGGTATCCTGCAAGTTGTACGAGAATCGCCAGCAGCCTCTGTCACCGAAGAAACTGCATTGGGAAAATGCAAAAGCATTAGCCTTTGCGCAACGTTGGTGGCTCTTTGTCGACGCCTTTCTACATCTACTTACGAGAATCCGAGAATCCGCCGACATCAAAGTTCTCGGAGTTCACAGAGTTTTAGGAAGAGCGTCAGGTTCTACACACTCGCCTTGCGTTCCTTACGCCTCGCTGCATTCTTCCTCTGACGGCGTTCTTCCTATGATAAACGCTGAAAAGTCGTACCATTAGAGAAGTCGCGCGACGATCCGTCAAGCGACACAAGTCGCACGACAGCGGCCGCACAACCGGCAGATGAATGAGTAATGACGTTCGCAAACGCGGAGACAGTACGTCCGCTCTCGCCGAAAGCGGGGAGGCATGACTCTGCACTTTTTATCTCATAACCCATGACTCATGCCTCGTCACTCATAACTCATGAATTACATTACTCAACACTTTCAGGTCATTTGCCTAAGGACTCATGAATCGTTGATGACACAGCACTTCTTTATACCATGCTCACAACTCCAATCCGGCCACTGACTTATGACGACATTGGTGATGACGTAATGAGAGGACCAACTTTTGGCGCCACATTTTGCCGCGCCAACATAATCTACTAGTGTTTTCGCATTAAAAACATAACAAAGCGTTAATATTTTCTTTTTATTGATTAGGCAGATGGATAAAGTAATTATTTAGGTGATAAATAATTTGGCAGTAAGTAGAAAAATAATTGCGCGCTTTCTCTCTTGTTCTTATTGGAAAGGCACAGCGCGAAAAGACACGGGACGAAAGGAAGAAGACGTACACTCGAGCGCTGACTCGCAACTAACTTTTTATTGGAAAGAAACACATATTTATACAAATTCTTCAATGATAATGATAACAAATATATAGCACCTGCGCAAAACACATCAGAAGGGGTCAACAAAAGATCAACATAAATCACTTCGGGAGCTACAACAATACTGATCTTTTGCTGATCTACAATGCTAATCTACACTGCTGATCTTTTGTTAACCCCTTCTGATGTGTTTTGCGCAAGTGCTATATACTTGTTATCATTATCATTGAAGAAATTGTATAAATATGTGTTTCTTTCCAATAAATTTTTTTTTTCGAAGAGTTTGCCACAAGGCATAAGTTGAGAAAGGGGGAATGGGATGCAGGAGATAGAAAGTTAAAAGAAGGAGTGCAGTCCAGTTGTGCTTATGAATTCGAGAAGGTTGGCAGTATAGCGATTGTCCATTGTCCATTTGTCATAATCACTATCGCGATTCCACCGCAGGCCCACCTTCATGATTATCCGTTGCCTGATGTGCGTTGTTGATGGACACGTCCACAACAAGTGGCGCACATCGCAGACGTCAGGTGGAGTGTCACAGTGAGGGCACCTGTCAGTCACTGGTAGGTCTTTTTCCCGCCATCGATGTCGAACAGATGGGGTCAGAGCCGCCCCTGCCCGGATCCGGCGCACTGTCACCTCCTCCTGCCGAGTAAGACTACGGGGGAGAGGGTGCGAACACGGAGGAATGAGAGCGCGTGTTCGGTGGCGCAGAACTTGCGAATCGGAAACGTGGGACAGGAACGGATCTGGGGGAAGAGGGGAAGGTGGTGGATCGTCTGATGTGTTTATATGCGTCATAGCATCTGCTTGTATGTTATGGGGATCGCGAGCATGGCCGCGAATCCAGTGTATGCGAATAGGACATGGGTACTTTGAACATAGCAAATGTATAGACTGTGTTATTTGGAATGTGCGTCGAACGGCCTTAAGCTGTTTAAGGGCAGTGAGAGAGTCTGTGTAAAGATGAACTGCATTGAATGTAGGAACTGGTGGGAGGGAATGTATAGCATTGTAAATTGCTTGGAGTTCCAGTGCCAGAGGGGTGCACGTATCCGCGGTATATGTCACGTGAGTGTTGAGATGCGGATGAGAGGGACTATACACGGCAGTAACTCTTCGCTCTGCAGTATGTGATGCATCGGTATATAATATGCACCCTTCAGGCAGATGTGCGGATGATACCGACGGGGAAGCAGTGGGGCGATTGTCCGTGAGCTGGCAGTACGACCATGGAGGTAGTGTCTTTAAATGATGTAGTTGTAAAGACTGTTTGCGAGCTCTGTTTGCCGTCCGCTGATCAACGAGTCCAGTGAGCGTATTTAGCTGGGCATACTCCTGAAGTACTGGTATGGGTGTTAGGCGGGGGAGGTACGTTATTGCACGCATAGCCTCACGATTGATGGCCTCAAGGGAGTCCCACTGTCTGCGGGTGAGACGTTGAAACTGTGCCTGGTATATTATACGTGGCTGGAGGACAGAGCGAACAAGCTGGCGGGCCGTGTGAGCACGCGCGCCGCCAGAGCGCATAGCTATGCGACGAATGAGACCTAAAGTAGCGTGAGCGGTCTTGCGGATGGCTGTAAGCCACGGTGTGCCAGTCCCAGAGGAATGTAGAAGAAGACCAAGAATGCGAACAGTTTGTACCTGAGGAATTGGGGTATTATCTATCATAAAATTTATATTGGGAGCTTTCCGTAAGCCAGCTTTATTTCCAATTCGAATGAAACAGGATTTTGTATGCGAAAGAGTTAGGCCCAAAGGAGGGAGGCGAAATGTCAATATATCCAGCGCATGCTGGAGGGCCGCCTGATGGACAGACGTATCTGGGTGACAGCACCATAAGGTTATATCATCGGCATACGCAAGCACCCGTATAGAAGGGATGGCCTCTAGGGCTCGAATAAGTGGAATGAAGGCCACATTAAATAAAGTAGGGGCGAGAACGGAGCCCTGGGGCACTTCTCTGTTTGAGGGGAAGTGACCAAAGGGCTTTCCATGGACACGCACACTGAATGTTCTATTTGTTAGAAAGGCGTGAATGGCGAGGAGAAACCTGTGAGGAAGACCAAGAGTTTGTAGGGAGGCAAGAATGGCTGAGTGAAGGATGTTATCATATGCCTTTGTTATATCTGTAGCGATCACAGTTCTAACAAGATGACTGTGCGGAGAGTGGTGAAGCACGTCAGCAGCCAAAGTAGCAAGACCGTCCTCCGTTCCTATTTGCGGGCGGAAGCCAATTTGGGATTCTCGATAACAATCATGGGATTCCAACCACCACGATAAGCGAGTGGCGAGAATGTTTTCGTAAAGCTTGCAGATTGTTGGCGTCAGGGAAATTGGACGAAGGGCCGAGAGAGAAACTGGAGGATGACCTGAATTCGGTATTGGAACAACAATAGAATGCTTCCACTCGTCCGGCATGACACCAGAATGCCACACGTCATTGAATGCATCAAGCAGGGCCTGCAAAGCAGTCCCTTCCAAGTTGCGGAATAAGGAGTTAGGTATGCCGTCGTGGCCGGGAGCAGAGTTAGATTTGAGGCGTTCAATGGAGGCCAGCAGCTCTGCCATGGTTAGGTCAGAAGTAATCTCATCGGGGGGTTCGGTAACCGGTAAGCAAGGTGGAGAAGTTGAGGTGGAATCATAGTGGGGAAAAAACTGTCTCGCCGCCTGTTTTGCAAATGTGTCCTCATCTACATTCATAGCAAGGCGAATGCTCTCTGTGTAATCAGAAACTTGAGAAGAGCGCTCCATGGCGTGAAACACTCTCCAAAGTTGTCGATTACTCTGCTTGGAGGACAGGCGCTCACACCATGAAGCCCAACGTTGCCTTGCTAGACGCTTTTCATACCGCCTCGCACGCGCGGTAGCCCGGTGAAGAGCGGGGATAGCCGATGGGTCATCGGGGTTACGAGCAGCATAATGATCTGCCTGGCGACGCAGAGCCCAAAGATTCAGGAGGTGGATGTCCGGGTTTGGCTCGTCTTCATTTACAGTGGTGGTAATCGTGTGGGACGCAAGAACAGCAGAGAGAGTAGACAATGCTGATGATGGGGTGAAATCAGATAAGCGATTGTCTGCGCGTACAGAGTGCCAAGATGTTATTCGTACGCTACGGCGTATTTTACGTATCCGCGAAGGAGTGAGAGAGATAAAGATAGGACTGTGATCACTACCCCAGGTATCTGGTTCAACAGCCCAACGAGGGCTACCAGGGCCTAACCACCAAGTCAAATCAGGTGAATAAGGCCCACCTCGTGGACGGGTAGATGTATGCGGGTGGTTTAAAAGGTGAAAAGAATTATCTGAAAAGCTTCCCTGGATGTGTGCACCCCTGGGAGAATCCGATGGGTAACCCCACGAGGTGTGTGCGCCATTGAAGTCTCCACCGACTAGAATAGAGATACCCGAGTAGGTAGAACGCAGAAAACGAACCCATCCAAGATTAGGAGATGCGGAACCAGGACGGCCATAAAAGGAAACTAGTATAAGTGGCGTGCGTACAGGCTTAACTAGGAGTGCTACCACCTCTTGGCGTGTGTTACACCAGCGTGAAAGGTCGATCGGTGTGTGGGGAACTGAAGTGTGAATATAAATTGCAGATTTACCTGGGCTGTGGGAAGAGGTGATGCAACGGCGATCAGGAATGGAAGGTGAATGGTAAGCGCAGAATCCTGAAAGGCGAGGAAGTGAGTTATGCTCTTGAAGTAAGAAGGCCCACGCCTTTAGCTTTTTGTCGCGAAGACGGATGTTCACTTCAGAGGCCTTATTCGCAAAGCCTCGACAATTCCACTGCACCACCAGAGACAGTGCATTATCCATTGCGAGGCCGAAGAGCTTCTACGATGAGGGAGGTCACCTGCTCCATAAGGGCTAATATTTTATCCACTGTCGGGGTATTCGGGGTTAACGTGTTGTCTGCACGTGATTGTGGATTGTTGCTTATTCGAGGTGATTCATTTGAAATCTTATCACGAGGTATTATAGTTCTTCGAGAGGGGTGAGAGCGACGCTGTTCTCGGAGCTGGGTGAGTTCGTCTAGACGTTGGCGAGCCTCTGCAATGGCATTGTCTAAAACAGCGTCTTCATCTGCGGCATCCACATGTGATTGGTGCACTGGCCGTTTTGGTGTACCATTTGATCCACGAGGGTGGGTCGCTTGTGCGTATGAACCATGCTGAGAAGACGTATGATGAGCAGGTGGGTCAAGTAAAGGAAGTGCAGGGAAGTCGGTTTCTTCACATGTAAGTGCAGCGAAGCGATTACTTGTAGGAATATCTTCTTTTCCAGGCGGCTTGCGCGACGGCCTCGTTCTCTTCTTCTTTGGACAAGCGGGGGAGCGCATGTCATGGTCCGCCGATTTGCATAGGGCACAAAGCGCTATTGGTTCATTCATGTCGGCCACAGCTGCCGGATTAGGGCAGGTATTTTGCATGTGCCCTTCTTTATGGCAGTGATAACAAAATATACGACGAGGTCGGAAGGGCTGTGGTTTGATAATCGCACCATAATAGGTTAGGTACTCAGGCAAAGTCAGCGGGCCTTGTAGAGTGAGTAGGTATGAACCCCTGCGCCCCAGAGGCCGTGCTTGCAACACTGAGTGAGTTGAACAGCGAATGTTTGCTCGCACCTCCTCAGAAGGACTTCTGCTGTCAACATGGTAAACGACGCAGCGGAGGGTGTTGCGAGTCAGCGCTCGTGTGTACGTCTTCTTCTTTTCGTCCCGTGTCTTTTCGCACTGTGCCCTTTCGAAATGAATCGATTCCAACTCGCCCAATTGTTTATCGTTCTTCTCTCTTGTTCTGCCTGTCATGGCCACCATCAACACACCCAGCCACTTGCTCGGAGAAATTTATTTAATTGAGTAGTTGCGGGGACGTTTACTGTGGCACCCTGTAATAACAAACCAGCAAAACACACCCATTTGGCGGCGAAAAAAGTGCTTTTTAAACATGAAAAGGTGCATTAGAGAGAGCGTAATCCCCAGCACATTATGGCATCACAAATCTTTTGAAATAAATGCAGAACGTCGGCCGACGCGCCAATATATGGTTTTATAAATCGCTTTAAATGCGGAATCTATTAAACCAACAAAACACATAAACAGATATTATTGACAGAGTCTTTTAATAATATCTAAACATAGAAGTGACGCTACCAAGCGAGTTTCTTGAAAAGCACACTACGAGATTTTGTATTTGGCATGGCTAATGTTGGGATCAAAACGTGGATTCTACCTCAGAACTGGTAGCTGAGCCACGATGATCTCTTTTTTGCGCGGAAAAAAAAAATATTTAACGCAGTGTTTAAAGATACGTACGACGTAGCCATCTGGTTTTCAGCAAAGGTACGGCGGACGTCGATACATGCAAGTGGCGATACAGGTCTTGTATGTCCACATTCCGCTTGCTACGCGCACTTGAAGCTCAGCCGCTCAGCCTTTGCTACTCCCCAAGAGAAGCTAAGAAGAGTTCAGCCATTCTAACATAGTTGCATTCCCACATTGATGCAGATCGCTGTTTTCACTCGGGTACTGTCAGAAACCTACGCATGTACAGCGGCGATGGCCAGCGGGCCGGCGAGAATAAGGTCAAGAAGCACTGCACCGCAATACACGTGTGTAGAACCAAAAAGCCACAAGCGTGAATGGTCCGCTTCCGTACGAACAGCGATGTTGTTTTGGTATTTAGGGAAGTACTTTGAATAATTGGAACGGGAAAGAAAACAATTTCGCCGCCTAAAGCTTTTTCATCTCGTTAAATTTTACGTATAAGAAATGTAGGCCCCTGTAGTTCGAGGTTAGCTTGAGCCGATCGAACGACCCCTGATTAGCCGTTGTCATACACGACTTTGGTAAGCGAGAGAAACTTGCACGTATGCATGAAAACAGCCAGAATTGAGTACATTTGCAGTTAAACGCTGCCACCCAGCCGTCGCGTTGTGTTAATATCACTATATACAACCGTAAGACACGTTTGGCTTTCACGCACTTTCGTAGCAGCACATACTGTGAGAAACAGTATTTTTTTGGCATCGGACGCCAATCGTCCCATTTCGGGCAGTGTACAGACACGAGAAAAACAGTGGCTATAGCCAATTGCCGAGGACTCACACTTGTGATATGGTGTCAACTTGGATTTGCAATGCATGTTACGACCAACAGTGTATCGAAACTCACCGTCGTATCCGGGATACCAAACTTATGCGAAAACCTCGAATATGATAATTAGTACTTCGAAAAACGACGTATCTGGAGAAAACAATATGTACTGGGTTCGTCCGACGTACCTTGCCTAATTTTAATGGTGCGTTTGTCACTTTCCAAAAAAATATACCGTAAATTAAAGCTGGTAGCCAAACATTCCCATAATTTCTTCGAGGTTTGCCTAGAGCAGGGTCGTATTGTTGCGGTTCAATCCGCATTTTATGTCCAACGATATGAAAGCCAAATCTTCTCAGAATTCCTGCACGTTTCCATGATGAATTGAGTGCTGCACCGCCAACTTTGCCCCTAAATAACATTGAGAAACTCTATCAAAAAAAAATTAGAAGGGTTCAACGCTGCTGAACCGAATATGGAGCGAAAGCATTAGGTGCGGGTGACCGAGCGTTCTTCTTCTTTTCCATTTTTTTTTTCTTCTTCTGCTAGGCGCAGCGCCGGCTCGGGGTCCACGGACACGGACACGGCCCACAGCGAAGAGCAGTTAGACCTGCCATGGTATTATTTTAGCTATAAAACCAGAACACTGTAGCGCCATCTAATCATATTACCACGTGCCTAGCGCCGCGTGACTGCCGTGCTTGGTGCCGACGACGACGAAGTGTTTGTTGGCTCGAGAGGCGCGCTGGTGCTGGACTCTGTGATCGGAACTAGAAGCCGACCTTATTCTCGGGTCCTCGGCCACGTGTACCTTCACGACTCCCTGTGACTTGAGTCGTGACAATATGTTTGAATTACGCTTGAATGGCCTTACCAAGAGCTGCATATATATATTTTTTCTTTAACTTTGCATCGCAAAAAGTATTGGATAGTAATAAAACCATAGTAAAACGCACCAACAAACCACATTTCAATGGAGTGTTTAACATCAGCCAGACCAGCAATAATTTAAATGAACATGCAGAAACACGATCTGGAAACAGCGCCGCCAACCATGCGATGGTAGAGAGGGAGGCGGCGTAGCGCACGTGAGTGGTTTTATGCTCAAATACTTCTCTGAAACGAAGCCTGCGCGCTCAGTTTGATTCCCCGTCCTTGGCCGCAGAAGCCGAGAAGGTAACCATCTGGGTCAACGTTGTGTCGTGACATCTAGACATGTTTAGAATTATTCTTGACAAACATAGTAAAGAATAGTTTATTAATATTGCACTGAATAAATCATGACACTGGGCAAGAGCAAGCATAAACGTTAACTTTTATTAAAATATCTGCCTATTTTATGCTGCATCATCAAACAGTAAAATGCCAAACTCTTCCGAGGGTGTTAAATACGTTGGATGGGACCCAATCACTGAAAAGAATTCGTATGCGTTGATTATCCCAATCTCATGACGTTACATTAAATGCACTTATTATTTCACCATTCTAATATTGCCTGCAGGCTCACTTTAACGCGAGCAACTTCGAACAAAATCGGGCCGGTGGCTAGAAGAAGTTGAAACCAAATGCTGTGCCAACCCTGTTTCTCTTAAGGGGCAAGTAAATGCGATATTTTAACATCAGCCTTACATTCATAAGGTCGCTTGCCGCCGTCGACGAATGTCAATAGCCCTAATGGCCTGGCGCTTCCAATCACAGGCTTAGATATAATTCCGGCAACGGGCACATTTGTTCGTACTTTCAACTTTTGTTTTGTTTTGCTGTCGTAGCTTGGCCGTGGCTGAGGATGCCACTGAAAGAAAGGATGACACCTCGCTTGTCATCAGTCGCACGTGAAGAAGAGTTGTCGCCATGAGAAAATGAAGTTTCAATAACTGCTTCCTCAAAAGCTGAAAGCAAGACACAGCTTCAGCGTCACCTCACAAGCAATAACGAACTGCCTCCAGGACATGATTCCATGATTCCATCTGCTAAGTCACGGAAACAATGCGCAAGGATTGACTCCAGCTCCACTGTCTGCTGAAGTGCGTGACCGAAATTCTGCTAATAGCTCCTGCACAGCCTAATTAAGCAACTCAGAGACACGACAAGAAAATATAACCATCTTCAAGATACGCACAGCAAGGCAAATACAACAATGCAATGCCCTAAAAGTAAAGTGAATAAGCTTGGGAATAACTTAGAAATCCTTGTAAAGCGCAAGAAGTTCTTGAACGAAGATCAATCGGAAGCACTTTCACAAAAAACTAATAACGGGAACACATGTTCACCACAAACAATCCTGCAAGCAATTCAGATTGAACTCGCATGTGGGGCGTCGGGTTATGAAACAGTAATGAGACTTGGTACCCTCTTCCATCCAGTAGAACTCTTTCGCGTCGCCTTCAAGGTCTGAAGTTTACACGTGGGATCCTAACTGAGGTGGTCGACTTTCCAGAGATGAAAACCGAAGACATGTGGGGTTTTGAGAAAGGCTGTGCTCTTTTTCTCGACGAAATAGAAATCGCTGAGAGATATGAACTTCATCGTGCTGGAGACGTTGTACATGGGGGAAAACCTTGCCGCTAAAGCTAGATCAGCCTGCACACCATGCCGTCGTATTCATGGAGGCTGGCCTCACTCAGAGATGTTGGCAAGTAATTGCATACCATTTCCCTGGAGGCCACGTAGATGGATCGACCCTCAATGAGAGGTTTCTGCGGATTTTTGAACTTTGTGGCGAATTTTCGTTGAGAATCCGCGTCGTGACCTCGGACGTGGGAGCTTCAGCTGAGTGATGTGGCGGGAGCTTGGCTTACGGAATCACGGGAACTATTGTGCACGTCCTTGCCTCGGAGGTAAGGAGATCGTTCTTTTTCTTTTTTTTTTTTACTGCAGATGTAGTATATGTGCCTAAAAATATCAGGGGACAGCTTAATTTTGAATTCATCTGTTTTTACTTTGAGTGATGCAACGATTTGTCAACATGACTCGCCATCTAACGAAGAATGGTCATGTATGTACGTGCTGTACACTATGACCATGACAAGGTGCTTAAAGATGCGCCAAATCTATCAGAGGTGCAAGTTACTGCCGGCCACGTCCCTAAAACGAAAGAGGGAGTACATGTACAGTTATTTAGAGAGGCTGCATGCGCAATCCGGTATCTGAAGAGACATCAAATTTTGAGCCCAGAACTGAAACTGCCGCATGGTTCCTGGAACTCGTGTCTAGCTTGTACACGATAATGGCGTCACGACACGCCTCAATTGCCTTAAGCCTTCAACACACGGAGAAGGATCATTCAGTTGTCAGCACACTTATACTGGCACATGATGCTATTCAAAGTATAAAGGCAGGCAACACACATCAGTGGAAACCATCTCAAGCGGGTCTCGTAATATCCACGACTGTCATTCTTCGACTTCAAGATAGTCTCCTAAAGAACGAAGGCTACCAGTTTTTTTTTTCTTTTTTTTTTTAACTAGTAGATTACTACAGCACTGTCTGGAAAACCTATTTTTCGTGTGACGCCTAAGTAAACCGGTTCTGACTGCCATTGAAGTGTGCATTGAAGCTTGTTTGTGTGAGCCATTTTTTGCACATACCGACGCCAATAAACTATGACGTCGACGATGGATAATACTTTTATTTGATGCCATTTAAAGACCTGGAACTGTACGCTCAGCTGAGGTAGAAGGCATTGAGGAGCTACAATCCGCTGATTGCGCTATTCTCTTCCACAATAGTGGATTTCTTGTGAAAAGCATTGTCAAAGCGTTTGACTCGTGTGAGCAGCGCAAGACTTCTGTCTCGGGGTCAACCAGGAGCGACCATGCATACTTAGCAGCGCTGAAGGAGCGTGTTAGCGATTGCAGCAACCTTCCCTATCCGAGCGGTCAAGCCACGAGCACCCTAGAGTCTTAGGAAGAGCATTTCAGGGACATTAACACTTGGAATGATAGCATGCTCACCATGAAATTACCAGTGCAGATTATAAACGCATATGTGAGAAAGATGTTGCGGGCCAATCTGTAAACGCGCAAACAGCACAAAAAAGTCGTTCAGGAGATGCTTGTCTCGAACTAAGCGAAACGCCGACTGCGCATACACCTCCGTCAAGTTGGAGCAAGAGTAATTAATTGAAATGCAAGCAAGACATGAGCAGAAGTAAATCAGTCATGAGCTCAGGAACCACCCTGTCTTTCTCTGTACATAGCCGCAGCATATTCCCCCTCATTTTGCAAGAGGAATAGCGTTGTAATGATACCACCTTTTGTGTGTTTGTAATCTCGTCATGCTAAGCATTACGTTCTTTCACTTTATGCAATTATTTGCATTTTATGCACAGCACATTTAACTTTCTGGCTCGGTATCCAAGTTCAGCGAATAAAAGCCTTCAAAACATTGCTCTATACGCCCGTTATTTTTCACCACAGGGGTATTCGAAGCTAGCATGATAACAGCTGCTCAAGTATAATTGCCAGTGTGCTGTGCGATCTCAGTGCACGTTAAAGAACCCAGCTTGTCGAAATTTCTGGAGCCCTTCACTACGGCATCTCTCATAGTCTGAATCGCTTTGAGACGTTAAACCCCATTAACCATAAACCAGAACTGACGTCAATGCCAGAATTACCATTCATTCGGCAGTTTTTATTTTTTTGGCTATTCGTACAATTCAACCTCATATTTTAATGTTCGGTAATTGCACTTCTGTAAAATATAAATAGTCAGCCCGTTTGCTTTAGGAAGGCGTAACATCTAGAGTTCGCCTACGGTAAAGGGAACGAGTCCACACCACGCCAATAAATATCAGTCAGCAAATGACATCTGCCATGCGCGGCGCGAGAACACAGCGATCCCCATCGCATACTTTCTACGCGATCAATTACTACCTCGAAGAAAAACACGCTGCGTTTATAGGGACACATCCCCTTGCAGCATATATATGTTGACCAAAATCATACCATTAAATAAGAGCTTCTTTGAGGTGTTATTATGCCCTGCCACTTCTCCGAAACATTTTTCAGCACAACGCACGCCCAAGGACGAGCATCTAGTGACATGTTCGTATGCTTGGAGCGTGCTACTCAACAGATGGGCTAAGCAATGGCGGACGCCGTAGCAGACAACGCGCCTGTCACCTTACTCTAAATACGAATAAACCTATAAGGAAGCAAAAATGAAGTAGCGTGTCCTCTACTGCAATTCTTCGTAGGGGCCCGGTATTCGCTCCAAGCCCTGATGTAAATGATCACCACTAATTACGTGGAATGATATATGAAGCATATTATGTTCCTAAACAATATTTATCTAAATGCAACCAGCAATGAAACCAGTCTATTAATTACTGCACCATAACTTTTGTGTTATAAATTAGAGGACATAGAAACATCGTGTAAAATCTTCGTAATTGATAGAACTTCGCGTATTTTGAAGTGAAAATAGGCTTCCGCATTTCTAGTAATTAAATTCTGCCCCAATGCTCGAGCAGCATTCCCTGGCTTTAATAGAAAGGGAGCAAGAGTGCAAGCTGCTCCACTTTTACTCCCTTATAGGCTTATTCGTATTTAGAGTGCTTGAACAGAGCGGGGGCGAGAGAGGGCGCATCCGGGCCCCCCAGAGGGCTATACTGCTGTGCGCAAAGATGCGGGATCAAATCCCGGCCGCGATGGTCACAAATTTACGATGGAGGCGAAAAGCAAGACACCTGTATGCTGTGCGATGTCTGCGGATGTTAAAGAACTCCAGGTGGTCGAAATTTCGGGAGCCGTCCACTACGGTGTCTCTCATAGCCACAGTAGCTTTGGGACGTTAATAAGTCAAACCAAACCTGTTTCATGCTGCCCCTGCTCCCTTTCTTCATATGATGTTGTGCCCATGAGATGTAAGGCTGAAGGCCTTTCCCTTGCATCTAAATATAGCTCCATACATAGACGCACGCAGATTCACAGACGCACGCAGATTCATTTAGAACCGTTCAGCGGTGTTTACACGAAGTCCGCTCAGTAACGGGAACTGAGGCGAAGAACACAGAAACTCCCAATTGTTACAAATTAAGAAAGTATGAGGCAAAATCCAAGAACTATACTTGCAAATTCATGACACAGGTACAACGCTTTCTTTAAAAATTCGAACTAGTAAAATGCCTGTATCTTTTAAGGCATATTGGTCAGCATTCAAAGTGGTCTCTTCTTAACCAATTGGATTACTAGCTAGAGCCAGTGAGATAATCGACAAAGAAGGCTCGGCGCATGGTACGGGATTATTGCAACAACGGACCTGAGGGTGGCGCTCAGAAACCAGACACGAACGCTGTAAGGACAAGTTTTGGGAGGGGGGGGGGGGGGGGGGGGCAGGGGCAGACACGCTAGAGATTCAAATCGACCCCCCCCCACCCCCCCCCCCATACACACTCACACATAAGCATTGCCAGTTGATACCACATTCTTTGGCAGGCGTCAGTTGTTTACCCTTATACGTTCGAAGGTGTGAGTTGTTAGTGAACAGTATAATATAGGAGGGCATCGAAGGTTAAGACCTACCCTGAAGAATCTCTCGTCTTCTTAAGGTTTTCCTCTTATGCTCATAGCCTCTGAAATAAGAGCCGTTACTCGTTCCACACATTTCTTTCGAGAAGGCCATAACCCGACCGCAACGCTTTTGAGATTACAGAGGAACCGCGTTTCTTGAGCAAGGATTCAGGTTACGAACGGCGCGAACACCCATATAGCGCGGGTGAGGCCCAATTTGATCCCCAAGGAGTCCCTTTCGGGCTTCATTTCTTCCTGACAACCAGTACAGGCCGAATCACGTGGACCGCCCTAGAAAAGTAAATAAAAAACAAAAAAAATACACCCCACTAGTTTGGCCTACACACAAAACGAACAGGTATAAACGGCACATTTCCGGAACGTAACCATATGCATCTGGCATAAGCCTTACAAACGCCGGCGCGTAGAGTGGCGGTATTTTCTATGCTAAATAGCAGCCCTTTGTAAGCAAGAATGAAATTCGAAACCCTTTAACCGGGCTTTTTGCGTGGAGAAGGCCACTTCACACTGACTACATCTCTCTTTCCGCCTCTATTCATAAACCCGACGTGCCGTCCCAGTATCTTCCACACAACCGAGCGGAAGCCGTTGCAGCTTACCCGTGTGCGAGCGAGAACCCCGCCGACAAGTACGACTGCTGGTAAGCGTGTGCCGGCGCGCATTTTTCAGGGATTTCACACCTGGGCTGACCATTGTGCGTGTTGGCACGTGGCATCGGGAGGGAGATACAGAAACACACAGTGTCAGCCACGCGCCCTCGTGCGGAAGACTACCGCTGAGATCCCAGCGGGACCGCAGCACGGACTCACCGCAGGGAACCAAACCGACAGCAAACGGGAGAGATGTCGTGAACTTTAGTGACATCAACGAACAAAAAGAATAGGGCCACGCACTGCCATTGGGGACGCGCTTCGACGCCTCTCCCCAAATGCCTGCCCTCCTCCCCCGCCTGACGCTGCGTTTACTCTTTCATCCTTCCTTGTGTCCCCTTCTTCCTACGTTCCTCGTGCCAGTTGTCTGAGCCATTGTCTCTCGGGGACACGAGTGGGCACAAAAGGAAGTAGCGTGCTTGGCGCGTGCCTCCTCACAGAGGGAAGGAGGGATAAAAAAGATGGAGGTCCGCAGAAGAAGCGTGCGGTTGAAAACGCTCTCGCTGCCGAAACACCTGCATGAATGTACCGAACAAGTTGTTCTTATCCTCGCGACTGCGCCGCGGGCACTATACTGGAAGGATTTCGTCAGCATTTAAAGCTGCGGCAGGTGGCGACGAAATCAGTCATGCATGAACGCACGTTATGATTTTAGGGAATTCATGCCCGTTTTCAACATCGAGGCATATATTAGATGTTTGCGCTCCTAAAGCCTCCACAGCTCATACGGCTGGGCCTCTTTTTCTCAAACCTGCTAAATTTACTCTGAAAAGTTTTCTGGCAGGTTTTGCATTCTCTATGTTTGGCCCTATTACAATATATTAACTCATCAATTAATGTATCAGCTGTATTTTGGAGGCCTGCCTTCTGATTCTGGTCTGATCTGAGCTTGATTTCTCCTCACGTAACAATAAAGCTATTCCCAAATTGCAATTGAAAAAAAAAAAGATTGGTGGATTTGGAAGTTTATTTCGTAGAGAAATCGTCACCCATGCAGTGCACGAATAAAAATATATGAAGTGGCTGCAATTAATACTAGTTAACCAATGACAAAGCTTCCTTCGAGACATGGCCTAATTGGCGCGGGACACTCGCAGACCGGTCAACAATAAATTTGAAATTTATAATTTAAAAGTCCAGAAACTGATATAGTTTATCCGTTATTCTTGTTTTGTTCAGGGCATCATTTGCTAATTTAAGCTCAATCCGTAAGGAAGGATGGCTCTGATTTTTGCTCTCTGCAACATCTCGATGTTCTTGAAACTGTCACGAACCAGTTCGAAAGAAAGCCCAGTAACTCGCTTTATATTGAACTACCTTCTCGAGTAAAATGACTAGGCCTGCCAGTTATTTTGACGTTCCTGAGCCTCAGGTTAAGTAAGAATATTATCATGTAAACTATCGTATTGATGTGAAAGTATTATATATCACGTGTCCTGGCTAACTGCAACCAAGCATTTAAAAACTACGGAATATACTAGCCAGCGAAACCAGCTTAAAGCCGTTGGGTGTCGCCTGGCCTAGCGCGCAGTACTTTTTCTTTTCCGAAGTTTCGTAGTTAGTAAAGACTAATTGGCCAGGTTTTATTTATTACCTTGAGGAACAAAGCTTCAGTACTAAAGTTGCAGATCATCTCGAAACAGGGTCAGCTGCAATGTTTCTATCAAGAAGCTTTATCTATAGACACTCGAAGGAAGCTATCACGTGACCATCTGCTCGCATACCTCGCCCTATGTGAATACCTTTCAGTCTACTGTTTTTCAAGACGGCATATAATGTTTGCATTCACACTTCGTCCCTCAAACGAATAATTAAACGGTTACTAATTAGACTTTACTAATTAATAAACATTAGAGAACGAAAAATATGACTGACTTTGCCATATGATTGTCAACCTCCCTCATTTGGTTTCGCTAAGCTTCGACATACTCTCTTTGCTAATGTCTCCGTTACCTTTAGCTGGGACGTCCTGTATATCAGGCCAAAGTGTTCTCCAGAGCGGAGATTTTGCTTTCGGAGTCCCGGCACCCGTTCGCTCGAAAGGAGAATCGCAAAGCCGTTAATATTCTATAATCGCATTTACGCGAGCTCCAGCCTTCTAGTTGGCGCGCAAAAAGAATGCCTGAAAGCATGATACGCTCGGAGACGATGATAACGGTCCTAACACGATTATGCAAACGCTCAAAAAGAAAGCCGAACACCTCGTAGCTTCACGCGCGTGCACGCTGTTGCAGCATAAAAATAAAACGAAGGTCTCGCACGACCCTAGTAACAAGCCTGGCGATTTATTATTTTAATTTTTTTTTTAGGATCAAACTGCGTCAGCTGTGGGTGGATAACCCTAGTCATGGAAGAAGCAGAGATAAATGGCGGAGAACAACGACAGGACGCTCAGCAGAACAAAATATTTCAATAGAAAAGAAGAGCGCTACAGGCAGAGGCCATCTTATAACAGGACAGCGACGGTTTGAAGGCGCGCGACCAATCGCCACGGCATGAAAGGAAGGTGACAGCACGCTGTCTGCACCGATAACGCTGCTATGGAGATCGCGTTCACGCGGACGAAAGAACAGGGTGGGGTGTAATGGTGGTGCCTCTGATCCGGATCAAATTAGCTCGACGAACAATAAGGAGTAGGATGACCTGAATGAGTGACTATAACTATGCAGAGTAGAATGGGGAGAGGTAGGATAGCGAAGGAGGACGCTGTGACGCGTTTAAAAGTAGATCACAGCAGCTCGATTGTACGGACGTCGAGATATCGTCGGGCACACGCCAACGCGCGTCCTGTTATGTGCTGCCGCTAATACAAAGGTTCAGGGGGCGCTGCGCTCGGAAAATCGGGGGCCTCGAAGCTTCCTTTCGCAGCCGCTAGGCGAAGCGAATCACGCCGGCACAAGACGGCGGAGCAAGCTTCATTTCGTGTTTGTGCCTGTTAGCAGCATGTTGCTTGCGTGCGCGAGTGCATGCTTGTCCGCAGACCCCGTAAGGGAAGCATTCATAGCGATGCGAGCACGTGCAAAAGGCGGGGAGTGAGAGGCGAAGAAAATATGAAAAAAAAAAAAGGGGGGGCGGTGAGCGGCAATAAATTCAGGCGGCGGTTGTTTGGCGCGGCCGGAGCGGGGATCGCATCTTCCCATTGTCGTGGCGGGAAAGGCGCGTTACAAGGGCCTCGTGATCGTCCCGCTCAATGGTCCGTCGCGTATACACGGGGAGCAATTTTCCACGTCTCTGCATGCTCTTGGGTGTCGCCGCCGCTGCCCCCCCCCCCCCCCCCCCCCCAATCACCCCTCCTTTCTCGTTTCTGTCGATCGTTTAACGCAGACTGCTGTGTGGGTGCTCTTCGAAAAAAAAAAAATCGCAAACTGGGTGTTCCTATTAGGACTAAGCGAAGGGACCTATGTGGGAGCAGCTGAATAAGATCAGAAGGTTCGTTTTGTGTTGCCTGCGTGCCAGAGGCTTCGTGCACTTCGGAAAAGCGTTCGAAAAGACCCTCCCGCAATCAGAAGCAACTGCGAATACAGTGCAATATGTAGAGTGGCTGCTCACGCTTGTTTCGCTGTTCCTTAAGGTCTTACGTGCCGCAGTCTGACATCGAACTGTGCCACGCGATGACTAAGTAATCTTATATTTGGGGGAACAAGCTTGTATTGGCAAGACTGCACACCACTAATGGGCTGCGGGTACATTGGCTACCAAGCATGGGCTGTGAGTACCGAGCTTAACTCACAGAGCTTGTCAGGACCCAGCTATCGGCTTCTCGACAGAAGGTATACACTTCACTCAAGCTTTTTTTAGATCTGCCGAGCCTTCCACTATTCCAAGAACTCGAAAGTTAACCTGCCTTACTACCATATTTACCCCCTTCTGACCCACACTTCCTCTTAATGAAAATTGAACCTATAGAATTGGCGTTTGTTACTCTCGGATGCAAAGCTCAAAACCCAATCCATACTTATTTCCTTCCTTCCTTCCTTCCTTCCTTCCTTCCTTCCTTCCTTCCTTCCTTCCTTCCTTCCTTCCTTCCTTCCTTCCTTCCTTCCTTCCTTTCTTTCTTTCTTTCTTTCTCTTTCTTTCTTTCTTTCTTTCTTTCTTTCTTTCTTTCTTTCTTTCTTTCTTTCTTTCTTTCTTTCTTTCTTTCTTTCTTTCTTTCTTTCTTTCTTTCTTTCTTTCTTTCTTTCTTCCTTCCTTCCTTCCTTCCTTCCTTCCTTCCTTCCTTCCTTCCTTCCTTCCTTCCTTCCTTCCTTCCTTCCTTCCTTCCTTCGCCTAAGCAGAAACTCCATCGCTGTATTCCATTAAATTCTCCGTATCATTGAATGTACCCAGCTGCATCAAGGCTGCCAAAAAGGTATTTCTAATATTAAAACTAGTCCTTCCTGCGGTACCGGCATCAGTACGCCGTGCGTATTTGGTATTTGGTTTCACACCGATTGAAAGAAACAAGGCACGTGCGAGGCCACAGAAGGAGAGCGACCTGAAAATAGGTCGAGAGGACGCGGGTTTAGAATCTCGTCGACAGTGCAGGCGTTTTTGCCGCAAGTTCAGATGTCCCGATTCTTTCATCCCAGAGAACACAATCTCTTCACGTAGCGCAAATAGTTTTAACTAACGATATATGCAGTGGAAACTAGAGATTTAGCTTGCCGGAGACGCACTGTGTAGACTTATGCCGGTTTTCTGGACTCCTCCTATATATAGATATTTTTTTATTTAAATACAGTTTGCGTTGTTTAATTTGTATTTGCTTATTTTTGCAGTCCGGCAAATTGCACTTTATTTACTTATATGCGTTAGTGACTTAAATCGTTGCTTTTAATGGAAAAGTCGACCCATATTACTGGGGAAGGACAGAAAAAGGAAAAATAATTGATTTGTCCTATTTATATGTTGCAAAGGTTCCTTTATGTATAACCGTTTATTGAAAGACACTTTTCTTTTTTTGTGCGTGTGCGAAAACATTTCGTTAAAATGTTTTATTTTTTTAAACAAATCCTATCCATAGCCTCGCCTTTACTTTCTTCAAGATATGTCCTTAGCACTTAGCACAATTACTTTTGGAATTAGTATTTAATAAATGCGGCGAACCAATATGAGGTTCGCCCCTGAACATTATTGGTAATGAGAGAGATAACGATCTCAAATCAAAACTTTCCGGCTGAGAGAAACGTCACACTCAACGTCTGAATAACTGAGCCTTATTGCGACTCCAGCAACTAGGTTATGTTCTGTGTTAAAAGATACCGAAGTTGGCAAGGACGACATAGTCACCCTCTGTTGCCCAGCCTTCAGCGACTCCTAAAGTAACGCGGCACACGTGCCTTCGACGATCAGTGCTGTTTCTCCGATAAAGGGCCAAGCTCGGGTCACAGGAGACGATCAACTTGTGCTCGACATCTGACGAAAAACACAACAAAAACGAAATAAGAAATGTAGAAAAAAATGGTCAAAACTCTTTTACACGCTTCAACTACGTGGCGGCTCGGACAAAGACAAAACAACAAAGAAGAATTGCGAGGTTTTTGAAGTATAGCCCAACGCCCGGTCCCAAGGCCCGTCTTGTCTGGGAGCGAGGATATGAGCCATGCATTGTCTCCACCGCCCTTTGACCGACACAGATACGACTCGGTTCAGCGTCCCAGACGTGAATCAGAAGACGCAAAAGCCTGAGCATCTCGGGTGGTCCATTTGGGCCCGCAGAAATACTACTCTTTTCGCCAGCCGAGCCCCTGGACGCTATCTATATATCCCCGCTTCTGCCCGCTCTTTCAACGCTGTATGTTTTCATTTCCAGCTTTTTAGTTGTTTTCTTTTGCAGAAGCCAAAAAAAAAAAAAGTGGCAAGCGAACCTAAGAAGAAGGTCACTGCTGCCCGCGCGTGGTGCAGAAAAGAAGCCCGTGAGCGCGCGTCTCCCGATATCCTGAAAGCCACGGAGCCAACTGGTGGCCTCGAAAAAAAAAAGGGGGAGAAATAGAAGAGAGAGGGGGGGGAGGGGGGGTAGATCACGAAGCACACTGCCGGGGGGTGGTGCCCCCCGTGCTCTGTCTCCGCTAAAAGCGATCTTCATTGTGCCCATTGTGGGGCTCGTTTGCCGGTCTGTTATTGAAACGCCATTGATAGGGGCAATCCTGGCGGAAGATATGTCCGCACATCTGTGCCCGCCTTGCGCACGTAGGTGCGTTGGCCGCATATGCTTGCTCTCGCGCCAGTTCTCATGTACAGAGGCGTGTTGTAAGCACACATCAGATCCCATCGGTTGCGTGCCTCCGAAAGCAGCACCAACGCAGAGATTCCGCGATGTCGCTCTCCGGCTGAACCGCGCAGTTAAGCCATATCTCCCGCCCATCCGTTCTTGTTTCGTTTTCTCTGGCATAATGCTTCCACGTGTACTCACAGTGCTTTAGATGCGCAATGCGTTGAGTGCTCTATTTGAATGGAGAAAATATAAGCCGGCGTAAAACGAAAGATTTTCTCTTTCCTCTCAAGCCCTTTCTTTCTATCTTCTTTATCTCGAGCACGGGATATTTGGGTGTGCCGCTGGAACCGATAAAGAACTGTATGCACAGCTAGGTCACTGTGGTGGCTTTTTTCTGAAGAAAATTGCCCCGGGCTCTCAATTTTTCGATGGAGAAGCTTCTTCCCTAGAGCTTGCGTAGTTTGCTCGACCACGCTATAGAAGCTGTGCGCTCGCTTACATCAGCCGACTATGAGTAAATCTCCTCTATTTTTAGGGGCACCCGGTATGGCAAGTGGTTAGACAACGCTTACATGCGCCCACGAATCTGCTCGTGAATGCTGAAAACTGGATTGTTCGAGCGCTTTCTGAGAAAGTTCGACCAGGGTTGAACATAGGCTCGTATGCCGCGAACTTACAGCTGGATAGATATATAAAACCCGCATGCACTTTGTCTCTACCCAGGCTCGGCGAGCCCGGATGAATGCACCCAGGGCTTTAATTTATCCACATACCCACTTATAAGCAGCATTCAGCCGTAACGATAGAGGCGATCCCTTCGCGGTCTTTTTCCACCGGCGATTCTGGTCATACTGCGAAAGAACGTTAATCACGATAGCGAGCTCATCACAAGTATAACGTTCTCGCAAGGGCACGCTTGAATTCTATCAAGTGTTATTTATGACATGGCGTGGAGACACAGCCAACAGACGTAATTGTGTTAGATATAGCAGTTAAAATTATGTTAATTGTTGCAAATAATAATCCATTTCATTGCTCTAGCTTGCGAAAAAAGTAAGTCAAAAGTACCGCATACATGCAAGGAGCAATCTTACTCCAAAATAGCCCCAGGAGGACTGTTTGTAAGGAGGACATTGTTCCTCTCTGCAAGATATATGCGGCAGCGTCCTGGGGGCAGTCACTGTGCAAGAGCAACGAATTAGTACTAGTACTACAAGCTAAGCGCTTACGTCACTATTACCAGAAAGATATAAGGTATTAAAAGGGCACTACACAATCGTTCCTTCTCTGCACAACTCCCCAGATTTAGGAAGGATTAGTTCATTCAATCCCCCGTTCGCGATTTGTTGCTCGTTCGCATACGCTTGGAGAGCCAGGATATATACTCGTGTTACAGTGTCTATTGCTGCTTTCTTTAATTCGATTACATCCACTGCATTTCTTAGTCAGTTTATTGTCTTTAAGATGGTTGAAAAAAGTGAGCAATTGATTTTTTTTTTCCTGAATGCAATCGAAATCGTTATGTTACTTCGTGGCTTTTTTGAAAGGGATTTCTTTTTCTATCCTAGGTAGCCATAGTTCGACAATGCGCGTGTCATTTCGGCGAACAGCGGTACATCACCGACCATCGTTTAAAGTTACAGGTAAGGCGTGCTCTTATTTTTTTTTTTTTTTACAAAAGACTGCGTGGCGCGTAAAGAAATTCCCCCGTAGGTTTTCTTCCTAGTCTATCCTATGCTATCTTCCTAGTTTATCAATAGAGACCTCGGTGCGTCGTTCAGGGTAAGCTTTCTAGAAGGATTAGACTCACTCCTCCCGCGGGTCTAAGCTCGCAAGGTATACTGGCTCTGCGCTATATGTAAAGGAAGTGCATGACAATATATATATATTGCCGCATAGAAGACGACGCAAAAGATGACGACAAGCGCGAGCCTGGAAGTGAAAGAAGCTTGAACACAAGACTTGTTCTGGTCGACCATTCAAACCATCTATCGCTAGGTTCTCCTTGGTCTTCTACCGAGACGTGACACTGGTGGAGGTGCTGGGTATGCATAGGACTCCTTCCGGCAGTCCACAGCGGATCCCAAACATCGACACGCCTGTCCATCGTGCTAGCCGCCGCCTTCTAGGCCTAGCGCCGGAGTACACTCATCTGCCGAACGACTCCTCAAACGCCCAAGTTCCTAAGACCTCTCAAGCCATGGCACATACCAATCCTACACCGGTGACTCTACAGAACACCAAGGTGCCAGAGTGCTTTCGCGGGGAAGCGTTTGAAGATGTGGAAGACTGGCTCGACCAGTTTGAGCGAGTGTCAAAGATCAACCAGTGGAGCGCAGACCAGAAGCTTTGTAATGTTTATTTTGCCCTTCAGGATAATGCTAGAACGTGGTTTGAAAACCATGAGGCCAGTTTATCCACATGGGATGACTTCCGCTGCCAGCTGGTCGACACTTTCGCGAGAACTGACCGACGGGACAATGCGCTGCGCCTGCTTGAAGTGCGCATCCAGAAGCCAAATGAGAGCGTGGCTATGTTTGCGGAAGACATGGCTCGCCTTTTTCGCCGTGCCGACCCTGATATGAGTGAACCAAAGAAGCTACGGCATCTCATGCATGGCGTCAAAGAACAGGTGTTTGCCGGCTTGGTCCGCAACCCCCCTAAAACCGTGAGTGAGTTCGTTAAGGACGCTACGGCTATCGAACGAGCCCTCCAAGACCGGTGCCGCCAGTACAACCGACCGGTCAACTGTGCCCCGACGACTGCGGCGGCGCTGACTGCAACAGATACGACCACTCTTCGAGACATCATTAGAGGCATTGTCCTTGAGGAGCTGCAGCGAATTACGACTACGAAGGCTCAGTCGTCAGGGGCCCTCATGGAAACAGTGAGGAATGAAATTCGATACGCCCTATCACCGTCTACACCATGCAACGAGTCTCATCCAGTCCACAACGCGGCACCCCTTTCCGAACCATACCACGCTCCAAAACCGATCAGCTGCACGGCCAACATTCCTGCAGCTTACCTCGAGCCGCAGCCCGAGAGCTATGCTGCGGTCCTTCGTCGCCCACCTCCAGACCACGCCCCACCGAGCTCACCGAACCGTCAGGAGATTCGGTTCCTCCAGGGGCCTCAGTGGGCGCCTCCCAGACGCTCTCAACTGCGCCGAACTGACAGGTGGCGCAGTTATGACAGCCGACCACTTTGTTTCTACTGCGGACAACCTGGCCATGTGTATCGGTACTGCCGCCACCGCGAAGAGGGGCAGTCCTTTCCGCTTGCTTCTGCTCGCCGCCGCTTCGACACTGATTCTGCCCAAATCGACGACGACCCTCCGGTCAGCAGGGAAACCGAATCCCCGGGCTTCCGCCGCCGCTCCTCCCCATCGCCACAGCGTTATTCGCCGACGCGTCGCAACACTACTGGCGTTAGCGGACGGCGGTCTCCTAGCCCTCACCGGGGAAACTAAGAGCTGCAACCTCACGAGGGGAGGTTGCAACCAGTCTAAAAGTATCGAAACCCTCACCACCGCCGCAACTGCCGACAACCCGGGCTTCTGACGCCGCCGCTAACATTGACATTTCCGCACTACCGCCGAAAATGCCGTACCAGATGATCAGCCATGACGACGAAGCTAACAGCGCCGACCTTGCCGCGCTTCCGCCGCAAATGCCGAAAGGGACGATCAACCCAGATAATTTTGTTAGCGCTGACCTCGCCGTTTCCATTGATGGGCTGGCGGTACATGCTCTGGTGGATACCGGGGCAGATTTTTCAATTATTAGCCAGAAACTGGCCCACACCCTGCGCAAAGTAAAAACTGAATGGACTGGGCCAGTAATAAGAAGTGCTGGGGGTCAGCTACTGGCACCGACAGGGAAATGCACTGCCCGGATAGGAATAGGAAACGCGGTGTTTGTTGGCAGCTTCGTTATTCTCCCTGACTGCTGCAAAGACCTCATCTTGGGCATGGACTTTCTGCGTCTTCATGGGGCTGTAATCAGCATCCGTGACAGCATCGTTGCCTTCACCAATAACCATGAAGACCTTGGTTATGCGCAAGTACCACTATTGCCCTTACGCGTCGCCAATGAGACGGTGACATTACCTCCGAGATCATGTTCTCTTGTTGAAGTGAAATGCGACGTGGCGCATACAGGCGATGGCGTCGCCGAACGGGCAGTTACCCTGGTACTCAGCCGAGGTGTTTCTATAGCTCGAGGGTTGGTCAACTTGACCAATGGGCATACCGAACTGCTGTTGACAAACTTCAGCGACGAGCGTCAGCAAATTCCGAAAGGCACAACTGTGGCCTTTTTCGACAGCCTCCCAAATGCGCAGCACTGTTGCTTACTGCAACAGAAAGGATCAGTGTGCAAGACACCCGTAACTATCGTTGATGTGAGCCCAAATCTGTCTTCTTCAGAGCGGGACCGCCTTTTGGATCTCATAGATCAATTTCGAGACTGTTTTGCTTCAGAATCGCGGATCGGCCAAACGCCTTTGACAAAACATCGAATTATCACGGATGACTCGATTCGCCCGATTCGACAAAATCCTTACCGTGTGGCTCCGAAAGAACGTGAAGCCATTCAGCGCCAGGTGGCCGAAATGCTTAGAGACGACGTTATCCAGCCGTCACAGAGTCCCTGGGCTTCCCCCGTGGTACTTGTTAAAAAGAAAGACGGCAGCTTACGATTTTGCATAGACTATCGCAAGCTCAACCAAGTGACCAAAAAAGACGTGTACCCTCTCCCTCGCATCGACGACTCCTTGGATCGCCTACGAAATGCACGTTACTTCTCGTCGATGGACTTGAAAAGTGGATATTGGCAAATCGAAGTGGATGAGAGGGATCGGGAGAAGACAGCATTCATCACTCCCGACGGATTGTATGAGTTTAAAGTCCTCCCGTTCGGTTTATGCTCGGCGCCAGCAACATTTCAGAGACTGATGGACACTGTGCTTTCGGGACTTAAGTGGCAAACATGCTTGGTGTATCTTGACGACGTGATAGTGTTTTCGGCTACATTTGAAGAGCATCTACTCCGTTTGCTAGCTGTGTTTCAGGCCATACAGTCTGCGGGCCTCACATTAAAACCCGAGAAGTGCCACTTCGGTTACGAGGAACTGCAGTTCTTAGGCCACGTCGTCAGCCAAGAAGGTGTTCGGCCGGATCCTGAAAAGCTCTCCGCAGTCGCCAAGTTCCCAACACCTACGGACAAAAAGACATTGCGGCGCTTCTTGGGTCTTTGCGCCTATTACCGTCGGTTTATTGCTGGCTTCTCACGAATAGCCTGGCCATTAACTTCACTGACTCGTGACAACGCTGTCTTTCGCTGGGGTGAAGAACAGCAACAAGCTTTCAATGAGCTGAGGAGGCGTCTACAGACACCACCTGTCCTGGCGCACTTTGATGACGACGCCCCTACACTGCTTCATACGGATGCCAGCAACGTGGGCTTAGGTGCTGTGTTAGTGCAGCGCCAGGATGGTGTGGAAAAGGTAATTGCTTACGCCAGCAGGACCCTATCTAAAGCAGAAGCGAACTACTCGGCAACCGAAAAAGAATGTCTTGCAGTGGTATGGGCGGTTATGAAATTCCGCCCTTATTTGTACGCTCGCCCCTTTCAAGTCGTCAGCGACCATCACTCTCTCTGTTGGCTGACGAACTTAAAGGACCCTTCAGGGAGACTCGCGCGTTGGAGCCTTCGATTGCAAGAATTTGACATGGCAGTTATTTACAAATCTGGAAAGAAGCACACAGATGCAGATTGCCTTTCGCGAGCGCCGGTCGAACCTTCCACTATGACCGATGAAGACACTGCGTTTTTAGGTGTCATAGATGACGCAACGCTTTCCCAACAGCAGCGAGAGGATCAGGAATTGCTCCCTCTTATTGATTTCTTGGAGAAGCGAACTACGGTTGTGCCGAAGATTTTCGCCCGAGTAATCTCTTCATTTTTTATTCGCAACAACGTCCTTTACAAGAAGAACTTCCGTCCTGGGGGAAACAGTCTTCTGCTCGTCGTCCCATCGGTTCTCCGCACTGAAGTTTTTCAAGCGTGCCACGACGAGCCAACCGCCGGTCACCTAGGCTACACCCGCACGTTGGCTAGAGTACAGCACGGATACTACTGGCCAAAACTGCCGGCGACAGTGAAACGCTATGTACGTACGTGCATTGACTGCCAGCGCCGTAAATCACCCCCTGTAAAACCAGCTGGCCTACTCCACCCTCTTCAAGTGCCAGCGACACCTTTTAAGCAAATTGGCATGGACCTCCTGGGACCATTTCCGACGTCTACAGCCGGGAATAAATGGATAATTGTCGCCACTGATTATCTGACCCGCTACGCGGAGACCAAGGCTCTGCCAAGGGGTACCGCCGCCGAAGCAGCTAGGTTCTTCGTTGAGAACATTGTCCTGAGGCATGGCGCTCCGGCACTTATTATAACTGACCGAGGAACTACATTTACGGCCGAACTTTTGGAAATCGTTCTTCGCCTCAGTGGTACCAGTCACCGTAAAACTACTGCCTATCACCCTCAAACCAATGGGTTGACGGAACGCCTCAATAAGACCCTCGCAGACATGCTTTGCATGTACGTCGACGTAAACCACAAGAATTGGGACGAAATACTTCCCTACGTTACGTTCGCCTACAATACGGCCCGCCAAGACACCACTCGCATGACACCATTCAGCCTCCTTCACGGGCGACCAGTAACAACTATGCTGGATGCAATGTTGCTCCCGAATGCCGACACCGATGATCTCGACCAGGACGCCGAGGAATTCGCTCAGCGTGCAGAGGAAGCTCGCCAACTAGCTCGTGTGCGGATTCAAAATCAGCAGGAGCACGATGCACAACGCTACAATCAGAGACACCGGCACGTAATGTACGAACCTGGCGACAAAGTGTGGGTCTGGACACCTATTCGCCGCCGTGGACTCTCCGAAAAACTATTGCGACGATACTTTGGACCCTATGTTGTTCAGCGACGTTTAACCGACGTCACTTATGAGGTGATGCCAGACGGGGTGTCGACATCAAAGCGACGCCAGCACCAAGCTGACGTCGTCCACGTCGTGCGTATGAAGCCATACCACTCAGTCTGACCTTAACCTCCTACTTCCTTTTGTTCTCATCGGGACGATGCTTCCTAAGGAGGGGGGCAAATGCCGCATAGAAGACGACGCAAAAGATGACGACAAGCGCGAGCCTGGAAGTGAAAGAAGCTTGAACACAAGACTTGTTCTGGTCGACCATTCAAACCATCTATCGCTAGGTTCTCCTTGGTCTTCTACCGAGACGTGACAATATATATATATATATATATATATATATATATATATATATATATATATATATATATATATATATATATATATATATATATATATATGTACACTGAATACGGCATAAGTCCCTAAAGAAACATAAGGGAACACCATCCCCTACATAAACATCCTAATTGCATTTTGCTCTGACTGAATAGTCTGGACGAATTCTGTCTGTGCAAAACTGTGGAGCATCGTCTGGACTACGAAGGCGTACACCAGTGTACGACTCCACCATTTAACAATTCCAATGACGTTATTGCTGCAAGCCAACTGTGTACGAGACCTACTACATCAGTGCGTGGTTAAACCAGTAGGTTTAGGCGAATCATCTAAAAGACAGTAGGCTGCTGGCTTGGTAATGATCGCAGTTCACATATGTGTACGGGTTCAAACATCGAACGTGAAAAAGCCGGTCTTGTAAGAGAGCTGCCGCTTTACGCCGAGATAAACAAGACTGATGAAAATTGGTGATGAGAGCTTCTCTGTTCACGGCGGACTGTGAACAGTTACCTGACTGTGAGCCAGAATGATAAACCATTTAATCTTCGTGTCGGTGGTGCCGTTTCTTCTCAACCAAACAACTTGGGGATCGTGAAGTCAAGAGCGATTCTTTCATGGCTAATTCTCCCTCGCTAATTCATCCAATCTCGAGCGACGTAAGAACAATTATTCTCTGTTTCATCACGCCTACAGCCCTAAGATGAGGCAATAGAATTACCCTGCTTTGGAAACTCAGTTCTGGTTTTCTTATATCACCTAAACATTTACGTGAGGCACTGCGCAAATGCACTGACGAGAGAACTGGTGTCCAAATGCATTTTTCTTCACTCAAAGTAGCTGCAGGAAAGTGTGACGATTAAAATTTAGAGCAGATTTTATTAAATGCGAAAGAAAATTACTAAATGGTTGGTTTCCTACCAATAATCTCTTGCACTTCCAAATTTTTTATGCTAACGATTGGGCTTAACGTTAAGTTTACCGTCAAATTAACGTTAAATAACATGTCCTCCAAGGGAAGAAGCATTTCTTGCATCGTGCCCACCAAACTCACAGCAACCCTGGATTTGGTCAAGCAGTACAGTTTCTGCCCCTCCCTACTATTATTCAGCCACGTAGTTTACTACCAGTCACCTTTCCTTCATGGACACTATCGTCTTTAAAGGTGAATATGTCTGTTCCTGGCGTGGATGCGAAAAGCCGCATGCCACAGGCAGCACTTCTGCAAGCCGCTCTCGCCTACATAGTCAAGGAATATACGCAGCACACCCACATATTCACTGACGGTTCAACTGCTCAAGAGACTTCATCCTGTGGCCTTTATGTACCCTCAACAAACAATGTCCTGTCTTACCGGCTGCAGCGGCAGACATCACTTACGACAGCTGAGCTCCATGGCATTAAAGAAGCTCTCTCCTATATCCTGCGCCAAACTCCCGGAAGATGGGTTATCTTCACTGATTCCAAAGCATCTCTGCAAATCCTGAATAACCTGCTGAAGAAAAACAATCATCATCCTGTTTCCCTTGGCATCGGGTATCTTCATCATTTGGCTATTGCCGCAGGCCACTGCATAACATTTCAGTGGATACCAGCTCATTGTGGCATTAAAGCCATAAAAAAAGCAGATGAAGCGGCTCGCAAATGCCACCAACATCAAAGATAGATTAGGACCTTCTTCACGAAATCTGATGCGTCCTAACTGGCTAAAAAATTTGCTTCCGAAACAAAGTATCGACTTTGGAGCTTGCCGACGCATCACTACCAATTTCTTTATTCAATTGACCCACATCTAAAATCAAGGCTTCCTCCGAAATATCCTCGCCAATTAGAAACTCTTTACCACCGACTTCGTCTAAACTGTGCATACACAAATGGACTGCGCTACCGTTTCGGTGAAATGAACAGCCCGTATTGTGACAACTGTGGCTCGATTGAAACTGTGGAACATATCCTACTTGAGTGCACTGCGTACGCTGACGAGCGTGCAAACTATGAACACAGCATGGAGAAGCTCTCCCCACTGCATTTAACAATAAACAGTGTGGTCCCTTAGCCTGCCCTAGGCAACAGAGACTCGCGATGAACTTTTTGTTCACATATTTGAAAGACATTGGGCTCCTTGACAAACTCTAAATTCACCTCGCATGTTTCCCTCAGGCATTTTGCAAGCTGTGAACTCTATAAGCCCATTTGTCGGATCATGCATTTCATTATTTGATTTTATATCATTACTCCACGAAGCACCTTAACACGTATTTAATGGCCGTGTTTTATCTCCACCTTCAATTCTATTATTTCCCTCACCATTCTTTTTTCAATTTTTCTCTCCCGAATTCCCCTACCCACATAAAGTAGCATGCCAGCGAAATCCAAACGCCGGCAAAATTCTCTTTTTCCATTAAAGAGTCTCTCTCTCTCTCTCTCTCTTTCTCTAAGGGCAACGCAGCGAGCCAAGCAATTGGAAATATGGGATTTCTTTATTATAAATAGCAGTATAAATTGGGCAAGAAGTGCTTTGGTTTGGGCTAGTTGGTTCATAGCTGATGTTGATTCTGAGAACGGCGCGAAAGGGACGAGAACAAAGAAGGAACACGAAAACAACATGACAGGCGCCAACTTTCAACTGAGGCGTGTGGTTGAATTCATGCAATCAGATGATGTCTTTGAGTTTTGGCGCTCAAGTTTAGAGGCTGAAAGAGGCACGCTACCCGCCCCCACTGATTTTGGCTGTTTCCGAAATGTTGCTTCAGAAGGTGAAGCGACTTTATGTTGAGAAAAATCCGGAAGTAAGAAGGAAGCATGTGCCGGTCATTCCTTACATTAATAAAATATCGCATTGTATCAAGAAAGTTGCAAGTAAGTTTCAGGTTCAAGCTATGTTTTTCTGCACCGTCAAAACTTTCTAAACTTTGCTAAATGAAAAAGACAAAGAAAGGACAGGTTTGAGCTATTAACCATCAAAAGAAGTTAACCAAATGTAAACCACGTGCTGTGTACCAGATTCCTTTGAGCTGTGGTTCGGTCTACATAGGGCAAACTGGTAGGTGTTTTAATGAGCGTGCCAGTGAACACTCGCGGAATGTGCGCAATCAACATTGAACCTTCCTAACAGACCACTGCCTGCCGAGGGTGTCATCCGGTACTAGACAAGACGATTTTTTTGAACTCCGGTAACGATAAAGCAGAGCGAGAAGTAGTAGAGGCTTATTTCATCAAGAAAGCAGGAAGTTTGTGCGTTAGCAGACCGTTCATATCGATCAACGAAGCTGAGGCGGCTTTTCTTGAAGGATTTCTGCACTTTTCCTACTCGGGTTTGCTTGTTTCATTGTACTTGATAAGTGTTTTCGGTTATCTCTTTTGAAGTTTTTCGTTTTACTTTGACGCAGAGATGATCCTTTTAGATTTTAAGCTTTCATATGCACTTTGTGTGTTGTTTTTTTTTCGTGCTCCTTCTTTGTCCTCGTTCCATTCGCGCCGTCCTCAGAATCAACATCAGTCATAAATTGGGCAACAAGCTCGAGTTAACGATGCTCTGAGCCTCAGATGTTATTGGAGCAGAGCAGGCGTAGAACACGACCTCTGTTCTCTACATTTATCCAGTGAAAAGTGCAATGCTACCCTGTTTTTTGTTATCCATCCTCGCGTACACAGTGCACGCAACTCTTTATTAAGATCTGAAATGGTAACCGACTAGTCCTAACTATAGGAAGAAAATATATACGTGCATTAGAAGCTTATGCATACGAGTTGTATGCATAAAACGTGAGAGAAATTTTTTGCGGAAAGAGAAAATTCAAGCCCGCTATATATAGTCTTGATCGTGGTGCGAGATATCCGTGGTAGAAGACTACAAAAGTTGGGGTCGGCTCTCACAATTATAAAGGAAAATGATTTTGTAGTTCGGGTTTTCTACCTGAACGCAAGATTAACAAGCATTCAAACGTGAATTGAAAAAGAGGGCACGATCAAAAAGAAATGTTCAAATAAAAAAGGATAAAAATAGTTCTCCATTTCATGAGACATTTTGCATGGCGTATCCGAGGCACTCGCAATATATGCCACATTTCGCGACGAGGACTTTTACATATGTCGAAAAAGAAAGACACACGAGCTATGTACTTGGGGAATATTAAGCGCGGGCGGTCCTGCTTTGAGCCGATAACGCGGCATATATGGAGCGCGACACCGGGTTTCGTACAGGACTGCGCGTGACAGCTCTCGCACGCAAGCACACGCGACTAGTGTGGCAAGGTGCTGCGCATATCAGACCCGAAGCTCCGGCGCATCGTTAATGAGATCGAGATATTCTTTTTCCTCTCGGAGGCAATCCAAGCACCACATTTCCCACAGTTAAACGCACCCACGCCGCGAGACGGCGCTCCGACTTCACAGTCCCGTTCGATCTCTTTTTTATTTGAGTATTATTTTTTTCCACCTCACTCTCTTCCAAACGCACGCGCACCTCCCAAATATGACCAGACGTGGAGACATTAAAAGCGAGCCTGTACGTGGCACATCGAAAATGCAAATGAGACAGCGAGATCGCTCAAAACTTTTCCCTTCGCCATTCAAACCCAATACCTCTTTTTTTTTTTTTTTTTTTTTCACTCCACTTCGTTTTGACTTAATTCTTCTCGCCTTTATTTTCTCCCTCTCGTTCTTTCAAGGGCACGGAGTACACCACTGAGCTAATACCCGTGGAAAAAAAGAACATGCTTTTCGCACCGCTACTGATTTTTCTAAAGCCGTCGTTTATTTCTTCCACTCGCCTCATCGACGGCCACGCTTTTTTTAGTTATGTTTGTTTGGCTCATTTCCCTTTCTGCCTCCATATCACACGCTGTCAATCTCGGTCGACGCGTTAGGCAAGGGAAATGGAGGTCGCGAGAGGAGGGGGGATCTCATTATCACACATTCGCTCTCTCTCTCTTTCTTCCTCTCGCCCTTCTTCTGTTTCTTTCTCCGCACGCCCCGATACATCGCGTGTCAAAAGCGTTGGGGCGGAGGGGAAGGTAGGCGACGCTTTTTTTAAAACGCGTGATTTAAATAATGGTATTCATAACGCCACCGCTGCCGCCAGCGTTCAGCGAGCGTTGACACGTGCCTGCGGACAACCACAACAGGCGACGCCGCGCTCGTCCCATTTTTCTCTTATTTTCTTTTTTTTTTAAGTTTTGTACCTACTTTTCGTACCATCCTCTCCTGCCTTACTCTCTCTCATGTTCTCCTTTTCGGACCCCTTTATTACTGTGGGCTTGAGACAGCGTAGTAGCCAGCCATCGGAAAAGAGACCCGAATCGGGTTAGTGGTAGATTTGCTTCGTCTAACGAATACCCATCACTTGGCCCAACAGCGGACCGTCTGACGTCAAACAAGAGCATGGTACAAAGAACAGAACCCCCGAAGAAGGTAATGGAAAAGACAAAAATTGTAGTGTCTAAACCAGCCGCCGCTGGTACGACTTTGCCCTGAGCTGTCTGTAAAAAGCAATGCATTAATGTTAAGAGAAGAGCAAAAATGACAACCGGATAACCGTGGGTGCGTGTATCTCATGACAGAACAACGGAACTGAAGGCAGTAAAGCTAGAGAGAGTACACATCCTTCATAGCGAAGGTGGCTGGAGGTCCACTGCTGTTTGTTCTTAAATGAGAGGAGACACCAAATCTTTGTTTGCGCGAACTATGCTTCAAACGCCGCGTACTGCGTACTCCATGGCGCCTGAAGCATCATCCGAGATTCGTGTATTCGTTTTATACAATGTTATATGTGCACTAGGTGATCTCTGTTTCGCTGCTATTAAGTCAGCGCCACGGAAGAGTAGTAACCTTCGTTTCAATGGACCCCAGAGGTTGTGGTGCACGTCAAACCTTCGTCTTCACTCGTATACGTGCTGTACACATACCAGCGCCTTTCGATATGCCGGCAGTCTTGGTGAAGCGATTTGGTTAGCGAAGACCAAGGGACGGCCCTGAGTTGTCAACAAGCATAGTGGAGTCGCCATGATGAATTCGGGTGGTATCCGTGTTACATTACAATGTCCACACCGAGCAACAGTCCCCGTCTCTATATATAGCTCCGCCACAGTAGACTGCTCTGGGTTCCGCAGATGTGCAGATGTTGATTTCAATATCTGCCACTAGTTTTTTTTTTTCTGCTTATAATATATATATAGATCAATCAAGGGGAAATGAGGGTGCTCGTTATAATACATGAAGGAAAGAAGCCAACAGTCGGCGAGGCCAAGGAAAGCGTTGGGGATGGTACTTTGTCTTTTTTTTTTATGTTTACTTGGATAATCACAGAAATTAGTAATGTTATCTGTTTAGGGGAAAGATAATTAGACACAAAGTAGAAGAAAAAACAACGTGCCGATGGTGGGATCCGAACCCACGACCTCCGAATAACGCGTCCGGTGCTCTTCCAACTGAGCTACATCGACCGCTGTCCCTCCTGCTACTTTCTTGGGTATTTATGTTGTCTGTATACGAACCTTGATAGTGTTCACCAGCGCCACCCTCAGCCATAGCGGCGGACGTGGGACGTCCTTTGTTACCGCCAGCGTCACGTAGAACGTGATCAAGATACTTTCTTGGGTATTTATGTTGTCTGTATACGAACCTTGATAGTGTTCACCAGCGCCACCCTCAGCCATAGCGGCGGACGTGGGACGTCCTTTGTTACCGCCAGCGTCACGTAGAACGTGATCAAGAGCTCTTGATCACGTTCTACGTGACGCTGGCGGTAACAAAGGACGTCCCACGTCCGCCGCTATGGCTGAGGGTGGCGCTGGTGAACACTATCAAGGTTCGTATACAGACAACATAAATACCCAAGAAAGTAGCAGGGGGGACAGCGGTCGATGTAGCTCAGTTGGAAGAGCACCGGACGCGTTATTCGGAGGTCGTGGGTTCGAATCCCACCATCAGCACGTTGTTTTTCTTCTACTTTGTGTCTAATTATCTTTCCTCTAAACAGATAACATTACTAATTTCTGTGATTATCCAAGTAAACATTAAAAAAAAAAGACAAAGTACCATCCCCAACGCTTTCCTTGGCCTCGCCGACTGTTGGCTTCTTTCCTTCATATATATATATATATATATATATATATATATATATATATATAAAAGAGAGAGAGGAGAGAGAGAGAAATCACATACAGTAAAATGACCGATTCTCAGTGTCTACACATGACCGTCTAAAAAAAATACAGCTCCTGGTCGTTGAATTTGACCACCGCAGTGGTAATGCAAGTGAGCCCAGCTTTCTGTTTGGGCCAGCGTCGTATGCAATGTCTTGCCTTCACAATAAACTCAGTTGATAGTAGGCGATCTTTCTGTTCATCTTATTTCCTTGAAGTAGAACGTGCTGCTGGGATAGTTGGTTCATGATCGTACGGGAGAAAAATTAGCGCGAAGCAGATGAAGGGAAGCTTTACTAGCCTCATTACAAAAACTCCGTCTGGCGTTGTTGCTGTTGACAGTTCTGTCGTATGTGTCGTTCGCGATATGTCATCAAGCTGTGGCAACAAATTAAAATGACGTTGGCGTACGGCGTGACTAACAGACCTTCATGCGCCGCCAGATTTCCCCTCATTCGTATCAAGCTTAAGTGACGCAACCGTTCAGCTTTCCGTGTGGTGTCATACCATTACGCATACCAAGCCGCGTGCATCAGCTAGCCAAGCTTGAGGCTAGTATGCGATGTGGACTCGAACCAACGGCACTTGCACCTCCAACTGTATACCTTAATTATCTCGCCGCACCACGTGACCTAGCCTAGCGGGTGTCATTAGAAAAAGAAGCCTGGGGAGCGTCCGTCGCGGCAGAGCATGCGCGAGTCATATTTCGCCTTCCTATTCGTAGGCGAATACTTAGCGTCTCTGCTGGATTTTTTTTTTTTTTTTTTGCCGCTTCTAGAGCTTTATTTGAAAAGAAGTGAGAAATACATCGGTGAAGTCTACGCTTTTGGATTACACAGCAAGGTACACACTATTTACGCAATAAATTTTGAACTAAAAGAGACTAAGTTAAATAAATTTACCGGTAAAAAACTGTATCATTGTCTTTAGGGCACAAGATTCTATTGCGAAACTGCAAGGTGTCAACCTTGAAGGCAAGCCCCTCCCCGCCCTCCTTTTTTTTTTTTTCAGAATTATCATTATGGATCGAAATACCAAGCATCAAAAATACACTTATATATGCTTACCGAATTGGCTTTCCAGCACTGAGCACTGACAAGATTTTTGTGTGTGGTACCATAGCCCAAATCGCGCTTTCTTTTTCTGCTTTATAAACAAACGAAGTGAGTCTCTATTTATTGCATTATAAATGCGAGCGCCGCTATGCATTTTTGTAAATCTGAAATGCGAGAAAGCCATTTCAACCAGCTCGACAAGCGGATTTTTGTTTTTTTCACACTCAATGTTTGAAAGCAGATGGCTCAAGAAATCTTAACAAAGCCCTCTTTCCAGATGATATAGCATTCTATTCCACAATATTATCTTGTGCCCTACCACTGGAAAAAAGAAGTTGCTCAGTTATTTTTGCCAGTTCACCTTTATATTCAGCTCAATAACGAACATATAGGTCGACATTACATTACAGTTCTACTGCGCAGACAGCACTGCACGGATGCCTTTCGCCGTCCTGAAACTATCAACGCTATATATATGATGTTACACAACATTCCAGATCATCCTATTTTATTCTACCTACAATTTCGGACGGCACCGTTCTTCTTCAAGGTAAAATTGCCCATTAGTCAAAAGCGTTTGTCAAAAGTTACAAGGCCCATCTATTAGTCAAAAGCAAACTATATATATATATAGCATGTTATAAGGTCTTACTACCGAGTCTTGCTGTCTCGTATCTCTCCTTCCTTTTTCTACTTATGTATAAAGCTGTTCTGCTTCTCGTTTGGAGTGCAAAAACCACGAGAAGAAGGTATCGCTGATGTGATGACTGGTTGGAGTACTCTAAATGTTTAGTTGAGCTGTTGAAGAACATTGACGGTTAGCGTATCAAATGGAGCCATGCTGTGCAGAAATACAGATAAAAATATTATATTGTCTCTTCATCCCCATCCCTCTCGTCCTCTTCCCGATCTTCACGCTTTTATTTTGTAATTTTTTGAATGCATTGATTTGACTGACCTTAGGCGCTGCGCAAATTCGTACGTCGTCAACCAACTATATTGACTGGCCCCTATCCTTCTATCGCCCCTCTTTCTCTATTTCTTCTTTCTCCCCCACCTTCCCTCTTTTTCTTGCGATGCGGTTCAGGTGTCGGCTGAAAAGGTTGAAAGAAGCTAAGCTTTTCCTTTTTTATAAACAAATTTATATTTACATTACATTACTTTGTAATTTATACTTATAATTTATACTTCCAGCTGTCACAATAATGAGGCAAAACACATGACCACCGGCTGATGTGCTTTACCTTACTCCACACAACTACGTGCTGCAAAAAGAGGAAAAAAAAAAAAAAAAACGTACAGAGTGGGGGAAGGAGTGGTGGAGAGGCAAATGAAGAACTTTGTGCGATGGGCATAACCTCAGCTCTGGATACACATATTTGGCAGTCTACGTTGCCGAACAGCACTGTTTATTGCAGCGCATTCAAATCAAATCGATTTGACGCCTGACGATCCTGTGGCGCGGAAAAATACTGCCGTGGGATTTCAGAGCCCCGAGGTCTCCGTGCTGCACTTGCACCACTGCTCTTTCACCACGCGAGGGTTCGACCGAAGCGCGAGCCTCTCGGGAATCGCAACTCGCGCCGTTCCTCCAGATTAGAGCTGCTTTAAAAAAAGTTGCACTGTTTATACCGCGAACTCTCAACGTTTCATTTCGGCGAGCCTATAGCTATAGCAAGCCTATCTGCGCGTGCGAAAAGGCCACTTATATGTGCGTATTTGTGAAACGCGAACGGCGTCACGTGCCGGGAATTATACGGTGCGCCTGGACGCGGATGGGGTTGACGGCATTAGCCCCAAAACGTCCATGTAACCCTCTCAGAACCCGATCGCGCCAGCACCCCGTTTCGCAATGCGTGCACAGGGTTAAGGCCGGGCCTCGACGAAGATTATGTCCCGTATGCACGGCATTGCGCCATCTCTTGCGGACTTTGTGGGCTTTTGTTGCGCGCGGTTCACTCACTGGCTGGCTTGCCTAATCGCGCTGAAACGTCATGAGCGTTTCGCACACAACTCGAACAAAGTTTAGGTCACGTTGCGGAGAGCGAGGAATGCGCGAGCAGCTCCGGCTGTCGTTTTAGTGATGCCAGAAACTGCGGTTTCCGGTTTCCGTTGCGTTAGTTATTTGTTAGCTTTTTGTTTTTTTTTCTGCGGATAAAAGAGACGGTAGACTGAAAATTGCATCTATGTGCGTGAAAAGTAATTAAGGAAATAAAGGACTGAAATGATATTGTCATTGTTATGTCTGAATCAAATCAGTTTGACTTCAGTTCGACAGAGTAACGGCTACGTTGTCCAGAAAATACTACCCCGGTGTTCTCGACGAAAAAGAAAAAAAAAAAAAAAACGTGCATTGCTTTGGTAGTTAGCGGATGAGGTAGCTATATAGGCACTGATTGGTTGACGGGTTGTGCGTGATTTCTGTCCATGGAAGCCACCATTACCGGTTTATTGAATAATGAGGCATCAAATTCATTTTAATTAAATGCTAAACTAAAGAGTAGCTGGTATCCATGGCTCATTACCTGCGGCACCCTCTTTTATTACGCTGACCAATCAAAGCAGTAGAAACAAAATAAGCGCTTAGTGTTGGACTATATGAAACAAGCCAGAGGCATCTAAATTATTGATCTTATGATTTCGCCTAATGTAAAAATTCATGTTAATGCAGTAATTTTATTGCGTTACCAAGGGACGTCTTGTGAATGTGCACGCCGGAGCTTCACGGTAGACTCGAGAAATTTTATGCGGTCACGAGGTTTCAGCAGCCCCACAACCGCTATCTAACAAAGAGACGCCTGTATATTTTAAAATTATCTGCTTAGAATAAAAATGAATCTTGCGAAATGATACAATTTCAGTCTCGCTGACGTCAGAGGTAGAACTATGTGATTTCGTCTGCAGCCTGATATGTTTAAAAATATTATAGCGTTGCTTCAGTCTATGTCAGGGAACCTGTCAATCGGAGAGCCGTAAACCCTGCTTGTAGACGTGGCCACGCAACTCTTCAGATCATACAGGTGTTGCGGAAGAGCTCAATCTGTTCCCAGCCAACCTACGCACCCTGGAATTGAAAATTTCGGACTGCATGTACTCGGGTGCCCGATTACCTTAGAGCGGACCTTCGAACTCCACACCAACATAAAATTTTACTTTTTTTTTATTCTTTCCGGCCGTGCCTGTGTTCCGAAAGACTTTTAGGTCACCTGCAGATGAGAGGAGGACTCTCAAGTCTTGACCTCCTTATCCGCGAAAGAGAAATAGAATCCGTGCACTGAGACCACGGGGCGACCTGTGGCAATCAATAATATGAAATGAAAGATAAAAAAAAAAGGACGCAAGTTCGGTTAGTTGCATCAGTTTGCGGAACTTCACTTTGACTCACTGGTAACTCATTCTTCTGTAAGACTAGATGCTTCTACAAAAAAAATGAAAACAGGTTAGAGACTTGTAATACTGTCGAACTGGAGCTGCATGCAGAACTAGTTATCTGCACGAACGTATCAACGCTGGTAGCCGAAGGAGGAAAGGAAAAAAAAAAGGAGAAAAAAAAGATGAAGACAAGTTATGCGCATTGCGTCAGTTTGCAGAACTTTACTCTGTAGCACCAGTCTCATTTTGCTCTAAAACGTTAGCACTTCGACAAAAATAACGCGGTGGCCCCGTCAGAATTCCAAACGAATGTTCTCTCCGACTGGTCTTGTTCTGGTATTAACGCGTAGAACGACAGAGGATATTGAATATAAATTTTGTTTCTGCGGAAACCTGTTTCCGACCCCTAAATTGGTCAAAAATAGGCTCAGCGAAAGCTCTGTAATGCGCCTGAAGTTGCTACTTTTTAGTCAGACCATGACGGGCTAGTCGAGTTTCAATGTCTTGCAGAGAATTAGCGCGAGCAAGCACACACGCACACACACACGCACACACACACGCACACACACAGACGCGCGCACACACGCACACGCACACACACACACACACACACACACACACACACACACACACACACACACACACACACACACACACACACACACACACACACACACACACACACACACACACACACACACACACACACACACACACACACACACACACACACACACACACACACACACACACACACACACACACACACACACAAGAAAAAATACGCGTGCAGATCTGTGTTCGTTATCCTCGCTTCCTTTCTTTTTCTTTTGCGATAACTTCTGCAAGACATTTCAGTCACTTGAAAGAGTCAGGAGTGAATAAAACTAAACACTAAACTATTTTGACAAGTTGTTGCAAGCAACCGCTCTGTCTTCTTTCCTGCCGAACATGACAAACTTTCCACCGAACAATAGATCACCGTATCACATTGCAAGGCCTGAGAACAGCTGCCGAGAACACGATATCCGTAATGATATCCTCGGAGAATTCGCCTTTCTCGAAATTGTCGCATAAATTCCCACGCGTCCGCGTACATCGCAAGCGGGTGGGCGTTCTTCGTAATGATTGCTTAAGCTAGGCGGGCTGGAACTTCGAAAATGATTTTCCGAAATTGGCTGCAGTGTTATAAAAAAAAACGATATCACTGCCGAATCTGTTAGAGATCTTCTAAATGAATGTCCCTTGTATATGAGCTCGGCACTTGATTGAAATTTTGCCCATAGTTTACTGTTTATGCTTGATCTTTTCTCTACTGGAAATCTAATGGAGAATTTATTTGAATGGAGTCTCCTTAAAATTGGCAGTTTAAACTGTAGTGCTACGCAAACACGACTATAGAATTATTAATTTTAAGAAATAAATTGATTTTCTTTTGATAGCACTAGGTGGATCACACGCAAAAAAAGCCATTCAGCATGCGGATGAAGCCGGCTTAGCAAGAGATACTGCCAGGGCAAAATGATGAAGTGTACCAAGGCATCAGCGAGGCAGGTTTGAACTGGTGGCGAAGCCAGGCCCAAAAGTAGTTTATCGTGACTGCAGCATAGCCACATGCTTAGAAGCGAAACACTCACACGCGCAAAAAATAATTAGGCTGCCATTCGTGTGCCATTCCTCAGCGAAACAAGATTGAATATAAAATACCACAGTTTGTGCATAGCGTAAAGTGGTTTACTAGAAGCATTTCGCTGAATACTTTAAATTTCATTGCACCACGCTTATTGCGTACCCCGTTTATAACTGTGCACCGCGTTTCTGCAGGCCTTGTTGCGGTGCTTGCGAAGCAGACGGAGGAGCAGGAATTTTCAACACTGTCGTCTCGTTGCCTGCCCTCGTGCCCCCGAGAATCGTACAGAGTTAACTCGCTTGTCTCAATAAGTGCCGGTTGCGAAGTTTGCGTCTTGCGCGCTAGTTGCTTTTCACTCATTGCTATTCATTTGGACGCTTCTAATGATTGTTGGCCCTTCGTTTTCTCATTCTGCTGCCACAACGTGCCGGAAGTTCGAAGTCTCAGTCACTTGCCCTCGCTATGCAGCCTTTGAAGCACAATCGTATGAACACCAATTATTATTTATTTGCTTTTTCGCAGCTTGCTTAATGCTACGACACCGTAGCCTGAAAGGCCGCCTATTTAGCAGCGATGTTGTTTAGCAGTGTCATCAGTATGTACAAGTAGTAATTGTTAGTGTTTGCATTCACAAGCTGCAGCTGTCAGTAGCTGGTCGCGGAATTGTTGCCTCAAGATTTTAATTATTTTTCTTTTTTCCTTGAAGAGGGGGGGGGGGGGGGTTCAAGAAGGGGTTATCGAGTGGTGTTTTTTGTTTCTACGTCTACTTTATGCTTGAGAAAGACATCCAGGTAAATACCGAACAGCGGCTTTACGGGTTCCTGACACCTAAATCTACTTAGGCCTGAAAGCCCGCGCGTCGCAAACTACTACGCAACACTGGTTCCCTTTTCGCACCCATATAAGGTGCGCTGTAAACTAGAACGAAGCATAGGGATTCTCCGCTGTCAAGCGCCGGTCGGCGTCTAAATGGGCCGCCGCAAAAATCGCTATCGAAAATGTTGTGGCATAGCCTTATAGCAAAGTCTCGTTTTCGCAATCCAGGGATTTCTCCAGACTGTATAGCGTGCAAATGCTTGCAAGGATATGCCGAGTTTCGAATTTTCTCACGATTCCTGTCGCCGTTCGGGCTTAATGCAGAGCTCCTTCTTCCAGCCCAACCGCCTCAAGATCCACCATCCTGGTCTCGTCGCAGTGAAACCGCGTATGTCGCTGTGGGATTTGCTGCGGGAATGTCGCTATTGCCGTTGGAATGGCGACAGGGCAGCCCACTGCGATGCGGCACAATGCAATGCAATGCAACTCAGGTGTAGTCTTTGTCGCGCGCCCGAATTCAACTGCTTTAAAGGTAGGCCACGATGTTCTGTGCGGCCTGAGATTACGGGTGGATGCGCGATTACCACGCGTTGGATATAAATAAGGTCGACCACCGGAGGGTGCACTTCTCGCTTCTGCAACTGTAATGCTGGTCTGAATGTTTACGCTGCAGTTCCTTCTAATGCCAGTCGTGTCGGCCCCAAGCGAATCGTTTAATTCTCCCGCTAATGTATTATTTTATTACAAACCCTATAGTCTATGTTGGTTCCAGCAAACTTTTCTTCGATTTCCAAACCTTCGAATGTGTAAAACTATTTTTTTGTTACTTTTCGAGCAGAAAATATGTATTTTGTAATTTTAAGTATACTAGTTTCTTCGAGTGTAGTAGTCCCACGCCCAAAAATTGTACTATTGGTTTCTTAACTGAATCCGCATCTTCTCCAATGAAAAACGTTTCTGGGATTTCCGGCGTTTTCGGCCTTGTCTCCTAAAATATCTTGATGATAACGAAAGCGGTCCCCTTAATTTTCTGGCAAAAAAAGAACTGCTCATTTGGGTACCGAGCAAATGTACCACGAACAAGGACGGTTGCATGAGGCTTATCAAGATTGTGCCAATTGTGGTCGTGTCATTCAAAGTAAGAAATTTAAACGCTCGAAGGCTTGTGCTATCAGTACTGACTAATGATCTTCCAAGATAGCAGGCTTTCTCATCTGCATCATCTGCAATGCATGCGCAATAACAGCGGGTCCTCACCAAGTGTGCCTGACTATACTACGCTCTTGACTCTCACTTCAACGTGACTCGTATGCTTGAACAATGAGATTTATGTCCTTGGCACTTGAGAGAGTTCTAGTGAAACGCATCTGATTGTTCGGCGTGTGCATCCCTGCTTGTCTGCGTGGTATTCACGTTCATGCATGCTGTACCATTGTTCTCCATTGTCATACATTAGTAGTTTTCTATGCATGAGCATAGGAGTGCCTATATCCGAGCTTATATCTAACCATTGTCATCTCCTTTTGTTGTTTCCGCCCCCATTTTGGAGCCACTTTCCGATTTTTTTCCTCCTCGGTTACACAAATGTTTTAATGTTTTATCTACCGTCTAAGCTCTAAGGGACTGCTGCATACAAAATTCGCCTGCGGGAGAGTTGTCCACATTTGCTTAGAAAAGCTTGGACGAAGAAGATTAAATACAGCGTTTGAGGTGGATTAGCAGAAGATACAGAAGAATGCGAATATGATATCCGTGACATAACATACATGACCTTAAATTGGGGATTTCATATGAATAAGAAGAGAGTTAGATATAATAATAACGTCGGAGCAATAAAGATATTCCTGCACTAATCTAGAGGCGTGTTATTAGGGAAGTCAGGGCACATTTCTTTCTCATGGACCGGCCTTTCAATATAACCTTTTTTTTAACCAAACTATACACCACATCTAGCATGCCGTGTATTCTTTGCGCGGGAACTCTGTGAACGGTGTGACCGTACATGACAAAAATGTGCAGCCACATAAAAGTCAAATTATAAACCATGAAGCAAAATTTCAAACGGCCAAACAGGTAAATGATATTTCCGTTTTCGAATTATCTAACTGTAGCGAAGCTGACATCTTCAAGGCACTGCTCTCTCTCAACAAAATCTGCAGGTTTTATCAGCCAAATCCCACCCTGATCAGATGCCTTCTCTCTCATGTTTCATTCAGGAGGCGCGAGTGCAATGGATGCTCCGCAAAAACCGAATCGTACAAGTATAATGCGTTACGCAAGTCTAAACCGCTTTCATCGCATCGTCGTTCTCGTTTTCTATTCTGCGACGGCAACCATGAGGCTGTGCTGTCAAACTCTTCCGAGTCAGCTCAACGATGCCTCCGGAGTGCAATTACCGCTGTCGCGATCGCGTCAATTACGAACGTTTTCCGATATATGGGGGCAAAGAGGGTAGAGGCTGGGATCGAGAGGAGGCGCAAACAAGATTTGGCTCGTCGTGCGCCACGCCGCCATCCGCGTGTGTCAAGGGACGTGTCCCTACACGAGCGTGAAGCAACGGCAGCGTGTGTCGGCACTGGCGCGTTTGTGTGTGTGTGTATTCTCGAACTAAACACTCTTTGTCACTCCCACCGCTTGACGGAAATCGACGAAGCCGCGCATCTTTCACAGCGGCGAACCACGCAAGCATCTGCTTTCGAGCGCAAAGCCGCACGTCAACGAAAGGGATGAAGCGCGAAGAAAGCGATAGCGTGCGTTCTGACCTCCACGGTGAGGCAGCGAGCGCGACCTGTCACTTCGTTGTCACAGTGGCGTCAAAAGAAGGAACGGGGTTTTCGAGACTTTGCCGCCCAAGGGTGCGCCGCGTTGGGAAAGAGATTAGGGCGGAATGTTTGCCGAACGCATTTGCGCCGCTTTCCCCGGCCCGCGCTCGAGTTGGATAGAGAGAGAGAGAGGGTTAAGAAGAGCGTGGAGCACATCACTCGGCGTCCCTTTGTGGTTGCGGCAGAAGTGGAACGAACAACGTTTCGGTGACGGATGGCGGATAGGCCGTTGGCTCTGTCCTCGGCACACGAGAGCGCAGAAGGATTGGGACCAGTCTGAGAAGGCCTCGCGTTGGGTCACGTGACAAATCCAGCCAGTTCTTTCTATGTCTGATCCCTTGAGCACATACGCGGCGCCACACTCGTCGCTTGCGCAACGTGGCTAGAGATCAAAGAGAGGAAACCCTTTCGGGTTGAGAACCCTCTTTCCTTCTACAACCCCCCCCCCCCCCATTTTTTTTTTTTAAATTTAACTCTTTCTATGCACCTCCACCGCACGCTCCCCCACTCAGTGATACAGCATCTTGCTTCATAAACCGCTGGAAACCATATATCTGACGTTGTTATGTGAACTTGGCCCCATAGCGTCCCATAGGGTCGCTTACTCCTGCGGCTTCTCATTTGGCTTATGGTGTGACCGCTTACGCGAGTCTTCAGCGTTGTGCCTTCTGATACTCCTTCAACCCCTCGGCTTAATTCCTCTCAACTTGTTTTCGAGCCTTCTTTGTTCTCCCTCTCCTCCTACCCATCCTCTCTCGGTCGTAAAACACTAGACGTGTGATGGATGGCTCGAATCCCGGTTGGGCCCACACCCTTTCGTTGTCACTGCCGGCGACCAGGCTTTTGCGAGTCCTCCATGAATCCCCCCCCCCCCCCCCACCCCTTCCTTGGCTTGAGCAAGGTAGTGCGCGAAGAGTAATTACCTTTCCTTCGCGGTGGCGGGTCACGTGTCGCCGCTGCACAGTGCGGCGACACCTTTGCGTCTGTGCTTCGCCGGAAGTGCGTAACGACAAAAAAAAAAAAAAAAAAAAAAGCTAGGATGAGGGAAAACGAAATAAATTTAGTGGTGAAATGCATAGAGAGGATGGGCAGTCATCATCTCCTACCTCTGTTTTACTTGCATCCCATGCTGATAAAATGGAGGACACCCAAGTGAATATAATGGAGGACACGAAATTCCACGCAACTACTCGTTGTGCCCATTCATCGTCTGTACTCTGGCCGCCCCTACCAGGCAAAGGTCACGGTTTTGTGAATGAGACCATGGCGGCTCCCCTTCACTACTCTACAAATTCGAAACAACGCACCAGACTTCGTTTAACCTTGAAGAAGATGCAAGCTGACTCCCAGTCCCTGGTGGACCACGCAACAAGTAGCACTTTCTAAACTGTGCGCTATAGCTTTAGTTATGAAACTGAGTTTAAAAGAGGAGCCTGTCAAACATGTGATCATCCGCATGTTGCGCGTCCTTTTCACGAAAGATCAAGAGATTCGGAAACAAACATTAGACTCTGCGTGCCTGTGCTGCCAATTAAAAGAAGACGTCGAGGAGAAAATTAAACAAAAAGGAAGAAAACAAGCAGTCAGGCGTTTGCTTCACGGCTACAATTTCTAGAGGAATCAGTGGGTCACATCTGAAGGACTGTAAGAAATGTGTGCGTACAGTTTACTTTTCACAGGAAGTACGGTTCGGTTTGGTTTGTGGGGTTTAACGTCCCAAAGCGACTCAGGCTATGAGAGACGCCGTAGTGGAGGGCTCCGGAGATTTCGACCACCTGGGGTTCTTTAACGTGCACTGACATCGCACAGCACACGGATGCCTTGCCTTTCGCCGCCATCGAAAAGCGGCCGCCGAGGCCGGGATTCGATCCCGCGTCCTTGGGAACAGTACTCGAGCGCCGTAACCACTTCGCCAGAACGGTGGGGCTTTCGCAGGAACTATATCAGTTGGGCTAATATATCTAATTTAATTAGCCGAGAAGCAAAGCAATGAACCAATCATATTTTAAAAATTAACGTCTTGACATCTGCTGATGCTTCAGGCATGAGTTTCAAGAAAACAAAGAAGTGCTCGGTGTTATACAGATATCTGAGCAATTGCAGAAAGGACACCTCGAAATATTGTAGACGAATAAGGGTAGAACATCAAAAAAGCCTAAAAGCTTTCAGCTAAGTGGCCGCCAACTTGGCGTTTGACGCATGAACAGCGCATGCTTACCATAATTAAGGTAATTGCACTTTAGTAGCAACCGATGTCAAAATATTCCAGTTTCATATTCTAATACCAATTACCCACACCCCCCTCCCCTCCCAAGAAACATAGCAACACGCCCGCGACGTTAACAAATTATATTTCACAGGAGTGGACACATATACTATCATCGACAAGCAGCTTTTTCTTAATCGCGCTTAGGTGACCGGAACGGCATTTATAAGGCTGCTAACTGAGTTCCTTCTTTTTCATTAATCTGAAGGATGGCTAGTAGTCGTCTGGACAGCTCCCAAAGTTGAGAGGAGGACCTAAAACAAACGAGCTATAGCAAGCACGGAGCTAATTATGGTAATGCAGAAGAGCCTTCTGCCATGATGTAAAGCATAACTGTTGAGCCCGTGATGTGAATAGTGCGGTGAAAAAAACAAAACAGAAATAAATGCGTGGAACGCAATCAAGGTGTTTCGCAAATAACTGCAACTCTCATTCTATGCTACCGCGTTCAAATGTAAAAAGAAAACCTGCTCAACTTACATAAAAAATTGAGGTGGTCGTCTTGCCCCTTTGTTCCTTTTGAGAGCGAGTACGCTTTGCGAAACGTAAACACTTTATTTTTTGTTTTTCTTGAGGAAGGTATGTGATGGAAGCCGTTCAAGATTCACTTTCTCAGAAAAAAGTAATCCGGATATATGAAGTACGCCAGCGGCACGTGATTTTCCTTGCATGCCTTGGAGCATGAAGAACAGGGTAAGTTAAGGATTAGGCTACAGACATAAGGCGAAGAGTACTGGTGTTCGCCATTACAAAAAATTGCTGTTTTCGCAATGGTGTATAGGATGTTATGGCATTTCTTAAGATACTACAATATTCTCGTAAATGGACTCGAGATTTACCCTCGACTATTAAGCACCATTTGTCTACATTACAAAACTGATCGACCCTGAAAGACGAATCAGCCGCTGTCGTTAGCTGTGCGTGACGAGCCTGATGCAACATGAGGCGTCTTCTCATAAATGACTCAAAATGTTGCACAGGAGCAATCTGCTGAATCATTAACCTAAATGATGAGCAGTGCATTTCACGAACTAATATTTTTTTCACTTATATAATTAACTGCACTGCTTTTCCCTCGTAACCAAAACAGAAGACCTACACCGAGAAAGGTATGATTTCTGGTACACGTTTTTACATATTAAGCAAGGATTGGAAACCGTAAAACCTCCACACATAAATGCAATGCCACATCAACTTTCCAAACGACATTCGGCCTAGATGCGACTGCATGTATTCTCGCGCGGCAAAAGAGCGGCAAACCATATTCCATCAATTTCTTTCACCATTCCTCGCAAACCCATACGAGTCCTGAGGTAACAAATATATCGTTCATAAAAAAAAATCAAGAAAAAATAAATGCAGCGCCCTTCAGAAGCTGCACGCACCTACCGCAGACCCAACTGGTGCGTACGTAACTGAACTCATAACTAATACGTTAAGAACAATTTCATTTTAGGTTACTTATATCGTTCTAGAATGAAGCTGATGTCTTAAAGCGCCAACGCACAAAGGAAAACATGGTCACATTGTCCTGCCAACCTCTTAGTGTCTAAAGAAATATAGAAGGGGAAGAGCAGAAGCGGGTAAAGTCAGCAATACAAAAGCCAACGGCAATTTCACTGCAAAGTTCCTTTAGTGAACAAAACAGAACACAAAACAGTCTCTACTCTCGTAAACTGCCAGCGGTTCGTAAGTCAGACACAACGGTTCAGGAAACCGGGTCGAGTGCCCCAAGGGCCAAGAGACACCGGCGTCATCGAGCCAAACAAGCTCTCCCGCCTCTCGCCTTTTACCTCCTCTCTTTTTGTTTGTTTGTTTCTTTTTTCCCCTTCGCGATATTCGCACCGTGGAGTAGTCGCGAGATGCGTCCGCGCGGGCGGGCAGGCAGGGGACATCGAGCCGGCAAATATTTGTCTTCACGTTGCGGCCATGCTCAGACCAGCAGCGGTGCGAAGAGAGAGAGAGAGGGAGAGAAAGCGGCGTTGAAAAAGCACAGGAGGGGGATCGGGGGAGGACGCGAGTGATTGTCGCCTCCGGTGGCATGCCAGCAGCCGGCGGCAGAAACGACGCTTCACTGCCGGCATTGGCAGCGGTCCGGCGGCGACGCAGCTCGGAAACGGCGTGCAGCTTTCTTTGCTCACCGTGACGGTGCCGCTGCTCCCACCGGGCACTCGACCCCAATTTCCGGCGCTGCCCTGGATGCCGCGAGCGACGTATCGTCAGCTGTTTCGCGCACACCACTTCGCGCTGCCGCCGCATATTGGGAGAAATCACTTCGCCTACGCTGCACGTCGCCGGACAACAGAGATGCCCACCAATAACGGCCAACAGGGTCACCCTGCCTGACAAGGATGACATTCGGAGAAGCCAATCCACATTTACTCCTCCCACTTTATCAGAACTGCGCGCAGTTCAATCAGTAGCAACGGAAGTATATATAGTATGAAACTCGATCAGAGCACCAAGGTAAGACATCAGGTATAACCAGTAGAAGTGTTAAAAAGAAATGCAGCCACAATGTCAACAAGGTTTGCCTCCGCATTTTGTTCCGCGGATACGTTTATTAATGCGCAAGCTTTAGAGAATGCCTCATTAGCACAAAAACCGGCGGCGATGGCGTGCTCTGTGGCATTAAATACGGATGACTCCACCAAGCTTATGTACAGCGCCACAGCTTGCGTAATTATATCGCCAGAAAATGAGAAACGTCACGTTCTATATAGCCATGACATATATTCGCAGTCATCTTTTGCGTAACTTAGCATAACTCAGCACTTTACAAGTAGCATGCTGTACTTGAAATAACCGGCGCGAAAAAATACGGACGGACCGAGAAAAGGACAAATATGACGCTGTCTAGCAGCTGAAATGTTTAATGCAAGAAAGTGGCACATTTATAATGTCAACCTATGGGCACGTAAGAAGGGAGAGGGCATACCTCTATTTTAGTCTTTCGTGTTGTTTTGTTTTACGTCCTACGCCCCTCCCACATGTACATAACTTGAGATTATATATGCCCTACTTGCCTGCATTAAACATTTTAGTTGCGAGCAGTGCTGGGTTGGTTCTTTTGAAAGTGAACCGGCTGGCATCGCACAAGCCGGTATTCATTCGGCACGAAGTTTTTCTGGCCGTTTCTATGACGCCACATTGATCGCCGTTAGACAAGATTTTTTTTTTTTCTTTTGCCTTCAGGAATACAGAATTACACGTTTGATGACTCGATCCTGTGGCCGGATACAAAAGCACCTTAGCCAGGGATGATGCCTTCGAAAGTCTCTTGTTGTGACTTCGACCAAGTTAACAGTCAAAAAAGGAGGAACTCTCGTACAAGGCACTTCATTCCTCGCGTAGGCATGAACGAGATATGGCGACGTGAAGTCACGTGACGCGCATTAGCTAACTGGCGGACTGTCGGCACGCATAAAAGGAGCGGTACTCTATAATTCCGTTGACTCTAACCCACCATGTCATCACCACTCGTGCACACTTACTAGACAGCACTGAACCTGCTCTAGTGGCAAATAAACTCCCTGGAGCAGTTTACGCATACTCAGGTACTGAACGTTATCTATTACATTTTTACCGGTCTTATCATACGCTTACTCACAGATAACGCGCAGTCGCAGAAGTTCGATTCTCCCTGGCGAATTTGGTGCAACATATAGTTTAATTCATAAGAAAAACATAGCTCGAAAAAGCCGGTATCGCGGCTTATAGGTTCATGCCTCGAACAAAATTGTGGAGTACAGACTAATGAAAACCGCCGATCAAAGTGTTGATGTATGTCAGTACCTTCGCGTTTGTTGTCCGCACGGCGACGTTCGAAGCGCACATGGAACACCAACTAGATCAAACGTCCACATCAGTGATTCCTCACGTATGCTAGGGCAAACGCTGAGGGCAAACGCTGAGAACAAACTTTGCAGGTAAAAGCCACCGACTTCTCGCCGTCCGTACAATCCTCACTACAGCTTACGTATATTCTCACCGCCGTTTGCGGTGTGCCACAGCCGTAGGCATTACGCAGACGTATATACGAACACCGCCGGAACGCTACGAATTATTGGCAATCGATAGCATTATTCGGTGAAACACCGGGTGGCTCGTTTGCGCGGTCGAACTGTCGGTAATCGATCCAGGCCGCTCGTACAAGCTGAGCTGAGGAACGCCTTCAGTGCCCTCCACGAGTAAGACCGCCGTCCTGCGCACAGTGTGATCAATGCGCAGACACGCCCATTTATCATGGCTGACGAGCGCTGACGTCTCGCGTCTTGAGGTCGAGCTCGCTGACGTGGTCAGGGACGAACACTTGTCGCGTATTGATAGCACTTCCTGTTGACCTCTCCTTGAAAAATGCCATGTATGTTAAGGCACGTATTGAAAATGAATGAATGAATGAATGAATGAATGAATGAATGAATGAATGAATGAATGAATGAATGAATGAATGAATGAATGAATGAATGAATGAATGATATATTCATTATATGTGCCTATGATAGTATTTCTTCTCCACTCGGCAGCATATTGCAGATGTAAACTGGAAATGATCAGAAACTTAAAGACAGGCATCGCCACCACTGGCTGTTTTTAAAAGCAAACTACGATGACGTCTATTGTTGTGTTCTTATCACTGGGGTCTTATCTTAGACCGCTGCACCCCTCATGGCATTTGTTAAGGAGTGCGTTTAATTCTCTCGATATCATCACCAACGTTCCAAATTTGAATTTGGAAAGCTTCCTTTTTTTCTTTTCTTATTTTGCCGCAACTAAGCGCTTTGAGCTAGCGACTCGACCAGAAGAAGAAATCACCGTGCAAAAAAAAAAAAAAAAAAAAATAATAATAATAATAATAATAATAATAAATAAGCATGGCAAGCCTTTTGTTGCTCGTGGGGTCGGAGAGGTGTAAGAAGTCCTACGGACGTGCTGGGATGTACAGTACGGTCTTCTGTTAAAAGGAATATGGCGCCACGTGCCCGCAGCGCTTTGCAAAGCTCTCCCGCGAGAGCCGGTGACAAAACATGGCACAGAGTGCATGCGCAGTAACTATTGCTGAATGCTTTTCTCCAGCTTGCATATGGTGCTCCCCATTCTCGCCAGTTGTCGGTGGCAGCGCATGGCGAAATCTGTAGGCTATGCGATCGCATGTTCCCTTTAACAGTGGACCGTACTGTAGAGATCTCAGGAACGCTGACAATAAGCAGAAAAAGAAGGTGAGCCGAATTAGACAGCCCACTGCAAAGAATGCCAGTATAAACCGGAGAATAGTGAGATAAGCATTATATATGCAGGAATTACGATCAGGTGCGTAGCGCGAATAATCCTTGAGGTCTGTTTGGTTGAAGTGAAAGATAGCGCTTGCATCAGTGAAAGCTTTATGGCTTACATTTCCTGACACAATTTTGCGATTGCATACGACCACGTAAACATTTGATGTCGACTTGCTGATTTGTACTTTTCGTTGTTTGTGTGAGTTTTGTTACAATCTTTCAAAGCAAAATCTTTAAAATATTTTAAAACGCTTTAGTAAGCATTATTTATTAAGGCTAAATTGAGCTTTAAAACACGCTTCCCTAGCTTTGTTCGGCGTGTGTTTCAAATGCACGAGCATGGCGCTGGCAGGCGGTTGCTGGCAACTAATATGGCCGCGCACTGACCCGTAGGATTGCCTGATGTTACGTTTGGATGGAGCTGCCATTTTGGGCCTCTCCTTTAATATGAAGGGGGATACTAGGATCAGCCCGCCATGACTTTTGAAATCACGTTTCCCTATAGCTTCGCTGCTTCTCCTACATCGCACACCTAGCAAACTTCGTTTGTACTGGGACATATTTAGATAAATATATAACATTACCTTACACAATGCCACAAACAACCCTGCAGCCCCTTGCCACTCATTCTCGCAACCAAGCTCATCTCGCTCGCCTCCTTGGACCTCCTCATTAAGAATGCCCTCGACACATTCGCATCGTCTAACATTGCCAGGATAGTTTAGTTAAGGCTAAAGACCCGCTATACAGCGTTAGTTAGCAATGACTGCCGTTTATCTGCCGTGCGAGGACACCGCTGGATCTGCTCAGTGCGGGAATAAAAAAATTGGCTAAAGTAACAGGAAACGCTCAAATAAAAAGAAACAAAAACATATAGTAACTTTAAAGCCGCAATTGTTGCTTTCTTGTTTTCCGGATTAAATTTATATGTGCTACAGCAGGTGGGTGTAAAGCTCCAGACAGACCTTGTGACCGGCAGCATTGCCACAACCTCAGGCCACTGAGGGAGCTCGCCTCGTTTACTTCCATCTTTTGATTGAACGATGACATTTACATGGGCTCTTTATCGCTTCTTGCTCGCTCACGGCGCGCAGAATAATTTTGGTGTGCGAAGTCCAAGCCGGTTTCAAATTGAGTTCCACTCGATAAAATACTACCTCAATAGAACTGCAACTCAGTAGGCCGTTTGATGCTGCGGTTTGAAAATAAAGTATGAATAATACAAGACGTGAAGCACAAACGCTGACCCAAACTAAGAAGAGGCTCAAAGGGCATTGAGATTTCATACCCCTCAACCGTCGCCAGCTGTCTCGGCTTAGGACTGAGCGGATCGAGTCTGTGCGCCTCCGATGCCGAGTGCAGGCAATCTAAAACAACAACGACGGCTGACAACAATGACCCCTATTTTTTTAACGCCCTCCAGAGCAAACGCCATATCCTAAAACCGTGCACTCTCCATCCTTAACCCCTTCTCAACACCCAACCAGAAAGACTTGCGGTACCAATAATCAGACAGCAAAAAAGGGGCGACCTAACCCCCCCGACCAACAAGGCGCCCGATTCAATCGCCACAATAAACCCGTTGAGCCCCGCAGACGCAGAGAGCGCAAACAGAGAACCGAGGTGGATTCTAGCCAGCCCCACACCGACGATAGACAGACTAGGCGCTGATGCGTGCTTTCGAGAGCTTTCATCCGAGTGGTCGCACGGAAGGGAAAATGAGGCGTAACCAAAGAGCTCGCCTTCTTCAGCCGTGCCCATGAGTGCCTTTTATTTTTCTTCCCGCGTTGAATACCCCGATGACTTCCTCGCTGCCTTTGTGCATTTTGTGTGCGTGTTTGGTCGGTGCGCAGAGGAACTGGTTTGCTTGTTGCGTTCGACGGGAAGCGCTTTTGAAAACAGAAACGAAACGCTGGCTACGGATATGAGCGAAAACGATGAACAGAACTCTGCATAGCGTGGATGGAACTAACAAAAATAAAGAATAATAGCGACGGCAAGGTAAGCGCCAGTGACTTCTTCAAGTATTATGAGGAAGGAAACTGTAAGTACAGTCTCAGGCAAAACACTTCAGGCCACATGACTTGCTTCTCAGCCTTATAGTGGAGAACTTAAAGCAGGAAGTTCTTGAAAAGTCAGCGCGACAATTCTCCTCGGTTACAGATCTACACTACGCACACAGAATGCGGCTTGAAGAAAAAATAAATTCGCAATGTGCAAAATCTGCTAAAATTTACAATCGAGAGAACACCATCTCTCTCTATGGGCATTGCTGTTAAATGCCAGGAAATAAGCTTCCAAGTAAAATGTCACTTTTGTTGATTGCTGTCACATTAAGCTTCCATTTTAGCTCTAGCTTGCAAGAACCTCTGAAGACACGATGTGCGCACGCAAATGCAGTTTGGATGCTTGCAGCTTATAATTTCTCTGTGTAAACACGGAACACAAGACACCCAGAACGAGTCTGAAGAGAAGATTCGCATTTCTCACATAATAAACTGCTCGTCAGATCACTGTCGCCAGTGGTAAAACTTTGGATGTGTCATTTGCCATGCAAGAGATAGTAAACGAACCTTCTACTTCGTGACTGCGCGCATGCAATGACGCAGGTCAAGTTTAATAATTGCTACAAATTGTCAGCGAGGGCACAGTGTTAATTAGGAATAACTTAAAAGACAAGAACTCTTTTTCTTAAACAAGCATTTTTGGTGGTCAGATCACACCTTTACGATACAGCTTGGAGACGAATCATAAGCGTTTAGCAATATTTAGCCAACATTATGTCGAGGTGGCAACACTTCTATTTTTGATTCTTACAGGTAGTCTTTGATGGCTGAAGCTTTTTGTACTGATTTTTACTTTACTTGATATCCACTGACTAATACGCGTTTAACATCTTTCCTTATGAAGTCAATAACTTTATGCTTGGGCATACGACATCCAGCTTATTAAGCACATATCGCCTATCTTTTACTGCAAAAAAAAATGGCCTAACCTTTATCGAATGGAAGCACTCTTTAGTTGCTGCTTCGGGGTTAAGTGTAAAAGTTAGCCGTGAAGACTTGTCCTGAGAGTACGTTTAGTAAACATTTCAAGTCTGCTATAACTCGTTTCTTTTTATTTGCTACGTTTTAGAATAAATTTCTACGGGCAGTCTTATAAGCCCACGGTATATGCGGGTATGAATATATTTCATAACCTTTTTTTTTTTTTTTTCAGCGTTGCTCAATATCCTACGTACGCACAATGTAAAAATATTCAGGAGTCAGGATAAGTATGCGTATGATTGCCTGGCATGTTAAAGTATGCGAGCTATAAACTAATAAGCCAGCGGTGGTGCAGACACGTTCCCGCGCGCTCCTGGCGTAAAGAGAAAGGGGTAAAAAGGGGCCGGGGCCACGTAATTTAATTACGCTGTTAGCATAGAGGGCGAGCTTCGAAAAGTGCTCATTGCGCGCTTCTTTGGGGTCCTTCGTAAGCTTCGTGGGTGGAGGGCGTGGGATTTAGAGTGGCCTACCCCATTCTCCAGATTCCAGAGCGCGGGATATTTCTTCACGACTGAAAAGACGACGTATTCATTCTCTTTATTTCTCCAATAGTTCCTTGAGTTAGCCGATTCACAAACACGCAAAAAAAGAAAAAAAAAAAACACTCCACTTTATTGGGGAGCAGCGCCGGTCGCTGCACCTACAAAATTCTTGTTGTTGACGCTCTGGGACCTGTTGTGAGTGTACATTTAGCCCATTTGGTGTTGTTTTCTTTTTAAAAAGTAACCGCAGGAGACATCTCTTTAGTTCTAGCTGTCAGAAAGAAAGAACACGGCAAGACAGTACCGTTGCTGTTTGCGGATCAAACGCTGAGCAGTGAAACGAAGAGGCTTGTTTGCTTTATGGAAGGGGGCAAATATATAAGTCACGCTCAGGAATGGTGACGCAAGAACCGAGTTTTGTTGCCAGCTCGGTGCAACTGTTGCACTCATTTTCTGCAGCTCGCTGCGTCCCCTCTTCTTCTTCCTCATCTGTAGTTCCAATTTTGCTCTGGCAAAAAAAAAAAAAAAAAATAACAAGAAAAAGTGAAAATGAGTAAATTCAACACATGTCCAGTTTTCTGAGACACCTTTTAATTGTGAGGCGAGTTCCACATATTGTAGAACGTTGTTGTGGAGATGATTTGTCTTTTATAAATACTTGTCCTGCTCCTGCAACTAGTAGCCAAAACCGCCATTGGAAACCACTGGTCTAAATATTTGTGATGCAGGTGTGGAATATTGTAAGACACTTTCATGAACAAGTTCATAGAAATGGTCTAAGAATTCAATGCGTAGAAACAAATTGCTTCCTAAGTTTCTTCTGCGCTCACAAGTAATTACGACTGCCATGGAAGACTAATTCTGTGTGTGTGTGTGTGTGTGTTTTTTTTAAATAAATAGCTGTACAAACTACAAGTCTGTCGAGGGAGGACTAGATGATATATAGATTATTTACGGTTCACTTATACAACATGGGAAAAAAATTACGAGCAAAAATTCTTTCCCGACGATTTGCGCAAAATGTTTCTTTAAGTGCCTCATTTGAGACCCCTACAATAGGAACAGTGTGTTTTCTGTAACAGGAGTGGTTCTCTTTCTCTTTGAGTCCGCACTACACACCTCGACTTCTCTTTTTTGTCGTTGTTGTTGTTGTAACGGTATTTTTTGTCTCAGGGCATCAGTGGGGTATGAGATGAAGAATGATGAAATGATTAAATGTGTGGGAAAAGGTTGACTGATTTTATGAAGTCCAGGAGAGCGGTGATGGGGTCCCTGCGTCCAGACTATACCCGAGGCAGGATTGCTTGATGAAAGGCTTGCGATCGTCAGGTGCCCGGATTCGTGTCGGTTTCAGTGCAGTCCCAAAACAAGTGGTGAATGTCAGCCCCAGCATTTTCATTTTGACATATCAGACAACCTGGGCGGGGATATAAGTGTTGGAAGTGAGACCACGTCCGAGTGACAGCTGGTGTGAGGGCAACCCGGTCCGGATCCTCCTAAGAGCAACCTCCTCTGCACGGGTTAGACCGCGGGGGAGGATTACCGCACAAGGAGGGATAAGAGCCCGTGTGCGGCGCCGGAGGTGTTCCTTTCTTGATAAAAGGAGGGTAGCGTTGTCCACATCAAGGAGTCGTGGCAGGGATAAACCTTGGGTCACGAGGCGTGTCGCTAAATCTGCGTGAATTTGGGAGGACAGAAGCTCCCGTGGGAACCAATCAACACGTACTGACTGCGGGATACATTCCGCAAGCTGGTGGATGTCTTAGCTTATGTTTGGGCAACGGCTGACCCGTTGGAGCAACCGTACTGCTTGAAGTGCGTCAGTGCGGATGACAATGTGGTCTGCAGGGAGCATAGTTGTGGTGGCCACGGAGCAGAGTGCCTCCTGAACTGCCACGAGCTCAGCGCAGAAGGATGTATAGGTGGTTCCGAAAGTTGAAACATATATAGGTCTGATTCAGGCTAGGTCTGCACGGACAGTAAATTGCTGTTTTTGCTTCACAGTCTTGTGTGATTGCATCCACGTACACTACAATGGACCCCTGAGGCATATGAACATCGTTATCTTCAAATCTCTTCTCTTATACAATGTGATTTTTTTTTTTTGACCCCTACCTCATATCGCCCTTCACAGGAAAGGACAGCATATTGCGAGCAGCTGTGCGCAAGCGCATATTCCGCCTTCCTTTTTAGCATATAAGGCTGCTTGTTTTTCTTTCATATATATCTGCATCCGTGAAAGCACAAATCAATCTCTGCTGAAAGAGCACGTGCTGATTTTATGCCCGCACAAAGGAAACAACTGTTGTTTGTTCGCCAAGCTAGAGCAAGCCACCGAGACTATGTGACAGGGTAGATAATAACGAATCAGATGCTAATGAACATAATAATTAACCCTCTTTGTTGATGCCATTACAAGGGACCAAAAAAAAAAAAGCCCATTGCGCTTCATCGTCCCTAAGCTGAGGAAGATTTTTTTCTTGTTTTCTGAATTTATGTTTCTACGATTTATCTTCTTTCCATCGTGATGCTAAGAATGTGTACTCCTCAACCGTAAACTTATCGCTTTTAGAGGTGATAACCATTGATAATTCACGTAATAGACAGCCACCCGTGTAATAAACGTGTTTCGTTCCGTCTCCGCCTAGGCAAGTCGTAAGCGTCGGCACTTTCCGGCGCACCATCCATTCGGGGACGTAATTTTGATGGCGTGGGCTTCCCGCTGCAGTAACGACAGTCCACTGAGCACCAGCGCAGTGCGCGGAAGAAATGCTTAGATTTCGACGTCCGGGGTCATTAGCTGCGCCTAGTCGTTAGATTTTTGTTTTTGTTTTTTAATCATGGGACAAATTGATTTTTTTTTTTCTTTTCCTCGTCAAGAAGAGAGCATTACATTCTGTCCATTCCGTCTCGCAATTTATAAAACTTATTCTGTGGTACTTTTAAGCTGGTGCCATCACGCGTCCATAAAGCATCTGTGATCCCCATTTTGTATTTTGTTCTCCATTAGGTGCCGCAGTTTAAAAGCCTCATCACGCTATCTCTACGCCAGCCCTCCCCCCCCCCCCCCCCCTTCTTTTTTTTTCTCGTTAGAATTGTACGTAATGCATTAAAATGCTCACCTGCGTGTTTTGTAGCATTGTCCCATAACTCCTGGATATCCTTTTTTTTTTTTAACGGCAAGTTGTTATTCGCTTAAATTCGCTGCTTTTCAGCTATTCGCATGCTTAAAAAAAAAAAAAAAGACTGTGGGACATATTCTCCTCCACAGCTTTAAAGGCTCCCGTCGGTGGTCCCATTGTGGATTCCCAGTCATGTTCACGTACTTTTCCACTCGCTTAAGCACGAATTCTATAATTTCTGCCCCTGTTACATCACTCCTGTTAATTAGCATAATCTATCATTAGAAATAGTTTTAAGGCCAAGAACGTACCCATGTGGTGTTTGCCTGGATCAGGGTCCCAAGATCTCGGAGATTTCGATCCCCATTTCGAAAGAGTTGCCGGAGTTGGGACGTGCGGCCAGCTTTGTCATGTCACGTGCTCTCGTGACGTCACAAAACTCCTCTGGCAAGTCAGGACCTGCCCATGCCACATGCCAGAGGCATGGTCGGGATGTTTCGCTCACCATAGCAACGCCGACGCCAGATGAAAAAAAGCGAAAACAAAAACTGGGCCTTGAATGCTATCACGATAAAAAAAAATGCTACGAGTAAATGTACCACGTGTAAGAAACACTACTGTGTTTGCGCAACATTTGTCACTTGATTGCTAAATTCTGCTTCTTGCTGCTTGAAAACTGTACTGAATTTTGAAATCGAGCCATTGCAATCATCAGGGGGGGGGGGGGGGGAGAAAAAGGGCTACCTACCACCGCATCGTTATCATTTCTGTTGCCTATCCATGACATGCGCATTATTTATGAAATCTGTCCTTTTTTGTATGATTTTCCCCTATACTTCAACGTCCAACATGCAGCTGTGTACAGTTGGAAAAAATATTCAGTCCAGCATTTATTTTGCATGGCTCGGGTAATGAAACCTCTCCCGGTGCAATATGAAGGCTTTGCTATGGACAGCAATCGCAAGCTTGTGAGAAGAAAGGCGCACTGGGAAGGAGGGAAGCGGGAATCAGCAGCGGCTAGCGAGGTAGAAACTGGGGTTGTGAGGGGACACGGCAGCGCCACACAATCCGATTCGACACGCCACGATCCCCGAGCGTGTTCGCTGCGCGGCCGTTGCCCAATGAATTGTTTCGCTCTCCCAGGTGGCGCTATAGGAGCCAAGAGGCTAAAGCCCCTCAAGAGGCGGCACATCGGCGTCACCCAGGAGATTCACTGGCCGTGCCGGGCATTGTGCATGCTGAGCCGGCGTCTGTGCTTCGTGTGCTTGAGTTGCACTTTAAGTTTTTGCGTCCGCGCTTTGCGTATTAAAGCCCTTAGAAGAACCGGTCTTTCTTGACTTCCGTTGTGCGTTTCATACACGTATGGGAGCTCAAGTACAAACTCAGGATGGAGTGCAAGGCGTCAATAAGTCGCAGCTGAATGTCATAGCTGAGAAGACCACAACGAAAGCCCGTTAAATGGATGCAAATAACCAATCGCCACGAATTCGACGCTCAAGGCGGAAGCGCAACACGTGGCGTGCTAAAAGCTCACACTTTATTTCTGCTCAGGAAAAGACACGTAAGCACAAAGGAGATAAAAAAAAAAGATAATAAGTAACGACTCGCAAGGTATAGTTACTCGCTGAACTTGTCTTAAGTTTGTTGGGATCGCAATGCTCGGCCAAAAACAGCGGAAAAAACTTTTATTGACGTCTCATAGCAGCCTTTCTTTGGGAATTTAATTTGAGATATCGCGTGTATCTTCAAACCCACGCAACTGACAAGAAATGCGTCCCACACTGACATATTTGCATAAAAATGATTAAAGAATAACACGTCTAAAATTACGGCAATGTGACAATCAGCCTTACCCGCGACATCCCTGCCAGCGGGGTTTCATTGCACCATTCCAAGCGACGCTTGACCGCGATTCAGTAAATTTACATTCCCATTTTCTTCCAGTAAATTATCTCTAGCTTAGTTTCCGTTGGTACTTTGCCCTAACTGCTATCTTAAAATGATGGTCACGTCCTTCTATCTATAAATTTTATCTCGTGGTTCGCGTTCATCGAGAACGACGTAGTGTTGCTGTAATGATTAGTAATTATGTCACTCAAACGTGGCAGTAGCACTCTGGTTTCATGATATCATGATGAACAGCAGCTTTTCTCAGAACGTTTAACAAATTCATCTACGGCCGACACAAGCCTGGTTTTAACTAGGTCGTTCATTTTGGATGTGTCGAGCCGCCTTCTACCCATTATAATCCCCTTTTTTCAGCTTTGTCATTAATGCAGTCTTGCTTTCCTTCGTTGTTCAATAAGATGATAATTTCTTAAAATAATATTTCCGCCTGACTGGAGATAAGCAGAAAATCACTTTGTCCTGCAAAGGGCACAGTTATGAAGGTTTATATGATGAGAATGATAATTATCAGCAATACTGTCCGAGTTCGATGCACAGCGAAAGCTCTGTGCCCTCCATTATAAGCACCAGTCCTGCAAACATCGATGTAATTTTATCGAAAGACCGGAGATATTGAAAACCTACAGCCCAGAAGTTTCTTCCTTTATGTGTTACATTTCTGAATGAACGGCGCGGTTATTGTTCCAGACACCAAAACCAAACACGTGTACCGTAAAGGCCCAATCAATCACCCACCGTAATTATTTAATTAGTATCTAAACATAGTAACCAAATTTTCTTTTTTTCTTTTTTGATCAGGCGAAAAAACATGATTAATGTCGGAAATAAGAAGGATATTTCTTGGGCTTGTTTCCACCTACAGCCCGCACACACCTTGTATTATAGTTTACAAGGACGCCACGAGGAAGGGCCCTTCACTGCAACACAAGACAATGTACTGCGCGCCAAAAAATTCTCATTATAGCTTTCTTCTGTTTCTATTTTCTTTGCATTCGCACCCTTCCTAAATGAGAGACGGCAGATTTGCAACTCGCATCAAAGTTGAGAGTAGCAAGAAACTTCTACCATCACAGCGCGTCGGCGTCCAAAATGTGAACAATGGGTCGACTACAATGAAGCTGCTCTCAGGTGGCAGCCAGCAACGAGCAGACCAAGCCACACGTACTTTCAGAGCGCGGGGAAGTGAACGGATGCTCTGACGCGGCAAAAGGTGCGAATGACGAAACGCTACGGCATTACCAGAGAGAGAAAGAATTACGAAAGGAGGAAAGAGGACTGAGGATGGGAGAAGCAGCATAGCAATAGGTAGGGGTGTGCGAAGAGAATTTTCACAACCGCAGTGGCGCACACCATTTCGTTTGCTCCCTTCTCGTCAAGGGACCGTTCGCCGATGATTAACGACCGGGCGGGGCCGTAGGCGACAAATTTCCCGCCGCGTTCGGTGGCGCGTGTTTTGCGCGCGTAGCGGCGTCCAG
>NC_139347.1:56968928-57101428 GCF_055883805.1 Amblyomma maculatum | reverse complement strand
GGAGGAATAGGGGAAGTCAGCTAGCGTGCCGTAAGCTCGATACTATGGCTGTTCGCTCCAGCGGTACAGCTCACGCCCAATAGTCGACGAAGAGAGCGTTAGCGACTGGTCAATACTACACGCGTGTATTTCTACCACAATCGAGACTATCCTTGATGATGAATGCACGCAGTTTTTATTCTCAACTTTTAACAGGTGGGCGTTGCGCCCCGCCCCTTCTGACGTGAGTCGCCAAATGATTTCTTTCACTCATTCACGTCCTTGCGTCTCCACGTTTCCAAACCAAACACCACAAACTAGGTGGGTGTCCACGTAATGAGATTCACGAGCTTTATTGTCAGCTGCCAGACCATGTCATCCGTAGTGTACTTAATGGCTCACATTACCAAGTGAATTTTAATTTGTTGTTATGACTTGTTAATTGATCACGACAGTCAGTTATGATGTCAAGGATAATGACGTTTTATAACAGACATCCACATTGCCGACAGCCGACGATTTAAAGCCGATTAGTAAGAACAATAAATTCCCTAGCCGGCTGGGTCTTTGTTCTATTTTGTTCTTACGAATGTAGCGCACTACACTAAGAACGACAAGACAAACGAGGTACACGAGCCTATATGTAGGATGGCAGGGCTGCCATAAAAGAAAGGCCCTCTGAGACAGGAGAGATAGAATTTATTGAAAGTAAAAGTTCGCAGTTGCCAACGGGATAAATCAGAACGTATCATATATATTGCTAAGCACGAGAGAAGGAGCAAAATTAATTAACGTGCCCCGTCAACTGCAAGATATTTGAAGGCCACTTCAAAAGTGATGCTAGTGGGTCCTGGGCAGCACAGGAAGATCGGCTAGTGACGTGGAGGTCAAGTTGACCAGCTTCTTAAGATGTCTGTCCACGGGACCCACTGCTTCCGCTCGGTTCGACCTGTGTGGCTCGTGAATTCTGCCATTCCACACTCGTGGAGGTGGGATGCGGGAGCGAAAGCGCATGCTTCTGGCACGGCCCCTCCAAGACACGTCTCCAGGGTCGGTCTTCATTTTCACCATGCCTCCAGTCCCTGCTGATTTCTCGTGCACCTACGGGGCAAGATTTGCTGTCGTCGCCTGAAGAATACAGCATAGCCATCGCAAAAAAAAGTGCTCGAAGGGTTCAGCTAGATAGTCGGTTCTGATAACAATGCCCAATTGATGAATGGCTATAAGGCCTGGCCTGAAGGAGTAAAACGGGAAGGAGGGTTGTTATACTTCATCTGCAAAAACCCATTCTAGGGGCTGCGCGTCAGGTTTATGCGAGAACACCTTTGTGCCGCAGAGCGCGGCTCACGAACAATGCTCCCTTCCGGATTTCCAAAGTAGATTTGCCTTTTTGGAATAAAAGAAAGATGAAGATGGTGAAGACGTAGTGACTCATATAGAAAAAACGGTCTGGATACAGTACGAAACCCTCGTATCGTTCTACAAGAGCACAACAAGAACATGGGTTACACTTAAACCACCCTTTAAAATGTGCACTAAAGAGCATTTTGCGAAATTTTATTTTCGCTTTTATTTTGTTTTCTTGGTTTCCTTGAATAAATCACAGACAACGTGATCATGAGCCCACGGGAATAAAAATACGCCCGTGCTCAACCTGATCACTCTGCGACAGCCAACAAAAATCCTTTAATCTGTGAGGATACCCAAAATAATATTTATTGGTATTTTTAGATGCGATGCAAATAATATTTAGATATAACAGCTACAGGTTGTTCAGCGAGCCTGTCACCGAAACAAGCCGAATGCAAGCGCACTATGTTCACAGGATCACTGCGTGTATTACTCCGCATACGGCAGAGCGGCAGGCCTCCACATGATTGCTTAAAACAACTTCCCGCATTGGGTGTCTCCTCCTAACGGATGCGCTAAGTTTTAAAAAAAGGGGGAGCGGCTAGAGACAGGATGTTTGATCTGATTTTAACAGAAACATTCGGCACACGAGGTAATAATACGAAGTTTATAAAAGTTCTCAGAGGGTGTAGATCAAGTTCCCGCAATTAAAAGACGCTTTCAAAACTCTCTTTTGTGTGCATTTAACGATATGACGCGACAGTGGTAATGGCTCCCGTTTGCCGCCTCTCCTTGGGGATCGTCGCCCATACACATGCACTTTGCTACTCCTAGTCACTAATTTGATTTATAATATCTGCCTCTATTATCCCACAAATGTTAATTGGCATACATACGAAAGACCATTTACATCGATACAAAGCTCTGCTTAACCAAGCCGTATAGACGTGCCTACGTGGTCTGAGGGCAGCACCCGTAACCCATAGTCACGGAGGGCTGGATTCCAATGTTATCCTCCCATATCAAAGGCGAAACCTGAATTGGCGGTACCTGCCTGATCGGCCGTGTCACGTCGTCTCGTGACGTCACGACACCCGGCGAGCAATCAGTGCGCGCTCAAAATGGCGACGCTGGATTTTTTGTAGAACCTTTCACCCAATCGTGCTAAAGTAGCTGCTTTTCTCGTCCCGCTCTCTCTCTTTTCTTTTTCTTTGTCTGTATTCTTAGATATGTTAGTATACACAAAGCTTAGAACATTTACTTAGAACTTAGAACGAAATTTGGCATGCAACTAAGTGTGATATATGTTTCGTGTATAGCTCATTTTTCTCTATTAGGTAGCTTCGCTGTTGAGTTCTGCTTGCACTGCGGGTTATTTCCACTCACCCCCCGTTTCCCTTCCGCTGAGGACGCGTCGCCGTCACTGCTGCTGTCCCGCCGCGGCGCTGTGGCAGGCCTTCGCCACAGGAGCCACGCGGCCCGCACCACAGTCTCGAGCATACCGAACAGAACGAAGAAGGACACACCCAAGTACATGCCGTTAATGCCGCCAAAGCTGCTCACAACACGGCCGCCCTGCACCCGCGTCAGCAAGACGAGAAAAAAAGTGGAAAAGGAATAGGGGCGTGAGGGATAACAAGAATTGGGGTTATGAAGTTCACTGTAAGCAACACTGTTTTAAAATTGGTATTTTGCTTAAAGCAAATAATTTAGGAGACAATTATATTACGTGTTAAGAATACAATAACATCATAATGTGTAAGTGCGCTAGGCCTGCTTCTCCTCCTTCGTCACTGGTGCTCGCCGCATATGCTTAGCCTGTGAAACTGCCGATACCCCATCTTCGCTGACGTATACAATCTGCGATCGCTGGTAGATTTCACATTTTCTAATGCGATATACACGCGCGAGGTTGATTCAGACGCCATTCCAACATGCAACGTGGAGTTTTGCAGGCATGTATGCACACAATCAAGCGCAGTTGCCAAATCCCCCGAGCCCGCCATCACACTGGGCTAGAGCGCGCCCTGCAGTGCAGCTTTGGAACAATATTCTTTGGGCGCAGCACCTTTAACTGTTCGCTTTTGAAAGAGGTCATCTTGAGGGGACAGTCCCTTCAAAGTACATTTTGTTTTCAGACATGACGGCGCCCCCAACAATGGTAAGTTTCAAGTATTCAGGGCTGAAACGCATACGTCTCAGTTAAAGTAAAAATAATTGGTTCTGTTGACGTGGGTTACAAGTGTGACCTTGGCACACTGCAAAATGTGTCGCAAGTCACATGGCAATTTAAGTTTCAGTCAAAAAGAATGGCGAAAGCAGCTCGAAAGATCTTTCAGAACCTAATTAGTAGTTTTGCCATTTCAGCAAAGACGACGTGCTCAATGTTGAATTAACATTCAGTGAAGCTGTAGTTCGAGGCTGTTTCAGCAAATAGGCATGATACATTGAAGTGGAAAGAAGCGAAGTCGACTATGCGAAACCATAAACGATCTGAAGACTCCTCCGAATCGTCGACCCTCACACAAATAAAAGGCAAAGAGGTAGCATGACTTCCGCAATCATTTCCTTCTTTTCTTTTTTTTTTTTTCGTGAAGCAAGACGTGTTGGTCCTCATTTTTATGACTTGGGCAGCCGATCGGAGTCGCCGTATAGAAGAATAAGCGCCGCATTCAATGACTGCAGAGTAAACCTCGATTATATTGAGCACATACACATAAGGATCAGTCCCATACATGCCACGTGATTCTTGCTCGTTTATTGCTTCATTTCTTCCTTTCTCTTCTTGTCTTTGATTGTTTATTTATTTCTTTATATATATATATATATATATATATATATATTCTTATAAACAAATTAAAAATTATTTTAGTTTTATTATTTATTTGCTATTTTGTTATTTTTCTCATATTTGCTTGTTTGTTTGTTTCACAAGTAACAACAATTTGCATTACACATCAGTCGAAATGCCACAGCATGGACATATACTGATCCTGCACCATCATCCTCACTAGCATAACTTCACAGCCAGTGACTGAGTCTCCGCGGCGCGAGCACATGGTCAACCTGTATTCGGCATGTTTCATAGGCTGGTCAGGCGACCCTCCGCTGATGTGCCAGCGATGAACGCCGTAACAAGGGACACCATGAGTCACACGTCATCACTGCAGTCACTGAAAGTATGCTACTGACACATGGCATGGCACAGCGTGTCAGATGGCCACCGCACCAACAAAACTATAGCGTATAGCAGCACAAGGGCACTCACATCGTACTTGGGCACGGATGTAAGCTTGAGGTAAGAGACCGAGTTGAAGTAGATCACGACTCGAACCACGCTCCTGTTGGGAAATCAGTTGAACCAATATTGCACGTCCTAAAATGTCAACGTACATGTGCGCATCGCGAAAGACGAATGTCTCAGGTCACATTGCTTTCTCTCCTGTGTGAACCTATTCTAAAATATGGCAAACAAAATATTGCTTCCGATTATTGTTACATATGGAGAGCTATTTAATGACTTTCCTCCAACCTACTCAGACACAGACTTCCGTAGCCAGAGTTATGGTTATTTTACGGGACTGTTTCACCGAGAGCCCGCGTATTCCGTGGTCCACGCTCTTGAAAACGCTTGCTTTAGAAAAAAAAAATGAATCTAGCTTGACGGGAAAGAATACCTGCGGACAAGTAATAATGTGATCTGATCTATCACGTCGTCGTCCTGAAAAAGTTGCCGTCTCCAGGGGAAAGCAATTAATTGAAAGACCTCCTCTGCTTTTCAGCTGGAGGTTCAATCCGGCAAGCTCTATTAAAAATAAGACTAACTGCATTCTGCTGGAGCCTTTGCAACTTGTCTGCGCACTTATGCGCTCATGAAATCGAGCCCGTGACCTTTTATTCCAGAACTGAACGGTCAAGAGAGAGATGCACTAGTAACTTAGTATCGGGAGAACCAAAAAAAGCGCAGTAAAGGTGTTTGATTAAACGCATGACGGAAGCTTGTCTTATTAGTTGACGTATCCGAACTCCAAGCCTCGAGTTTATCTTCACTATAAGCGGTGCGTTAAAAATACGCCTCTCGCAGATTCTAGGTTTTGTTCCGTTTCTTCACCAAAGAAAAATACCCGAACAAAACACTTAAAGCTAATAGTGAATTGTATATTTATTAAACTTTATTTTATTCTTCAAGCAAGATATCAGATAACGAAACATGTCATCCGGCAATGTCTACAATTCTAAACCTCGGATTAGTTTTCATTCTAGCCTGTTGTAAACGCTCGAAGGAATCACTCTGCTATGGCACTAAATATTGACGACTGGAACTACGAGTGCGAGACTGGAAGAGAAGGAAGCTTGAACGCGGGACTTGTTCTGGTTGACTATTAAACCGTTTTATCTTTAGGCCCTCCCTGAGCTTTTATCGAGGAGCGACAATATTTTTCGATATATTTAGTTTTTACGTTCTACTTCACCGATAAATGTATAATAAAGCGCATGAACATGACACAAATGGAGGACGACTAGTCATATTGATGTGCCATGTAGCGCCTTTTTTAACATTAGCATTCCTTTAACAACTATCCCGGCAACATATGTTACTAAACTACTTAATGGAGCAAATTTCTTGTATTGTACATTATCTTCTGCATTGAAAATCTCGCAGGTCTGACTACTGCTCTCATTGTGTTAGTGTCGCCGTTGTGTAATTTTCTTTTTGTGAATCTGAACCATGGCATAGCACCCAAATCCTCCAACAACCACCCCTCTCAAAAATAAAAGAAAGAAACGAGACTAGCAGTAATTTAAAAATCAATAAAATTAATTTCATTTTATTGGTTTCAATTAGGATTACTTCTCATTATTGTTAAAGCTAAATTTCCAATTAAGATTACTTCTCTTCTCATTATTGTTAAAGCTAAATTTTTTTCCACGAAACGACTGCTGTGTCCCCCTGCCACCGCTACCTCCCGCCGCACAGTACATTCCCAATAGTAGAAGCACCGTCAGATGATAATTTGCCTACCTCCTGTTGCCATCTGGTCCGATCATGAAGGACTGGTGACGTGAAAAGAACAAGAATGTCAATAAGCACCACATCTTTCCAGCGTGGTTCTGCTGCTCACCTCGGGTAAGAAAGCTCGGGAAATCTCCTTGTGATACTCGACGTTCCTGTCAGATAAATAGGCACAGTTTATTCAGCATTCGACAACATCATTTGCTACAGCTAGTTGATGCTTATCAGCGTCAATCCGCCTGCAAATGGTTGGTTGGTTGGTTTGTTGGGTTTAACGTCCCAAAGCGACTCAGGCTATGAGAGACGCCGTAGTGGAAGACTCCGGAAATTTCGACCACCTGGGGTTCTTTAACGTGCACTGACATCGCACAGCACACGGGCACCTTGCTTTTCGCCTCCATCGAAATGTCCTGGAGCAAAACACGTATTGCGGCTTATGAGAAGCCGGTACTTTTCCTCCAGCTTTTCTTTCATCATCATCATCATCAGCCTGATTATACCCACTGCAGGGCGAAGGCCTCTCCCATATTTCTCCACTTAACCCGGTTCTGTGCTAGCTGCATCCACGTGACACCTGCGAACTTCTTGATCTCATCCGCCCACCTAACTTTCTGCCGCCCCCTGCTACGCTTTCCTTCCCTTGGAATCCAGTTTGTTACCCTAAGCGACCATCGGTTATCCTCTCTTCGCACTACATGTCCTGCCCATGTCCATTTCTTCTTCTCAATTTCCACTAGAATGTCGGTAACTTGAGTTATTTCTCTGACCCACTCTGCACGCTTTCTATCTCTTAATGTTACCCCTACCATTTTTCGTTCCATAGCCCTCTGGGTTGTCCTCAATTTAGGTAGAACTGTCTTGGTTAGCCTCCACGTTTCAGCCCCATAGGTGAGTACAGGCAAGATGCAACTGTTGTATACTTTCCTCTTGAGCGATACCGGTAAGCTGCTAGTCATAATCTGTGAGTGCTTGCCAAATGCACTCCATCCCAATCTTATTCTTCTTGTTATTTCCTTTTCATGGTCCGGATCTGCGGTTACTACCTGTCCTAAGTAGACATATTCGCCTACTACTTCCAGTATTTCGCTACCTAATGTAAACTGCTGTTCCTGCAGTTTTTCTTTACCTTTTCTTTAATTCTTTTTTTTTTACTCAGAGCTGACGAGCGTAAAAACCTAAGACTTGACGCCTCGATTTCGCCCACGCAAAACTTTCTTTTAACGAAGAATATAAATATAAGAGGTCTCAACATCTCAAGGATGTCCAGGTATACTTATCTCTCTCCCTAGGCGTTAAGGTACCTCAAATATGGATATGCGCACAGGGGTGCAAAGTTGCGTTGCGAGACAGCTGGACTCTTAAATAGTCATGCTCTGGTGATGTACAGGGTCGTCTATTCTTGGTGCGAACACGCAAACAAGTGGCGCCTCTCTTCAATGCGCCATTTCGTCTGATCCGGCCATGCATTGAAGTGAAGCGGCAGGTCATGCGAAGCATCACCTCCAGGACCATCGGTGCCCGCTCTACAGTGTAAACAAATTCGCCCTTTTAAAGGTGCTCTTCCGTGTCTATAACTCACACTCTCCAGGAGGGGTGCGTTGCATAAGGTACTGGATGTACTCTTTTAATGGGTGCAGCAGGGAGAACTGCACCCATTAAAACGGTACATCAACACCTCAATGCACCCGTTCTGGAAGGTGTAAATTATAGACACGGTAAAGGGTGCGATTTTGTTTGGGGTGTACTTTGCTTCGATACGCGTCCCTATTGAACGCAATGGCGCTTTGAAAAGAGCAACCGCCTGCTCGAGTATTCGCACTAAAAGTGGCGTGACGTGAGCAATGTCACCGGCTGGGCCTATTGAGGCTGTTAAATACGGTTACCGCAGGTAAATACGCAGAAACGAGTATTTTCAAAGCAGTTTTCTTATTTCACATTGCGGCTATAAGGTCCCATTGTAAAGAGTAACCAAGTGGAACCCAGAGGAGATTGTGAAAGCATTCTAGCAGCGCCACCATTTCACGAAGCTGAACGGACCTCCAAATCTTGGCGCGTCGCTTAGTGTAGATGCGCCATCTGTGGTGGGGTCAGCAATAACACCAATGTTCACGGGTTGGGTCAGCTGGCAGAGGTTATCGCAGAAGACCCTGCTCTGGAATCCCGCAGACGGCTGACGCAGGTCCTGTCTTCGCCTACGCTCTACACCTGGTGAGCCGGACATTATCTCTCTGACCCTTGCAGAAAATATGTAGAGTCGCGGAACACCGATAGGAGCCAGCTCACTATGCCTGCTTCTATAAAAACGCAACTCAGTCCCGACTCTGTCGCACCAGATACGGAACCCATGTAATATGTTGACGTCGGGCTGCGCTCTTGTTTCACCTGGTCGATGCACATATCGACCTAACCAGGATCACTTCGCAAGTCACGCATGCGGTATTCACAACTCATCCTCGCTATCTCCTATTGCGGCTGGAAAGGTCGCCGATATCCGACCCGATTTCGTTCCAAATTCCCAGTGAATTCCTGCAACCAGCTCACGACGGCGGTCTTCACTGCAGCATCGGAGAGCTGTGAAGGAAGAACTGCGAGATCGTCACCCCAGTCAATTTCTGCATCACATTGCACTATTTCTCGGCGCACAAGCCCACAAAGAGGATGACACTCTTTGGCGCAAACGGTTCCTCCAGCGGCTTCCGGTGAACTTCCAGAGATAATCCCGAAAAGCTAGCTCGACCATGGGCCTTTCAAAACTCGCCGATTTAACTGATAAGATAGCGGAGGTCGGAAACTCCTGTCCCCATCTGGCCACCATCAGCTTTGCCGAGATCGTGTTACTGAAAGTTCAGATCTAAGTGCGTCACGTTTTCGAGATGATGATTAACTTTAAAACGAAAACTTAAGAACAACTAAGTACAGCGAAAATTAACACACTTAACTAAGCATGCATGTGCCACAATTATGCCAAATAACCACATGTTCTGTAAATTATCTTGGAAGCTATACTGAGCGTATAGTATGCCTCATTTTAGCCTTTTTCATAGCGCCGGTTCTAACCAACTCTTTACTAAACCCGAAACCCGCTAAATATCGTACCAAGATAAATATAGCGGCCTGTTTGGTGCCGTAGAATTTCCGAAACGGATCATTTAGCAGATACGTTGAAGAAAAGAGTGTTTTGTGCATTTGATTTTTGTTCATTCTGCTCGTACCAAGAATTACTGCTATTGACAACGCACATCAACGGAAAGCAAACACATTTATCTTCCTATTGAGCCAAATCTTGTTTTCCTATCATAAGCAGGACAACTATCGCTATCGCGCAAATATTGTTAAAATCTTGAATGCGGCTTAGGTCAGCTAACCCTAGCTATGCGAAGCGAAAGCTTTAAGTACTATGTGAAAGAACAAAAATGTTTCGGAGCATTTCTTGTAGAACATGTGTTCCTGTGGGTCCCGTTCATGCATGCCTCCTGCCCAGAACAGTGGTACGTGTTGTGACCAAGCGCACGTATCGCGGACTTCTGAAATATACTGACTTCGAAATGACGTTTTATACCTTCAGAATCTTTTTTAGGGTCTACTTGGTTATTTTTCACAAAGAGAGGACATCGTAGGCGGATTTCGAAATCATAAACCTTTGAAAACTTTGTTTTCGTACTTCATGCCTCCAGTCGGCTACTCTAAAGTTCGCCCTTTTAGGTTTCGGAGTCTTCGGGCACACTAGACGTTTGTAAACACACTGTTGGTTTACAGCCAGCACATGGCTAGTCACTGATACCACAGAGTTCCGTAATATTACCTATATATAACAAGATGGTGGCGATGCACTTCATCCACCATGAAAAGATGCATGAATGTCGGGGAGTTGAGACTTTTTATATGGTTTGGCTATTTTTTGGCATAAAACGTGAATTTAGCCGCAGTTATTTTTTTTTTCAGGAAACCTCGAAGAAATGCAGCGAATTTTTCGTACCACCTAAAACTTAATTAAGTCAAACATTTTTGAAGTAAAAAACACATGACTTAACTATTCTGCAGGCAGAGAAGAGAGTAGAAGAGCAACTAGCGATTCCGCGGCAAAATCTACGTTTTCGGCACAGCTCTAACCAAGCTGAATTTAACGCCTCGTCTTCCCGGCATTCTTGCGAGGGATAAAGAGCTATTTAAGAAACTAGCATAGACGATGGCGCCAGCTTTCCCCCATGCAACATTCATGATTGCAAAGTGATTCCACAAGCAAACCGATAAACTGAGAGTTTTGCTGGAGTCTAGGAATTCTTATTTTTATCGATACCGTCAATCCACTGGTGGTGACAACTCACACGCAGGACCGATGGCACTTGCAGAGCTTTTCGACCGATTCGATGCCCATGATGGCCTGCACCTCCTTCACGCACTGTTCTCGCTTCTCTGCAAGTTCGCGGGAAAAAGGGTTAAAGCTGCAAAACCCACTCGTAATTACATTGTCAGAGTATGTAAATACTGTACTGCTGCATGCATCGATTTTCCTGTGATTGGGAATTTTCACGCCAGGGGTAAATGCGATTTTATCCCCGATTTGGTAAAATACAGGAGTCATGTCTATATGCGCGTCAGCGCAGAGGAGGGAATAAACATGCTAGACCCAATTTCTACTTTTCTTGAGTGGTTTTGACGCCTTTCTGATCTAGATAACTGAAGTGCTCTTACGAACTACGAATCGATTCCAGCGACGTGTCAGGGGGTTCATTCTGCGCTCACACTGCACACCACTCCTCAGCTGTCGGCGGTCTGGTCTGCCAGTGCAGCGTAACGTTTACTACCATCAGACTCAATTGCATGGACTCAAGGGCCTTATCATCTCTCTCTCTTGAACTTTATTCGAACAGCTAACCTTTTTTTTCTCTCATTTAATACCCCCTTTACTTTTGAGATATTCCATTATGCCCTGAGGCAAAAAACAACGTTATAAAAATAAAAAAAAAGCCTCAATAAAACATATCAGGTGTAGCGCTTCTCTCTCAGTAAACTCTGAATTTTATCCTGTTGTCACGCCGTCGTGACAGACGACGAGCAAGGGCGATTTATGGATGTACAAAACCCTATTTATGTAGAGGCTGGACGCATACTGTGTACTTCGAGAGGGTTACAGTGTTTTGGCATACTCAACAGTCGTGCATAAAATACCAAAGGTTTACGGCAAATTCGACTGTCCAGCTAACCCGCGGCTGCTCTCGCGAACATGGAATAAAAAAAATGAATCGTAGAATAAAAGGCACGTAATCGCTGATAACCACAAGGATAAATTAGAATTCAATAACTACACATTTACCGCACTGTACAGCGGCCTGCTTACTGTTCGTTGAGCTTTCCTGAGAGATAAGCACTTAAAACATAGTGACTGGCTAGTTGGATTTGCATACTGGAAATTGCAGCGCAGCAGTAACAGGGACGAGACGAAAACGTTTGCGTTCTTCTCATCCTGTCCCTGTTACTACTGGGCTGAAAATTCCAGCGCGTAAACACTGTTTTACGGATTGATTGACCGATTGATTGATTGATTGATTGATTGATTGATTTATTTATTTATTTATTTATTTATTTATTTATTTATTTATTTATTTATTTATTTATTATTTGATTGATTGATTGATTGATTGATTGATTGATTGATTGATTGATTGATTGATTGATTGATTGATTGATTGATTGATTGATTGATTGATTGATTGATTGATTGATTGATTGATTGATTGATTGATTGATTGATTGATTGATTGATTGATCGATCGATCGATCGGTCGGTCGGTCGGTCGGTCAGTCGGTCGATCGATCGATCGATCGATCGATTAAATGCCATGGAACAAGAAGGGCCGAGAAATGCGTCCGTGCAGCCGCACCTTCGCAGATGGGGTACGCCTTAGCGCCGCGCCTGTTGGAAGTGGTAGGCAGGTCACGTGATTCGCAGCCACACATGCGACGCGTGTGCTCCTGCTGGCACAGGGAGAGGCAGTCCTGAGAGACGAAAGACAGAGAAACGGGGCGGTAGCCATGACCATGCACCACGACTACGAAGCCCGTCTCCAAGAAGGAAACGGAAGGGGTGAGAGAAAAGTTCAAAGCATAGGATATGGGTCTGTTGGGGTCACACTAAGTGAAAACACGGGATGCGCACAAAGAGTTGACAATCTGCGTGTGCATGTGACACTTCAGTTACTGAAGAGCGCATTGATAGCATACTTCTCAGAAAATCAATGTATGCGGTAAAAACAGGGGCGTGTGAGTACATGCTCAGAAAGATGATTGCGCGACCGACTCCTGAGCCACTCACTATATAAAAATGCATCTCTGTCGGTCGGCAGCTTGTAATGGGCTGCATGAAACTGAGAACTCAGTAGGATTAGTTTTAGACCGCCAGCGTGGCTTACCTCTGTAGCCTGAGACGGCATGATTTTTCGTGGTGTCGTCCTGCTGAAAATCATTTCCTTCAATTGCACAACTTCAATGTGTGCCGATGGCAATATTTTTTTCGACTTGCTCACACCCTCAAGAGGCGTCAGTTTCGCGGCGGATGCGCACCTTCGCAACGTCCAGGAATGAACTTCGGAAATCATAATACTTGCCTCTGTGGTATTAATCTGTGGTCATTTGGACAACCCTACAATACATACAGACTAGTTAACTTTTTATGCTTAATCCGGCTTACTCAAAGTAGAGCTCAAGGTTCTCCCTGACTCAATTTCACCTCTAATTCTGGTTAGCTCCGGCTCAAGATTCAGCTGCAGCGTGAAAAGGCAATGTTCTGCCTTTTTGCTCTTCCCCGCTCTTTTCTGAGTGAAGAAGTAACGTGGGCGTCGTTTTGGCATCTCAGCCAACTTGAACTTATGTGGTATGTTAATAGATTAGCATTATATAATCATAATATTACGCTTCACTATAGCATTTTTTTTTTCATTTATCTGCTTTCTCAGCGTTCCTATAAGCTCATATTGTTTATTTCCAATGGGTTTGTGTACGACCAGCAAAGCGCCTGCACTATTATACGTATGCATGTTGGGTCCACGACTTATATACATCTATGAGACCACTCAATATTGCACACTGACACCGAACGCGTGACTAACGCCTCCGCTTTGTTCCAAGAAGCAAATAACGAACGAATAGTTAGTGGCGAACGAGTCATTGCTGACTAGGCTGCTAAGCTAAGCTGCGCGAGAAGGTAGTGGTGCACCTGAAGTCGCCAAATGTCCCTCAGACGGACAGGCACCTAGGGCTTGCGTGACTTGACGCTGTGTTTTTCACAATTCTGAATGGCTTTTGACAGCTTGTCCAGTTTCAGATATTTGCAGCAAGAAACGGCAGTTGCCTTCCCGTGTTCGTTTTTTTCTTCCCAATTCTCTTAGAAAAGACATTGGTGGCCATCTCGTTGAATATCTCAGATGACATAACCGAATTCGATCCCTTCTTCGAACTCTATTTCTTTATCGCTTTGCAGCAGAAAGGTTTGATTGCCCTTGAAGTGGGCGTCAATCCTGCTTAAGGTCACAGCATGGCAGATTGTTTCCTTCGCAGACATCTGTATAAGGCATTATCCAGGAGGCCCAGGGCATGGTTTTCGGGTTCATCTTTGCTTGCCATTTTTCTGTTCAGCCAGAGAAACTCGGTCGGCGCCATTCAGAGTCGCAGATCGTACTTGATATCCTGCCCCAAAATGAAGGCTTCTTTGTGAGGAATGTAATCGTCTCCAATCACAGTGACGCTTCCATGTGTAGTTGCGTTCTTCTGCTCCATTGCATGGAGCTATTGCTTTAGCATCCGCCACCAAGCCGCTAAAATTATTCGTCTGTGATACGTTTGCCAAGAAGAATTCTTTGGACGTTATTAAGGCGAAAGCCTTATTAACAGCTCCAGTTCCCCTTCCGGCGTCTATGTGAGCGCCAGAAGTGTCTGCAAAATGTGTCACCGGAAGTTGGTCCCCTTGAGGCATCCTCACCAAGTATTAAAGCGAAAGCTTTTCTTGGCTCGTGGATGGTGTAGACGTAAGTGTCGCAGTCACTAGGCACTCACTATGAATATTTTCCAGCACTTTTACATATGCCTCTCCACACCCTAGTCCCGCAATGCGTGCACTGCTGGCGAAATGCCGACTGAGCAAAATGCTTCCTCGTAAACTATAAAGTATATAGGGTTCTGGTTTGGAACAATGTTAATTTGAGTTGATATCTGACCAGACGTCCAGGGCTGCGTCAGGCGTTGCCCCGCTACCACCGTCTCAGTGATGTCAACAGCTACAGACACTGCTGCCTCACGCCCAGAAAAGGACGCTCATTTTCCTTTTTGTGTCTTTGTTGCCCCGTTCGTTCGTTTTCTTGTGTTATTTTTCGCGACCGTCTCGTCGAGATATACTTGTGTTGTTTGTGCGCGGTCACTATCTCTTCTGTCTGTCGCTTCTGGGCAGACCTAGGCCCGCCAACTACATCATAGCTATATTCTGCGCATTATTCTGTCCCCTGATTGATGATCTGAATCAACTTTATTGTCGAGCAGCCGTTCTTAAAACCAGTCTGGTTCTTTGTTTAACTAAATTTAAGGTTGCTTTCATTCTGTAGCCGAGCATTCCCAATCAAGTTCTGTGAATACCTACAGTAAGCAACAGGGTCTCTAACGTGTGGTATGCAGCATGTATATTTACTTACCTCCCTGGTGTACATAGTGTAGTTCAGGCCGAAGCCCCTGAACCGGTTCGGCCAGCTGCTCCGGCACGGGAACTGGTACGGTTCAGGAAGCGCCGTCCTCTTCTCCTGTGGGCAGCAACGCAATGCGGGCACATCGATCTTCTCAACCCAGTGACAGTCCTGACGGCTTGGGCCAGCCTCCCTTTTGGAGGCCATGTTTCACAACAGCGGGAACATCATCGCCACGTTTCCGACAGCCTCGTCAAGGGCAAGGGGGAAGAGAGTCAAGAAAAACAGAGAGTGAGAGAGTGTTCACCATTCTGAGGCTGATGTAGGTCACGTAGCCAGGTTCCACGAAAACAGCGTCGTTGCATAGGACGGGACGGTAGCCGTGACCATGCACCATGACTACAAAGCCCGTCTCCATTGACGTGGGAAGATACTCGTCAGTCTGGGCGTTCAGAAGGAGTTCCAAACCTGTGAGGTGGTCAAAAATGTTTACTGATCTGGGAGGAGCCCTAAGTACACCGCCCCTGCAGCGGCCTCTGTTTACTTGACCGTGTTCATCAACCGACTCATGCTGAGTCCAGTTCCACGCTCGACAGCACAGTGCACCCATCTTATGTGAGGACGCAGAAGGGAAACGTATTTTGAGGCCGGTGGAGATGGCAGGTCAAGTAACAGCGGCTGGGAAATACCGACCACTGCAGATACTTGCAATGAAAGACAACCAATTAACCCAAATCATTCAATACCAAACGAGCATCGAAGATTTAGAATTTTAAGACTTTTTTTTTTGTAATTGCTTTTTGCCTGCAACGCACCGTGAGCCGGGCATCTGATTCTTTTGTAGAACACTAGTGTTACTGAGGAGGACATCAGCCAGTACGTCAGCTGTCTAGTTTCAAGGGGCAGACAATACATTTTCGACGAACCGAATTTTTCTCTTTTTTTTTCCTTTTTTTTTTTTGGGGGGGGGGAGGGGGCACAGCGGTAGTATCAAAACTCCCCGGTGCACTGCGATGATTTCGCTAGAAGAGCCATTTAACTTTAATACCGCTTCAATACAACTAATACGGTTTTTACCTATATGCTTGAAATAATGCTGAGAGGGAGAGATAGCGACCGAGCACAGGAAAGGCCGTGAGGAGCCGAAGAGAAATGACAAATCGGCTACACGAATTCACTTTGCGTTAAACGATGCGATTGTAGATCCACTGGAGCCTATGCCTTCAGGACTGCTACAACAAAAATTCGCCGTAGTGTATACGAATGTCCTAAATACGTTTTAATCCAACGCTGTAAGCGAAAGTTCAGTTTTTTTAGAAAGATATTAAAGGGATACTCGAGATAATAAAATCAAGTTGGCCTGTATTGATAAATCCCCGAGTCCTAATATAATAATTTAGTAACTGTTTTCATTATTTAAAAGAGTTTTTACCAACCATAAAATATTTCAGCAATCAACAGCTTTCATTATTTCATTCTAAAGAAGCTTTTAGCAACTATAAAAAGTTTCAGAAATTAAATGTGGATGTCGTCATCAGTGGCCGTTTTCGCAAGTAGATTATTGCGGTGACATAATTCAAATTCATTTATTTCTGCCTTGTAAAATTACAGACATCGGAGGCGCAGGAAAACTGTCAGATACAGCAGATACAGCCGCAGCCCCCTTTAACTTGTCAGCGGCTTGCAGCAAGGCTTCTAAAGCAAAGGCAATAGCAAAGCGTAATAAACAAATATACAATAGTGAACAGATGAAGCTTTCCCGTGCGGATAATTGAGTGTAGGCTGCACTGCCACTCTATACGGTGATAACGCAGCTCGTCGTGGTTTTGACGTCGACCTGTTTTAATTGAGTTGCAAGAAAAATAACGTTTCAATTTAGCTCCATCTTTCTCGAAAATAATTGGCCCTAGGCTATTTTCCGGCAAAAATTCAACATGACCATAAGGAATGAAAAGATTCAACCAAATGGGATAAATTTGTCTTCATCGTCAGTTTACACTCTTGTACCTTAACTTGAAATATTCATGTCACGTATCACTGTGCTTCATAAGCACAAAAATATATTATATTCCTTTCCTGCAATCTTGATCCGACTAACTCCTTCCCTGTTCCCTAACTATAGTAGCAAGTTGACAAATTAAACAGGCTTCTATACAGTCAACGTGAAATGAGAAATCACCGCCTTACCGTCCGCGGGAGAGCCGGCAGTTTCATACTGGAAGAACTGCTCATCTTTCTGGTCGGTCGTGCCACAGTGGAAACAAAAACAGTTTCCATACCGAGTGTCGAACGTCTGGCTGAAGTACCTGCGAGCGAAACAGGTACACCGCTACACTGCACTCTATACTGCTGCAACCGGCAAGGACGCCTCTCGAACGCGACCACTAAGAGCAGCGGAAACAGCCGACTCATTTCACTAGGACAATATTTAGGCAAGAAGCAACAAACATGCGCTAAGGATCTGCACAAATGCGGGGCAGTATCTAGACTTTCCCTCGCGCATGCGTATACCGCGCTAACAAAGCAGGAAGTTTCGTGAATTGGTAAGATGAGAGCTTCGTGAGATAGAAAAGCTCTCAAATCAGTCACAGGATATAAAATTCATTGGCGACGAAATTTAAGATACATTCACGTGTGTGAAATGAGTTTTAGTGTAAACTGTATTAGTAAGACAGAAAGGAAGTACCTCGGGGGGTAGAGCTTCGAGTGCGAGATTTCAATCTGTGGACGACACCTCCATGTGACATCAGCCATGTAACCTTGACCTTTGATGGCGTCACTTCGTGCGTACGACGACCGTAAGATCCAAGGTGACTTCATCATAATAGCTGACATTGTTAAAAGCAAGCCTGAATATGGTTCTGTCTGAGCAGGCTTTACGGTAACCCGCACATGCTATGGGGCTATGATTGAAGACGCCTATATAGTGCACCCTCTACCACCGCACGGGCGCCCGCAAATCACCGTTGGGAGCCAATGGCACCCATCATCTGGCTTTGTGGCGACTGCATCCGCATTATCATCCAGCTGGCCACCACTGCAAACGATTTTCACCCTCCCCAATCCGTCCAAAACCTGTGCCGTATCCTACGTGTCGTTGGAGTCAACAGGCCTATAGTCAAGTATATACAGTAGCTCAGACCACGTGAAAAATTGCAGCGTTGACACCATCGGCAGGAGCTACATGCCTTCTTTCTTTCCGCATTAAAAGACGTGTACAATGCATCTGTAACACCACATATTATACGGAAATGCATTTATCCATTAAAGAAATGCTCGATATGTGCCACGACAGAGTTAAAGGTTCCCGTCAGCGGCTCCTCTAGAAAATCATCGATCACACCATGTTTCCAGTCATAATAATGGATGGCGAGGAGGAGGAGGAGGAGGAGGAGGAGGAGGAGGAGGAGGAGGAGGAGGAGGAGGAAACTTTATTGAGGAGAATTGGGAAATTCTTTCTTCGTGGGAGTTCGCTTCTCCTCAAGCCGCCCCAGGGGTGGTCATCGCTCGATGGCGTTCGACGACCTCCTTGGCCCAAGCCGTGATGGCGTGTTGCCGGCTTGGATCAGAGCTAAGCAATGCGGCCTCCCACTGTTCCGAATTGGTAATCTGCAGGCCCTCCGACGGATGCATGCTTTCACATTTAAACATGATGTGTTCGAGATCTGCCCTCTGGTCACCGCAAAGTGAACATGATTTAAGTTGTTGGTTCAAAATTTAAATCCACCGCCGTTTCGTATTTTGATGTATGCTTGCGAGAGACGCTTCCAAGCACACCAATGAAAAATTAAGTGGTTACAACCGCATTATATGCCAAACAACACAAATAGATAGTACTACAATGCTTTGCGTCTTTCCTAGAAGGATGTCCGGGACATCCTTCAAAGAACTCTCAAGAACATAAGATCACGTCCTATGTACTATAAGATTTTTGCCTTCAGTAGTAGGTTCTGTTTCAATGTGGTCGTGTGAACTCATAGGACTGCTTAGCCTGTGGAAGAGCTTAGACTGCCACGTAGAGCCGCCACGTTCATCGAAACCCCTATTCAAAGAGCAGTGTTCTTTGGTGCGAGGGATACACGCTGCGCAAGACGGACCTCCTGTCCTGCTGGTTTTGATCGATGTTTTCGTGAGCGTTCCGGAATACTGTTGGGCGGGCAGGGTAATAGCAGAATGCGGCCTAGTTAAGTAAACTAGAATCCTGCCAGTGTTGTGCATCCATGATATTGTAGCGTGTGCAACAGCAGCCGCTAGGCGGCAGTTCATCGAGAGTCTCGTGCGCGGACTGGAAGAAGCTGAAGTCGGCTGCTGTCTCTCAGTGCTCTCTGGACCTACTCTTCTGTGCCTTCTAGGTCAACCCCCCTATTAAAACCAACCTTCTGGTTACGGGCCTAAACGGCTACGTGACAATAAAAAAATTACAGGGGACACTTTGGACCTCTAAAGGGCGATGAGGAAAAAACCTTTATAGCGCGGTGGTCCTAGCCCTCTGCTACGGCATCTATTTCTTCTTTCACTCCACCTCCCCCCACCCTTCCCTGACGGCACGGTTCAGGTGTCCGCGGAAAAGTGTGACAGATACTGCGCCTTTTCTTCCCCGTGAACCAATTTGAAACGCAGCTGATTCCTGCTTCTGTATGCTGTGTGGTGCGGCGTTCGAGGAAGCGTCAAATGAAATGCGCAGCACCGGGCGCCTGGATGGGACGCCCGGCGGAGTCAACTTCGCATATGCGTGAATTGCTTGGTGAAGTCATCGGTCATGACTGGGCGTGGAGTCATGATGACGTCACTTCCGGGCATTTTAGTCATTAGCACTCATCGCTAAGCATTTTTACTTATTTTCAACCGGTTGCGGTCATTTCAAGTCGTAGTTTTTAGGTATTGGTTGTTACAAGTCATTTTAAGTCATTGTTAACCATAATTATTAGCATTAGTCATTAACACTATCGATGTCTATAACTTCTATTCATTACCACTCCTCATCAATCGTTTTCATTCTTAATCTCCCTCCTCGCACGTCCGCTATTTGCGAGTGACAAATCAGCGCACAGATGCGACGCACAGATCACGCGAACAGCTCCCGCACACATATTTTCGCTCCATATGCCTTGAAACGCTTTCGCCTTAAAAAAGCAGTGCTGTACCCAAGCCGTGACTGCGTAGCCTGCGGTACAGCGTGTCAGACTCGGGACCCAATGATATCTAGCTCGATTCCCGTCTCGAACTCCTCAAATTTGCTTTTCAGCGCATTTCACTGACGTTTAATTACAGCCGCCACGTGTAACGTCACAACATTATTGTTACCTTTAGAACCAGTCCGGATTTTCTCGACACGCCAACTCCGCAGGATTCTCCGCTTAATGTCGTCGAGGTAAAATAACTAAACTGACTTCATCCTGTAAACAATAAATTGGCCCCAAGTTGTATTCAAAGCAACCGAATCATCCCTTCCAGAGCCAACATGAAATGCATTTAGCTCGTACTCTTAACAAATTCAGGCGAACAATGTATGGAGGTCCCGGCAAGCCGAACACACTGAGGTGCAATACCATACTCCGATGTCGGCGGCGTTTTTGCCCGCAGAAAGTTTCATGCCCATCGATCACTGCAAACAAAATTTTATAGTGAGCTTCACTGTCCCCCAACAGCGGCAAGCGAGTGTGGAGCAGAGAGGCGAAAATGGGTTCCTGTGTGCACACTCACCTGGGCTCGGTACAGTTTCGGCGCGCGTAGCGGCAGTACGTCACGGTGTCACCCAGCTGGTGTCCGAGCCGGAAAAGGCGGCGCACGGTGCTTCGCTCTTCCTTCCGCCGCTGCGCCATCCACACATGCAACTGCTGCAACAGCTCCCGGTCGCCGGCGTTGGGCTGCGCACACCACGAGAACAGAACAGCCAAGCCAAGCGATGGATAGATACGTCCCGAGGAGCACCGCCTGTACTCAATGTGCACGCACACAGCTTCATAGAACCTTTCAATACTTTTCTCTCAAGAGCCATACTCAAACTGCCTCAGTATGAATACGCTAAGATTTTGATGTGACCAGATTTTTCAGCAGAGTGGCAGAACTGAGCAAGTCTGACGTCACTTGTTCCAGCCTAATCTTCGCATGACCCAATACGTCAGCATGTACTGTGTACACGTCTTTTTATCGGGAATAAACGTTGTTAATCACCCGAAGCGGGGTCGTGCACATCTCGCAGTGAGAATGGGTCATTATTATCATTATTATTATTATTATTATTATTATTATTATTATTATTATTATTATTATTATTATTATTATTATTATTATTATTATTATTATTATTATTATTATTATTTCAAAATACTGCAGGCCAATATTTTGGCCAGTGCTGGAGGGGCAATACAAGACATTTAAAGGTTGACTGATAAAAAAAAATAAAATAAAAAGGGAGTTCATGCGGTTGCAATCAGTAAGAGAAAATAACAAATACAGCACTGATTTACTCGAGAAAAGGCTCCTCTAGAGCTTTACTAAAATTAGGAGACTGGAAAATGGCTTTAGGAAGACAGTTCCAATCGGAAAAGGAGGTCCACGGAAAAAAACTGCGCTTGAAAGTGTCAGTTCTTGCAAAAATGAGTTCAGGCAATTGCCTTCGTGAACGATTTGTTTTGGGCGACATTCTGATAATTTTGGGTCGAGGTATGAATAATTTATGTGTCAAAAGGTTATGCATAAACAATAAACGGCACATTTTTCTGCGTGCTTCAAGTAGCGGGATGAATTGTTGGCTTTCATCAGTACCGATGGTGAGTCTAATCTACCATATTTATTATCAATAAACATAACAGCTTTCCTTTAACCATCTCTATCTGGTATATATCCTTCTTTATAAATGGATCCTATAAATCCGAAGACCTAACAAATGTTGGGTATGCAAAAAAATTTATCTTCCTGTCAGCAGCTGTTAGCCTCCGCCTCCACAATGAGGCTCACACTGTAGAGCACGCGTACACCAAATTTGGGCTGCGAATGTGCAGCTGTAGGTTCAAGACGTGGCTCCACCAAAATATAATTTGTGTCTGTGTAGTTCCATATCCGCCCGAGCATGTCTCAAGAAGCACAGCGGCTGTATGTTAAGAGATTACTTCTTATACCTCAACTGCTCGCGGGCGCTATAGACGACCTTCCTTAAGACCAGTTCCTAGCACAACTTTTGCACAGGCTCGTCGTTACTCACGTCGCTGTACGTAATATTATCAGAGCAGTCTCTGTCTAAGATCTTCTTCAGCACTCCCTTCCCCCCTGGAAGCGAGGCCCGGTACGCGCAGATGCGGGACCTTCGCAGTGGGTTGACGTTACAGATGGTGACATCCGGAAAAGCCATGGCCATGCCCTGGTCCGAGCTGTAACTCGTGGCCACTGGAAAGGCCGCGTACTCGCTGAACACCAGCAGGCACTCGTGGATACATTGGGCCACCAGGAAGGTGACAACCACCAGCCAGCACAGCTTGCGCAAAAGGCCACCCCGACGACCGCACAGTACGTCGCAGCCGGGGCCTCCAGATTCGGCCACCAGATCACGAAACCTGGGAAGCGGATATTTTGTTAGCCTTTAGCATGGTTTCAGCGTTGATTCACTAATGTTTCTGTCCAAGCTGGACACTTAGCGGCGAGCACAGATACTCACATTTCATGGAATATAACTACTCGGGAGCGCAAGCCTCCGCAAGCACGAACCGTACTTCTGAGACCTTCAAGTAGAAGAGTCGACCAAACACCGTTCCGTGAATATGTCGAAGCGTACCCAACAACCTTGGTCTACAATTCCACCACGCTGTTTGCTCTAGAGAGGCCGCATTTCGACATTACCATGAACATTAAACTTTCTGCTCCATTGTTCTGATATTTAAAAATTTAACGCTTTTGAACTGTCGCAGCTCTCTCTTAGGAAAAATAAATAGCATGACAGGATGAAAACTCTAGTTCCTTTTACATACTACAGGGGAAGACAATTAGCAAAAAGAAAAGTGTCCGCATGGGAAAAGCTGTCAATCACCCACCCAAAATCTGGCTTAGGCACCGGGTGCGTTCATAATGAATGACTGCGCGCTCGATACTGTCGGCCCGAGATGTGTACGAAATGTGGTCTTCGATTGGCCACAGTGTTTAAGCATGCAGGCCGCAGAAGTAGGAGGTTTGAAACTTCGCGCCTATGTCTACGGAACTATGAAAATTAAAGTACGTATACGGTCTATGCGAAAACCAGCTCACACTGTTGTTGTTGGTTTTTTTTATATTTATATTTTTTTTCTATCTTAGCTGGACGTCCAGCTTGGCGACTTGACACAACTTGGCAAGCAAGTAAAGTAGAAGTGGAGGAGACTAGGACAAAAAACATTGCATACTAGTTCGTTACGATGACAGAGTCCTTATGAGAGCCTCACCGCGAATTCCCAAGTTGGTATGGTTTTGGTTTGGTTTCGTGGGGTTTAACGTCCCGAAGCAACTCAGGCTATGAGAGACGTCGTAGTGAAGGAATTCCGACCACCTGGGGTTCTTTAACGTACACTGACATCGCACAGCACACGGGCGCCTTGCTTTTCACCTCCATCGAAAAGCAGCCTCCGCGGCCGGAACTCGATACCACACCACCCTTGGGCACAGTAACTGAGTGCCGTAACCACTGCGCCACTCCGCGGAGCGATTTTGCCCAGGTGTATGATATGTATTTTTCCCAGGTGTGCCCTTTATTATACACATCGTCACCTTAAATCAAATCATCTAGCTATTAGCGATTAGTGCAGATGTTTCCCTGGCACTTGAAATTGGGCAGAAGCTGGGCGGGGGGAGGGAGGGGGGGGGTGGTACGTAGAAACTATGGTAATTTTTAAATTTTTAATAACGCATTAACGCGTTATTAAGGGAGAAAAAGACGCTCGTCGCAACAGCCGTCGTCCACCACCTAAGCGGTGGCGGGTGCAATGACGGCCTACAACACATAAAAATTTTGTGGCAGGCTAGTCCCCGCCGCGAGCGGCGTTAACATACCTGTCCCAGCCCCAGGAACAGCCACCCTTCACCCCTCCAGCGTGTTAGGCGAATGCGCATTCAGGCAAGCCGTAGTGGAGGACTCGACAGTAATTTCCACCACTTGGGCCCGTATTCCGAGTTTGCCTCGTTATCGAAGTATCGCTATCTCACGTGACCTCGAACCATATGATTGGTCGAAACGCCGGAACCGGGTGTTGCCATTATATATACAGAAACGAAAAAGGTGGCAACATCATGTTCCGGCGTTTCCAGCAATCAGATGGCTCGAGGTTACGTGAGATAGCGACGCTTCGATAACGACGCAAACTCAGAATACGGGCCCAGGGGATCTTTAACGTGCACTGACATCGCACAGCACACGGACGCCACTTCGTTTCGCCTCCATGTGATGTCAGTGCACGTTAAAGATCCCCAGGTGGTCGAAATTACTCCAGAGTCTCCACTACGGCACCCATTTCTCTCATTCCGCTTTCACTCCCGCCTTCCTCCCTTCTCTTGGGGCGCGGTTCAGGTGTCCACGGAACAAGTGTGACAAAAGAACGCTTTTGCGGCTGCCTGAGCGTGTTAGGCGAATGTGCATTCAGGCAACCGCAAAAACGTTCTTTTGTCACACTTGTTAATAACTGTGGTTATTAAGGGCGCGGTAACGCAGCTGCGCCGTGAAGGAAGCAGAAGAGAATAGGCGAAAAGGGGAAACAGAAGTGCTTTGGTGGAGGGCTTTAGAATAATTTCGACCACCTGAGGACGCTGACATCGCACAGTACACGGACGCATTCTGCGTTTCGCATTCGAAAACGTTGCCACCGCAGTTCGGTTCGAATCCGGGTACTCTGGCTCAGTTATAGCGCCTAGAATATACTTGCCAGTATATTCTAGGCACTATAGCTATAGTGCCTAGTATTTAATAGGCACTGTACTATAGCTCAGATCTCATCGTAGCGGGGCGGCTTTAAACAGCATTTTCTTGACTTGCGAAAAAACACTTTCTGGGACCGCAGCCGTTAATGCTGACACTAAAACTTTCAATAAAACGAGCAATTCCTTCCTTTCGAGTTTACTTTGGTAAAGAAGTTCGTTTCGCGTTAACTGGTTATGTATTTTTCATTACAACGAAGACCATAAAAATCCATAATAATCTGGATGTGAAGCTGAAAGGCACATTAAAATCTGCAGAAACGTATTGTTCTCATTATGACACCACTGTGTTCGGCGCAGATGACAGAGGGGTGGTGGCAGCTCCCGGCCCTACGGGGCTAGGACGGTAGGTCAACGCCGCTTGTGGCGGAGGCTAGCCAGCCACCGAATTTTTATCTGTTGTAGGCCGTCATTGCACCCGCCACCGCTTAGATGGTGGACGGCTGTTGTTGCGGCGCGCGTCTTTCTCTTCCTTTTCTTTTTTCTCTATTTTCTCTTCTGTCTGCACGAGGCAGCGGAGGTGGCTCAGCTACAGCACCAGTAGCAGGCCCGTGAATTTTCTTTGCCTTCTTCCTACAGCCACAACAACAACAGATGGCAGAACAAATATGTGCTTTTTTTCTTAGGCGATTTTCAGTAGAGAAACAAAGGTGCAGATTAAATAGAAAATGCATAATGATAACTTACCGGGCACCGTTCATCCCCTGGCCAAGATCCTTGGAGGGCGGGTCGAGACTGTCTCGTCGCGCCACCATCAGCAAATATTACAATGCTGCTCGCTTAGACCACAAGCTCTACCCCGATCCTCATCCTAATCTTTCCGTTCGGGAGGCTCATATCCTTCGGCAAATACAGTTGAACACACTCATAACCCCTGCACGGCTATATCTCTACAAATTCCGTCGTGATCCACCATGCCCCAATTGCCCTTCCCTTATGCCAACCTTTCACACTGCCTATTTTCATGTCCTGTTGCATTGCCATCGGGATTCTTGTCCACCTCCTACCATATTGTCTGGACCTGGGTGGACTGGCTTAGTGTTGAGGGTGAAGAATAGCGCCTGCTCGTCCAGCAGGCCATCGATGTAATAGGCGCCTAAGTGTTGCGCCTCAATAAAGTCTTTTACTACAACTACTACTAGGTACTACTGGAGCCAGTCAAAAGCATCGAAAGCTTGCAGCTGCGTGAAGGTATGTGAAGAAATTTAGGATAAAGAAGTATGCGCACAACACGCAGTCCACAAACGCAAGTATTCTAAGAAATCGACGTCAGCGAAGTTCACTGTAAAAGTAATCACTATTCAAAAACATGCAGCAACTTACGCCGCAATGAAAATATCATTGGCAGAACGTTTCAAGCTTTAAGCAGCTTTCGTTCATCTGCGCTGCTGTTTATTTATAGCAGCTGACCTAAAAATGGACTTGTAAGTAAAATAAATAGTAATAAGCAGCCAAGTAATCACTGCAGAAAGAAAGAAATTGGGCCACTTTGATATTTCATTTAATTTACACAAGGCCATGGCACAGTTGAGCGATTTCGAAGCGTTCAACTTTTATGATGTTCCATTTTGTGGCTTTTAGAGGCGCATCTACTAAGAATTCGATATCGAAGTAAGTCGCAAACACAAACATACTCAGCAGGTCGACAGTATATCGTCCTTGCATATGAAACCGGTGAAAAGGCAGTATGAGCAAAATAAATCTTTAGTGGCAATGTATTTGGAAGAAGTGCGAAAGGATACGTCTTCCGACTGCGCTTAACTGTGAAGGATTACCGCATTAAAGACCTTTACAACTAATTTTCGTAGCCCATTTGAGTGACCGTTTGTTTGGGGAACTTTATTTTGATTAGTTACTTTGGGTAAGCATTAATTTTGCTGTGTTATTTGAAACCAATCTAATTTTTTGCGTCATTCTAAATAAAGGTTTATTTTGTTGAACAATTTTAATCCACATTAATTTCTTTGAATAATTCCTAAGCATTAGTAAATGTCGGTCATTATATTCGCAGACTTATACCTACTAAAATTTCGCTTTAATTACATCATCTCTTCATTGCATCAACAGCTACACATTTCTTAGCTTTGATTAAACCTAATAATTGTCAACCAACCTTGGCACATTTCGGAAGCTCGGCTAAAAGTTGCATAATAACGATCTCTTTAATCAGTAACGGAGTATTTGCAGCTTTAGGCACATATTACGAGCAGCAGAGGGACAAAGCATAAAGCAAGGAAACGAAACAAGCAATATTGCATTCGCACTGCATAAGCGTGAACTCTCCGTCGGCTGCCACTTGTCCCGTTTCACCTTTATAACCCACAGAAGCCTTCTCTTTGGTTCTCAAGGAAATGCAAACATCCTCCATCCATTTCGGAAGTGATGCACGCACTCGTGCATGCAGGCAGGCGAAACGCGGAGTGGGAGCTAGGGAGCCTACATGTGAAACATGGCACGTGCCCTCGCGGAGGCAGAACCAACCCTTTCAAAGGATGTCCTCACACAGAGCGGAGAAGGGGCGTGCCCTATTCTAATCATAAAATTATCGAGTGACTAACCGTTCTTGTGGCGCCGTCGCACGGCCATACTGCATTTCTTCCGCTGGTCGTAGAGGTACAGCGCGCTGATTAAACTGGCCCTGTTCTGTCGCAAGCGGAACCTTAATTACTTGCCCAAAAACCAGCACAAAACAACCCAACGGAAAGTTTAGAAATTAACAGTCTTAATTGAAAACATAAGAGGAAAATATTTTCTAATTAACAATTGGAATGCCATAGTGGAGGCCTTAAAATATGAGGAATGCCGTAGTGGAGGACCGCGAAATTTTCGGCCAGGTAGGGTTCAACGTGCACTGACAGCCTACATTACACAAATATGCCTTCAGTTTCCCTCCATCGAAATGCATATGCCATGGCCGGAGTAGAGCCCATCTCTACAAGTAGTCGAGAGCCGTAACCACTGGGCTGCTGCCGCAGAGCAGATGAAATTTCACTAAGGCTAAAGTGAATTTGGTTCAAAAGAATTGAAAGCAGTCACACCAAATAAGCTAATTATGTACGGCTGAAGACCAGAACAGAATGAATTTGATCTATAAAGGGATATCGAAGAAGGATAGGACCACCATAAAATCCTTTGGACCAATAACAATAACGGTTACATACAGGCTGAAAATGCTGGCAGTAAAATTTCAAGTTCAAACATGAGCAAGATGAAATAAAAGTGAACTCTATAAAACGTTCAGAAGCGGCTGGCGATCTGACGATTGCTTTGCATGCTTACCAAACATGTAGACATAGGAAAACAGGCCTCTGCATTTACCCTTTTGGAGATAAGCAAACTGTATGACTGCAAAAAAATAGGGAGCCCCTTTGGGGCATGCTTAAAGATGATGGTACCAGTCATGACTCAATGGAATAACTAAAGGAAATATAATTGAGATAAGAATGTTGAATTGTATGGTAAGAGATAAACAGTGTGACAGCAGTTGATAGTGAAACAAACGAAGCCAAAGTTGTCCATTATCACCACTGCTCATCATAATTTACATGTATAGATATATATATATATATGCAACCCCATGAGATGCGTGATGAAGAAAACATTTGTTATGAAAACCGTACTTTATTGAAACAAGCATAATGTAGAACTAGTATATACAATATGGTATGACGAGAACTAATGCAGGACTCTGGTAAAATTCATTACATTCAAGGATATAACCAATATAACCCTGCCCCCTTTTTTTTTTTCATTTATTCCGGCAAAATTTGCACAAACTGCAGTAAACAGCCCGTGAACAGTACTTGAAATAGAGAGAATTTTCTGCTTTTCTTATATTTACACTGCTAGTTCAGAATTATCAAACTGCCAAAGCCCTTTTCATCACAAGCAAGGATAGACATTTATGCCACCTTTCACTTTATGTACAAAGCTAGGGAATGTTCAGCATTCCATAACCCAAGGCCTTAGAGTAGAACAATGCAGCGGAGCTACAATGACATGACATGTTCTTGCACACAGATACATACTTGTTTCAAGAATAGGAATGCACAGAAGGCTCTGAGAAAAAAAAAAAAAGAAAATTACCAGTTTTTCATAGCGAGACATACACACATCAAATAACACTAGTGTATTAAGCTTTAAATTATTTCAGTCCTCAAACGTTCCTGAAATCTGTAAAGAGACAGTGTTCCAAGCTTTCCAACGTAATAGTGTGTCAACTTTGCTACCTCCCGTGCCACAAAGATCATGAGAGAGATGCAAAGCATCCTTATGACAGCACAGCCTCCTAGATTGAATGAGTGGCCAAGGTAGTAAAGAAAATGTTAGCACACTGATCCTGAGTTATCGGGTCAGAAAGAATAAAAGTGCTGAAAAAAAAAAAACTGTTCCTGTTGTCAACATATTACAAGAGAATTGAACCAGCTAAGTTGAATTAAAACAAGCATAATGTGGAACTAGTACATACAATATGCTACCTCCTACTAAGTGACACTTTCCCAAAGATACTTCATGAAGTTCATGCTGGTAAAATGATGTCTAGCTTCCAGTGATTTCCCGACAGCCTCTTTAGCACAGACAGACAAGCCAGGATCCAAGAGTAGTGAAGAAGGAAAATAAATACAAGCATCAGTTATGTATTTCAAACATGACGTCCTCTGCTACAGGTGTTTCGTAACCAGAGCCACCAGGTTTGATACCGGGATGCCATCCATGCGACATCTGCGTCCCTTATTTCAAAAACCTGCAGTCCACTGCAGTGGGGAGGCAATACATAAAAGGCAATGCTGAAACACATAACCACACTAAATACCGAAAGCAAGAATGTGCATACAGGTACTGCTTCTGCGTGAAAAGTCTACGTGTCAAGCCTCCTACGCGGTAATGCTTTGGAGACTGAATTTTAAGCTCACAAATGAGAACACAATGCAAGTTTCTGCCATTGTACTCACAGATATTAACTGGAGAAAACAAAATATATGAGGCTAGTTCGAAATATAAACAAATACAGACTAGTCGCAGACTACTGCCATGCTTCCATTCTGGGCTCCATTCCATAATTTAGTCTCAATCATTTCAAGGTGCATAGCATACCCAGCACCGTCACTTTTTTTAAAGGAAGCCTTGACCAGATTACATTCAAAATAATCTGTGAACACTGGCTAGGTAGCTCAACTGAGATCACTGCCGCAATATGAACATGCCGAGGAGCTTCTCTTGCTCGAGAACTCGCACATCTTAAAACTTCCACTACACAGTCTCATTTTGGGGGCAAAGCCTGGGAAGAAAAAAATCAACTTAAACAATAATTATAGATGAGATGCATCCATTGACATTGAACCCAGGCTAGAGATTGGGCAAGAGCCTAAAACCTCAGTACAGATGAGAAAAGTTCATGGACATACGAATCTTCAAAAAGCTAAACTTCCTTGTAGCCTACTCAAGTGCCAGCTCCAGAGGAACTAAGAGGTGCAGTCCAAGCTTGAGTCAGTGACTGCCACATTGCACCTCTAAATTCCAAAGTGCGAGCTTAGGCTGCACAAAAGCCATTTTCAATAATCCAGAGATCCATGAACTCTTCCCTGAACGTGCAATTGAGAAATGGAGATGATAATGCTAAGCAAAATATGCGTACAAACCAACCACAGTCTTGAGAATCCCAAGCTGCATAGCAGAAGCTCAATCTGAATGCCAATTTGAAGACAAAATCAGCCGTGAACTCGCAGCTCACTGGCTCTCATGCACGGTTTAGAGTGAGTTCGAAAAGCTACCAGCAGTTCCATCAGGGTCATAGATTGACGACTGCTCATAACCATGAGCCGCTGCCTCGAGAGCCCGCAAGGCCTCCTTGTGCTGGCGTCGCGCACAGAACATGACGGCCTGCTCGGCGATAGGCGGCGATGAGTCAACCTCACCCAGCTTGTACAGGCGGTACGACTCAGCAAGTGCCGCGCCGGCTTCATCCACAAATGCACCAGCCTTCTGGAATGCCTGGGACGCCCTATAGACATCTAGAAGCGCCGAAACGAGCACATTGTCCTCCGGTGGCGGTTCTTCATTCATCAGGACATCTAGTCTCCGGCTGGCCAGGATCATAGCAGTCTCAAATGCTTTCCGTGCCAGGTATGTGCGATCCACATCACGCAGATACTTCTTCTCAGTCTCAGGCTCACGGTGTAGTTGAACCGCCACATATGCAAGCATGTCCACATCGCCGCACCGTTCAAGTACTTCAATAAGCAGCATGACCGAGCGATACATGTGTGTAGCAAAGCTGCCTGCTCTGTCTATCTCATCGCCCGGAGTGTGCCAGATGCCGGTGAAGAAATTGGTGGCCTTACGCTCGGCAAAGAGGCCAGGCGCAGCTGGCACCGAATCTGCCACTGATGCTGTAGGTCGGTTCTGTCCGGACTCCAGCAGGTAATCGCGTGCCAGCTGCAGGTTGCGTGAGCGCTTGGAGTGGCAGTAGAAGCGCGCCAGATAGTAGACGCTCTTGAAGTGCTGCGGGAAGCGACTCACACACTCCTTCATGGCATGCACGCACGTCTTCAGCAGGACTTGCTTCATTTCAGCTTCGTCGAGTCTCAGGAATGGGTCGCTCTGCGCGGAGCTCTCCTGCTTTGACGGTTTAGCAGACCCCGGCACATCAGACAATGGCTGACAAATGGTCTTCTTTTCACCACCATCAGCATTCTTTTTGCGCACGCTTGACTTGCATTCTTCGGCTACAACCAGCTCCTTGCTGCCAGAACCTTCATCTAGAGCACTAGCATGAACTGCACTCTGATCATCACTGCCCTTCTGCATTGTCGCTTGGCGTGCTGATGCAGTGGATTGGGGGGCACAGTCCAACAAGCTTTGTCTCTCCTCAGCTGCTAGCTTCTCACTGACAACCGTCAAAAGGCAGTCGAGAATTTCCTTTACAACTGACACCTCCTGAGAGTCCGCTGGAGTGGGCGAGTCGGCAGCGGGCTTCTCTTCTTTAAGGCTCTCTAGATGTGGCTTTTTGGCATGGAAATAGTCATGGTCACTTTCCAGACTTCTCTTCTTGGACTGTCGGTCCATCGAGCTGCGTTTCCCATCCTTATTTTCTTCCTCTGCAGATCCATCACTCTCTTCGTCATCTCCTGACGAGGTGTCATACTCCATGACATCTGCCTTTTCCTGGAACTTTGCGAATGGACTGGTCCCTGCCTTTTGGATGAACTTCCAGATAGACCGCAGCTCTTCCTTTGGTGCTGATGTCTCTTCGTACTTGAAGAGATATTTCATAGAGAGAGCATGAATCTTATAGTAGAGCTCCAGTGACTCGATTGAAAGAGGTGGCGGACTGTGGTATAAGATCTTGCGTGGGTACTTGGCATTCATTTCATACAAATGCTGCAGTGACTGGTACAGATGGTCAAGGTACACTCCAGGTGGGTAGCCCATTTTGTGTGTGATCTTTCCAAGTAGGTAATGGTTGAGCCACATCTCATCAGTACCAACACCATCTTCGCAGCGGTTTGCAGACTCATAGCAACTTTTGGCTGTCTCTAAGAGTTCTTTCTTTCGCTTTGCAAGAGCCTCAACAGCTTCATCACTCAGCCCAAACTGCTTGCTTTGCTTCAGCTGCCGGGATGCGTTTGACTGCAGCATGTAGACACATGAGCCGTACTCAATCCACAGGGCAGAATTGGTTGCGTCAATTTGAAGTGCACGTTTAAAACACCGCAAGGATGACACTGCTCTTTTCTGAATAGTGCTTTCACTTTTTGGCTCACAAGAGTTGATGCGCTGCTCCAGCTGGGCACTGCGTGAAAGTGCAAGGCCCGCCCACGAGTCAAGCCGGTCAGGGTTGAGGCAGGTGTCACACATGTAGTACCGTATCGCCTTTGCAAATTCCTTGTTCTTGAAGTAGTAGTCACCTAGCAGGTAGTACAACTGGAGGACTACAGGGCTAAAGTTGCTGGTGTCAGGAAGCGTAGGAAATACATCAACACTACCTTCAATATATGCAGATATTGAGCTTTCCATGTTGCTCGGATCCTCCTCAGATGGAACAAGGGCAGTAATGCGCTTTAGCAGCACCTCTAGTTCTGACGAGACTGTGCTGGCTTTGTAGCTGTCAAAACCAGGCAGGCGCTGTGGCTTGAAGAAGTCGAACACCTGCCTGCAGCGGTCCCAGGTGAGGCTCACTTGTTTAGCATTGTGCTCTTGAAGGTGCTTAACTTTCCCTCGGCGATGTGGGTGCCCATAAAGGCAGTAAAAGCACTGCTCAATGCCATTGTTGAGGTCTTCATGGAATGTATTAGCCACTGCAGACCTCTTTGCAAGCTCTTCAGTAACAACGTCCACAAAAAGGAACAACAGAATGCCATCAGATGTTGTGCACCATGACCGCCTGCCCAAGTGTTCATGAGCTGTAAAGAAAAGCATCAAAGAAGAAGGCATGGCAGCGCTCATGCCAGCACTGCCATTGCTCTTACCAAAGCCAACTGCGCCTGACTGGTTTTCAGATCGTGCTGCCAGAAGCTGTATCTTGTCCTCTTCATGTTTGAGTATATAGTAAAGGATGTTCCACGACAAAACAGTGGGCACTGCCATCTCATTGCTAGACTCACCGACATCCATTTGCACATTGATAAGCTTGATGACGTTGTGAGCCATCCTTGTGAGCTTTGGATTCTCAAGACAGCCAAGAAGTTTCATGTCCTGCTTGATGCAACGATGAATATCAGAGAGGACTATGACAATGGTGTTGGACCAGTCACATTTAAGAGTTGCAGTGGTCACAGCAAGATATTGATTGAGAGCTTCATTCAGCGAAGCTTCACCCCATATCAAACATCCTGAGTAATCCTTCAAGTTCCACAGTGATTCTTGAAGGAGTATGAGTTGAGCGTGACGTTCAGGAATATTTGCCTTGGCATGCAGTTTGCGGCCTCTTGAGCCTGGTTTTTTAAATGTCTGAATCAGAAGGTCAGCGACTACTTTATATCTGCCAAGTTCAAATAGACGGTGCACCTCTTCAAGAGACTGGCACCTTTGCAAAGATTCCAGCTGATCCTGAACGACTTCTCTTGAGATAACGCCATTCATTTTGCAATTAGTAATGATCACTTTCAAAGCCTGTCCATCAGAGGGACTCTCATAATCAATACGACAAAGGACATTCTCTAGCACCTGCACAGCTGATTCCATTTCACCACTGAGCATCAAAAACCGTGCCTCTGCCCAGAATGAACGCAGGACAAATGACATCCATTTCTCTTTAAAAATACCTTGCCGTACTGACATCTGTGCAAGAAATTCCAAATCACAAACAAACTGCGTGCAAGGAAACTCTGGTCCAAGTTGGTTTCCTGGGCTCCTAGGTGATACAGAGGCCGAAGGATGAGACTGTGCTTTAGCAACAACAATCTTGTCCATCATAAACTCACAGTACAGCAAAGTTGACATAGCGTGCCTCAAAATGTTTTCGGCTTCTTCTGCCCCAGCAAATATAGAAGGTCTTTGTATGTGAGATTGTAAGCTTTTGTATACTTCCACAAAGATATCACACAAACGAGCAGGCCAAAGAAGATCTTCCCGACTGCACAGCTCCCATAAGTAGTCTTCCATGAGGTCCATCAAATTATACTTATCCTTGTGCTCATTAATGAACTTTTGCACACTTTCAGACTCTGTCTTTTCTATGCTGTCAGTACTGCAGACAACCTTATCAACATCCTCCTGGAGACTGCTGCTTGGAGTCATGCCATATGTGTGGTCGCTGTTCAAATCAGAGAAGTTTGGGATGCTGTCCTCCCGATCATCCTTGCCCTCGTATGCGAGACTGGATGGCAGGAACTGAGTCAGAAGCTCCTGGTAATTTACATTCTCCTGCGTTTTGCGCAAGGTATTTCGAACTCTTGCGGAGCGCCTCTTCAAAGAAGGGTCTAAATGTTCCAGAGACAGTCGCTTACGTTTTCCACCCCTCCTGTTGCCACTAAATGTCATCTTTAAGGCTCCGTTGTTTTCATCAGGTGTTGCCAATTCTTGGGTGACTACAGTCAGCTGCTCAGCTAATGACCCCAAGTCTGTATGCTGTGCTGATTGCGGCTCGCCAGATTCTGTCTGTGGCTGGCCTTCACACAATTCAGCCTGTGATGTTGTGTCACTTGGTGGGTTAATGCAGATGACAAGGTCACCTGAGGAGTTCCCACTCCCTTGTTGCAAACTGTCCGCAGGAGACTCTTTCTTCACCTCTAAGGCTTCACTGAACGGCTTGTCATCCGAATCGCTCCTTATCAGGTCGACCTTACATGCCAGAGACACGTCGCTGTCGTGCGCCGCTGTGGCAATAAACTCGTAAAGCTCCAGAATCGCCTGACCCAGGGCAGCCCAAGTCATCTCGCCGAGTTTCTTCCGTAACGGGAGCCTCGGTAACTTTTTCGGCGCGTACAGAGCGCGGCGTTTTTCCATGAGCTCCCTCGCTTCGGCCAGCACTGCATCCGCATCCTCCTTGCTCACAGTTCGCGAGAACACAGACGGGTCGCAGCCCTTGAACACATTGTCCTGGCAGCTCTTGAGATCCGGGTTCTCCCGGAACACGGCCTCCTTGAACACCAGAGCCTTGACGTAGCCGGAGTCGAGGCGCAGCGCCCGTGCCGCGCACTGCAGGCACCCCAGGTGGTCGTTCAGCACGTACAGCACCGTCATCAGGTTGCTGAGGCAAGGCCAGTGCTGCGCGCTGCAGCGCAGCCCTTCCTCGAAGGCGATCCTCGCAAGTGGGTAAAGGTACAAGCCCAGCGCGAGCCGACCGATCTTGTACCAGATAGTCACGTCTGTGGAGTCTATCTCGACAGCGTCGAGGTAGGCAGCTACGGCGTCGCGAGTGTCACCCCGTCGCACGTAGATGGCACCTAGGTTTTTGAGCGCCACATACTTGAGCATGAGCGCCGGCGGCAACGCTGCACCGCCTCCGCTCCTGCCGTCACTGTCATCCTGGTGAGACGGCGCACTACATCTGCTAATGAATGGAAGTGCGAGTAGTTCACGGAAGGAGGACAGCGCCTCGTCGTGGTTGTCTTCCTGCAACTGGCCTAATGCTTTGCGGTACAGACCGAAAGCCTCTTCCTCTTGGGCTTCTCTAGTGACCACCGGCGAGTCGTCGTCATCCTGAGGCGATGATGTGTCGTTGGAGTTTAGTGCACAAAACTTGATCATTGCTGCAGAAGCAGCAACAGCAGCATCCACAGAATCGTGACACCCCCGTTAGCCGACGCCGGAGCATGCCACGGACGGGCCACTGCTACGAATCACTAATAAGTTCCGTCGCTCCTCCGGGCACTTACGCTTCCTGGTTTTTCACACTTTGATTGACGCGACGGAGACTCTTCAGACTAGTTATGCAGACTTCGACATTTTTCAGGCTATAAAACATGCCGCTCTTAAACAAAACAAAAGATCCGCCTGCTCCATGACCTACTACAAGTTTCGCAGCCTTGTTCGTCACAATAAAGAACTAAAACAACGCAAGAGCGCTGCAAACCAGATAGCCAAGAAAATGTGTCTTTAACCTTTATAAATTATATTGTAAATAAAAAGCCTTAATTTTGTTTTTAGTGACCATTTATGTTTATTATTATTGTAATAAAATTATTACTGATGAAATACTCAAACTAAATGAAAAGCAGACGACAAACATTGCCCTGCTCTGGCGCGCGCCTGACGTCATGGCGGCTTGTCGTCGGTTAGCGACAGCGCGCAGCTAGATATTTGGTATGTGGCGTTCAATGAGGGATGGATAACGGTGAATCTACGTCGAACGGCACTGTAAGCGAAGCCAGTGCGGCGACACCGAAGACAAACTCGAACTCTGAGCCGTATTGCGAGAAGTATTACTCTCTTTTGAAACGCTACAACGCCATCCAAAAGGTATGAGTGTTTCGTCTTTGCCGAACGGGATAACCAGTCAGAATCTGTTTTGCCGTTTGGCAGTACATTATTGCCTTTAGTAATAATGTGTTCCTTGCATTTTGCTTGAACTTAGCAAAACTACCACCTGATGTATCGGATACAACGAGTCAAAAAGCTGACAGCGAGATTGACAAAGGAGAAGAGGTAAGATGGGTTAATTCTGCGTCCAAAGCTAGGTCAGCTATGTTCGTTCGTTCTTGTTTTTTTTTTTTTTTTTCATATTCAACAGGCTATGGTTTATAGAGGATTTTGAAGTCTTCCTGCGTACTGTGCTGTGCCTTCGCTGCTGTTGGGGTCGATTCCTAGTGTATCGCACTGTAGGCTGTAAGACATGTTGGGAACTTCCCTCGGAAGTGCTGTCAACAGAGCTGCAAGGTCCGTGTTTTGTTCGCAACTGATGTCCTGATACTGGGTATGGTAGTTTTCCTCTACGAAGATGAAGTATTCTGGTGCGATACATGATATAATTGAATAACTTGGTCACATGTACTCCATCTTCCCCCTTCATGGATCAATGGATCACTGCCTTGATCCATGAAGGCAGTGAACATTGATATCTTGGGTATCAGCGAGCTCAAGTGGACCGGAATGGGAGAATTTAACTCCGGCGACCATTATGTATTTTATTGTGGGCACGAATCCAAGAGAAGGAATGGGGTCGCTCTTATAGTAAACAGAAAAATGGGCAAAGCAGTGCTAGGGTACAACCCCAAAAACGACCGAATGATTTCACTTCGGATCCAAGGTCACCCTTTCAACATAACAGTTATCCAAGTCTATGCACCGACCACTACTGCTGAAGAAGCTGACGTTGAGAGATTTTATGCGGACCTACAATGCCTTTTAGACCGCACCCCATCATCAGACGTCGTTTTTCTCATAGGAGACTGGAATGCTAAGGTCGGGAGTGAAGAAATATCCGGAATTATAGGCAAGTTCGGTCTTGGCGAGCCAAATGAAGCTGGGCAGAGGCTAGTAGAGTTTTGTCAAGAAAACAACCTGACCATAGTGAATACTCATTTTCAACAACACAAGAGGCGCCTGTACACATGGACTTCACCGGACGGTCTGTACAGGAATCAGATCGATTATATTCTTTGCCGGCAGAGATGGAGAAGCGCTATACAAGCAGTAAAAACAAGGCCTGGGGCCGATTGTGGCACCGATCATCAGCTTCTTGTTGCCAAAATTAAGCTTCGATTGAGGAAAACGCAGAAAACTAGAAGGCCTTTCAGGTATGATCTGGATCAAATTCCATTAGAATATGCTGTGGAAGTGAGGAATCAATTTAAAGAATTAGATCTAGAAGACAGAGAACCCGAAGAGATGTGGACCGATGTTCATGATATAATACAAGAAGTTGCTACTAAGGTAGTTCCAAAGCAAAAGAAATGCAAGAAAGCAAACTGGTTATCTGAAGAGGCTTTGCAAATAGCTGAGGAAAGGAGGATGGCAAAAGTTATGGGGGAAAGAGAAAGATACAAGGTTCTCAATGCGGATTTTCAGAAAATAGCAAGGAGAGATAAGAATGCCTTCCTGAACATACAGTGCCAAGCAGTTGAGGACAACAGCCAATTAAGGAACACAAGAGCTCTGTATAAGACAATCAAAGATATCAAAGGAAGCTTCTGTGCTAAGCTGGGCGTGATAAAGGACAAACGAGGCAAGGACCTCACTGAAGTCTCAGAGATAAAGAAGAGGTGGCAGGAATGCACAGAAGAACTGTACAAGAAGGACCCGAAAGTGCAAACCCAACATAAGACAGTTGTGATTACTGATCTCGAGCCGGGCATCCTGAAGAGTGAAGTTGAATAGGCCTTAGCCAGCCTTGCTAAGAATAAAGCTAGCGAAATTGATGGCATTCCAGCTGAGTTGCTTCAAAGCCTCAACCATGACGCTGTTTACATTCTGCATACATTATGTCAGAAGATTTGGACAACCCTGCAGTGGCCACAGGATTGGAAGAGGTCAGTTTACATCCCCATCCCAAAGAAAGGCAGTGCCAAAGATTGTTCCAACTACCGCACGATCGCGCTTATTTCGCATGCTAGCAAGGTGATGTTGAAAATCCTCCAAGGTAGGCTGCAGCAGTATGTGGATCGGGAGCTTCCGGACGTGCAAGCTGGGTTTCGCAAGGGCAGAGGAACTAGAGACCAAATTGCCAACCTTCGCTGGATCATGGAAAAAGCAAGAGAGTTCCAGAAACCCATCTACTTCTGCTTTATTGATTATGCAAAAGCGTTTGACTGCGTAGATCACAGCAGATTGTGGCAAGCTCTCCAAGAGATGGGAGTTCCAATTCACCTCCTCTGTCTCCTCAGGAACCTGTATGAAGGGCAAGAGGCCACAGTCAGAACTGGGCATGGTCTTACTGATTGGTTTCCGATCGAGAAAGGAGTGAGGCAAGGCTGCATACTGTCGCCCTGCCTATTTAACCTATATGCAGAGTGCATCATGAGGAAGGCCGGTCTGGACGAGTCTTCAGCTGGAGTGAAGATTGCTGGAAAACGTATCAACAACCTTAGATATGCGGATGATACCACTTTAATGGCAGAAAGTGAAGTGGAACTCAAGAGACTTCTGATGCGCGTACAAGAAGAGAGTGAGAAGTTTGGGCTTAAACTGAACATTAAAAAGACAAAGATCATGGCGTCTTGCCCTATCGAGTCCTAGAGCATCAATGGACAAGAAGTGGAAGCTGTGACAAATTTTCTCTTCTTGGGCTCCAAGATTACCTCGGAAGGAGACTGCAGCCATGAAATTAGGAGACGCCTGCTTCTGGGAAAGAGAGCAATGGTTAGCCTTGACCGCCTAGTAAAGAGCAGAGACATTAGTCTGCCAACCAAGATCCGTATAACTCGTGCTATGGTCTTTCCAGTTGTGATGTATGGATGCGAGAGTTGGACTGTGAAAAAGGCTGACCGCCGAAGAATTGACGCATTTGAATTGTGGTGCTGGCGAAGACTCTTGAGAGTTCCTTGGACTGCCAGAAGATCAAATCAGTCGATATTGTCGACCATAAACCCTGACTGCTCATTGGAGGGTCAAATTCTAAAGTTAAAGCTCAGCTACTTTGGTCATCTGATGAGAAGAGAGGAGTCGCTGGAGAAAGATTTGATGTTGGGAAAGGTTGAGGGTCGCCGGAGAAGGGGTAGGCAGCGAACGCGATGGTTAGATGGCATCCTCGAGGCACTGCAGATGAAGTTATGTGATGTTAGGAAGATGGTGAAAGACCGGAAAGCGTGGCGTGACATGGTCCATAGGGTCACGAAGAGTCGGGCACGACTGAACTGAACTGAACTCCATCTTCCATTTTCCCGTGCCCGATTCTGCAATTAAAATGCCACTGAGTTTTGGGCTATTTATTGCGTAGCTTTTTGTTGGTCGTTCTTGCACATTAGATATGGTCCTTAACTTGGCTGAGAGTAGAAGTACGGGCTAGTTGGTTTTCCGCGGCAACAAACAACGTAAATGGTGTGGACGATAAAAGAACAGGAACACGCACTCTTGTGCAACACCATGTTGAAGCAGCATATTTGCTAAGTACAACTTTCAGTCTTGAGAAATATAATTGGCTTTGCACAAGCAAAGCAGCCTATGTCTACATCTTACAACAACACACAAAACTATTGCCAAATACTTTAACCTTTCTTTGTCTATTACAGGTTTCTCACACAGCGGCTGAATAATTACAAACAAGAGAAGCAAGCAGCCATGTCCATGTCGCAGTACGCAATAGTAAGTTGGAGAAATATACGCTACCTCTTGAACTGCCCTTTCCATTCACTGTACTGCTTAACACAGTATTCTATTCTTTTTCCTTTCCCTGCTAAAATCCTTCCTTTTTCCTAGGACACAATTTGCTGAATAAGCTACATTTCTCTGCTGGTAGTTTGCTACTTTTAGATGTGCAGAAATGTATGCAACGCTAATGAAAGAAGTGATCTGGCTGTTGCTTATAGTTAAAGGTTAATGCAGTCACTTAGGGAACCAAGCATTTCTTTTAATTATGTGGTGTTAGAATTAGAAGGAACCTTTTCTGATGTACTTGATGCCAACAGTGACAAAGCAGTTGAAATGAAACAAAATTAACAAGTTCAGATGAATGAGAGCCCGTAGCTGGATAACCTGTGGCAGAATAGAAACAAGTTGTCTGTGCTACTATGCTGTGGCCAAATGGCTTCCATGGCCTATATATAGTATTAGTCAAGACCAGCCAGGGAAGAGCTGAGAATGAAAGATGACAGCCAGCGAAGATTATGTATTATATATAAGGGGTTCTAATTATACAAGGGTTATGTAACAATGTGGGTAGAGTAATTAACACAAGCTCAGCTACTTTGGTCATCTGATAAAAAGAGAGGAGTCGCTGGAGAAAGATTTGATGTTGGGAAAGGTTGAGGATCACCGGAGAAGGGGTAGGCAGCGAACACGATGGTTAGATGGCATCCTCGAGGCACTGCAGATGAAGTTATGTGATGTTAGGAAGATAGTGAGAGACCGGAAAGCATGGTGTGACATGGTCCATAGGGTCACAAAGAGTCTGACACGACTGAACTGAACTGAACTGATGGCAATAACCTCTGTATGTGGTGATCGAAGGTTAGAAAATTAACAGTTGCATAACAATGTTAAAAGGACAAAATATAACAGCATGTGTGTGTTTATTTTCTGTACATTTCAGGATGAGCGGCAGTTCAGAAGAATCAAGCAGGAGCCCGTGGAACAGCCGACACACCATGTAGTCAATGAGTACTTCTGCCGGAAACGGAAGGAGAAATGCGTGAAGTCCAGTTGACACCATGCTGCAAAGGGTTACTTGCTCCATGGTGTTCTTGTGTGAAACCCTGTTTGTGCGCCTGAACTACGAGCTGCGCATCCCATTCTCAACATTCACCTCATGTTCACACCAATTCAAGGCAATGGAAAGTGGCATGTGCACATATGTATACATCCACCTTCACTGCCTGCACGGAACTTGTTTCAGCTCAATCACTCCATTTCTTTGCAAGAGGACTCCAGTGTTGTGCACAGTGTTCCGGCTGTGCACCCATGTCACATTGCATTCTGGCCATAGTTTGGTCCTAAAACTAATTGTGATGTTATTTGTTCTCACTAATGTGCATTTGCTTCCTTTGTGTAAGCAAAGAATTTTTTTCTTTCATGTCTTGCACAGGTAACATTACCGTGATCTTTTGTGTGGGGAGAGATTTTAGTCTTTGTATTCCTACCTGAAGTGTCTGCTTTATGCTAAAATGGGACAAGAAGATTATACAAAAAGGAAAGACAATTGTAACTGTTTCATTCCTGGGGACCACGTGAATTGTTCTATAAGGGAAACAAAGGCAGTAAAGAAAATAAGCTCTTCTGTTAATAGCTGCCTTCTGTGGCTCCCCTTGTGGATTCTCGTTCATGTGTATGCATTTTGCTGCTCTCCTAACCACGAATCCTTTAATTTGCGCCTATCTCATGCATACCCATTGGCATACAATGGTGCGTTACCCCATTATGTGCGAGACCACCCAACGTTACGACAAAAGCCCCGCTTTAACCAAGCCCTGTAAAGGTTCCTTTGTGGCATAGCAGTAGCATGTCTGTCTGTGGATCCAACAGTGCAGAAGGGTTCAATTCTTTTCTCATAGGAGCTGCCCAAATTCGCAGTTTCTGCAAACTCTGCCATGTCACTTTGTCTCATGTTGTCACACAACCCATGCATAGACATGTTATCTGCCAACTACAACCTGCCAGACATGCCTTTGATTTTTCGCTCACATAGTGGCAATTCCAGATTTTCTGAAGAATGCAGCCCTTTAACACAGTCTAGTGCTTGGAATGACACTTTCATACCTTTACATGGAGTTTTAATATTTCTCTGAATTCATTTCTTTATATTAAAGTACCATGTTGTTTGCACAAAATGAATCAGGCCTAAGAAGACTTTACTCTGCATTCTTCTGTTTGAGCAGTCTCTTAATGCCAGTTTTTGACACTTTTTATGCATTCTTTATGAAGACATGTGTGGTTGCTTCTATTTTCTTTTCCTGTCACTGAAGCACCAAACATTGTATGGCTTGGAAACAGGTGCATATTAATATTTTTATTAACTAAACAGCATGCTCAGATTTTAAACACAGGTGGCACTGAAGTTCAATTCGTGGTGAATTTAGGTTTGGTATTCACCTTTTTATCTAATAACGAATTATCTTGTGAAGCTGTCTTACAGAATTTGAATTTTATGTAGCAATTGAAGGCCAGAAAACACTTTTGTAGTTGAAGGTAAGGTAAGACTCTAAGTAAGCAAATCACACTAACCATACTAGTGCCATGTTCACATCTAGTTACTGGAAGCATGGCCATTTCTATGACCATTTCTATGAAGATATTGAACTGTTTTAGATGGCTTACTGTAGATGACCTGCTTTGCAGAAGGCATATAGCACACAGCCATATGGCTCTCCAAAACTGTGCATGCTCATCCTATTCAAGCAATCGTCTGACCCTGCTGAGTATCATAAAAGTGCACATCTCCGTTTGATCTTGATTGTGGCCTAGAAATCATTTCCTTTTGGTGGCATTTATTCTTTGCCTTTACAGATTATTTGCTCTTTTTTTGTATGATTTACAGATGACTGCCATATGTTTACTGCCATTTGAGTACCATCTGGATATATTTGAAAGCAATTAGCATATGGCTGTTTTGGTACTGTTTCAGTAATGTGGTTGCTCGATGACAAACATGCTGCAGAAAGTGTTTGCCTACTGACTCGATAAAGCTCCTTAGCTTTAAGTGGTAAAAATACGATGTCAATGCATTATTCATGGTTTGTGGTAGTTGCCTAAAAGATGCTACTGTACTGAATTTCAGGACAATCTGGCCTTCATTCTAAAGTGGAATGGAATTAAGACTTGCAGAAGGTGATCTAGTTAGGTACGAGGTAAATGTGTTCAGTATTAATAGTTGCTGGTTTACGGATTTACACAATAGTGTAAGCATTCTTCGTGTTTCTCCGGAGGCTCTGTCGTGTAACTACAGTTGTCCAGCGTATGGTAGAAGGGTTTGAGACTAATGCTCCTGCGTCAACATAGGGCAATAAAACTTTGCGTTACCGGACTTGTCCGTCTATATATAAGTGTGTAATAAAAGCTTAAGTTTGTGAATAAGCAAGTGTGGTGATGTTCTTGACTTCGCGACAAGTTTAAGAGTGGCAATTGGAATTTAGGTGTTTTCCGGTCTTCCCATGAGCGGAACAAAGTTTCAGAGTACGGTAAACAAACCCGAAACTAGTTTAATCATTTTATCTGCAGTAAGGGTTTTATTGAGAAGAAATAAAATACAGTGGTGTAATAATGATAATGAGCGCTAATTCTTGAAGGCGTTAACGCGCGAGCTTGTTTCATGAAGCAAATGCATGGTGCATGGCATAAGCAAAAAGAATTTGTTTTTTCCATTCCAGATCTTCCATTTGTTACAGCACGCTTCTATCAGCTCACTACTGCATATTCTTCTTATGAGAAAAAAGTGAACTTTTCCGCACGCTAAAAAGCACTTGAATTGCGGAACACAGCAACAAAAGTCTGAACAGCTGGCCTTGCAACCATGCATGGAGGAACAAGGTGCCCAAGGCATACCCAAGGCCTCGGCAACCGTCAGATGTTTCCAAGCCAATCCAAGACAAGCTTTTTTTGTTTGCTCCTTCATTAGTCGGTTGTGTTCATGTGAACGTGAAACAACACACCGACACTAAGGTAAGTCACTTTCTAAGCGATATTGCCACTTAGCGAAGTGTTAAGCATGTGTGTATCTGATGAAAAAACACACGATACGAAGCATGAGTCTGCTGCTCTTGAGACGCACTGTAGCGATGACCGTTCGCAGACGTTTTTCACCCTTTCGAACTTGAAAATTGTCTCCTCGCGCCTACACTGATCACTCGAGGAACTTCACTGTCTAATTAAATGTTCTAGCATATTTATTTTTGTTTTCATTCAGCGATATAACATATGTTGCTCTATAAAAGCCTAGTTTATGCGGGTAAGGTAATGCACTAATTTATTAATGTGCCGATCAATGTGTACCCACCGAGCAAGGTTTTGCTTCCGGGCTGCAGTATGACACAACCTGGCTCCTCTACTTTTTGTGTCAAGTGCAGTGTCGTCTTGGTAATGAAAGGCATCGATCGGCGATGGCTGCCCACGCATACCGATGTGTTGAAAAAGCTGTTCACTTCGATTTGGCAGGCAGTAGCGCGTGCTTATCGGTCATAGCGCATCACCTTAGAATAAAGAACTGCATGACCTTTGACGCCGTATCGCGTATGGTGCCGCTTGCCGTTGCCTGAAGCTGAGTGCTAGTGGCCCGGGTTTTTGACAAGTACTGTGTTGTAATAAAGCAGCTCTGTCATGAGCAGCAAAGCTACAACCCGTGACCAACCACCTGGCGAGCGAGTGCCGATAACACATCTTATAACTCGAACAGTCACGTTACAGAAGGAACAGTTTAGCTGACATAATCACGCATTCTACTGTCGCAGTTACAGTAGAAGGGAACTGAGTATAACTAATATATTTCGCATGGTGTGATAGGAGCGTATTAAGTGAGGTTTGCTTCTCTCCATATATAGAAGCATGGAAACAGGTGTATATTTGCACAGAGCCCCTCCTCACTATCTGTAAGCCCGTGCAATAGCACTTTTTCTGCTCTGAATCCTCAGCCATTTCCTTTAAATAAAGGTTGTGCAGATTAACAACCTGTCCCTTTGCAAGCTAGTGCACATAGGTGAAACTTTACTGCATGTAGCATTCATGTGCCTAGATTACTTATGAACAGTGGCGACGAAAAAAAGAGGCGAGTTCACAAAGATCAGTGCATAAGCAGAGCAATCTCGTGTGCCCCCTCGGCATTATCTATGGAAGCAAAAAAGAAAGGAAGAATGTGAAAAAAAAAAAAAAGGTTTTTTTTTAGGGGGGACGTTTATTGCATATCATTGCCACGCATTGACATCTATGCGTTATACTGAATAATGTAATGGTTGTGATAATACCCTGGGTGTTATGGCCTTAATTACATGGTCGTAGATCATGTGAGTGCTCAGAACCCATTCTTGAGTGTGTGCTGGCCTACCTGGGTAATTTTTCAGTTACAACATGATATGCTGCTGCTGTATACCACATAAGAAGTGCCCTGTATGCCAGCATCAGATAGTCCAAATTACTGGAGCCTCCACTATGCTGTCCCTCATAGCCAATGTTGATTTGGGATGTTAAACCCCATACACGGTACCATACCATACCTAGGGAGGTTAAAATTAATTCAGAGGCCTCCATTGTGGCATCCTTCATGGTCCATGTATCTCTTCCGGACGTTACATCCCACAGATCACAGTTCTGTTGATTCATAAAGATAGAAGGAAAATCAAAACTGTGTCAGCCAATCTGAGCATTGAGCAGGTAGCTTTTGGTGAAAAACTGCTATGTAGGTGGCACTTCTGCTGAAAGACGAAAATGAAATGTCTTTTACCTTTTTCATTCTTGTGCTCAGCTATAAGACAGAGCATGGGAAATAGCGCAGCTGTGAGAACAGCTGTGCATTGACAAAAGGGAAATGCAACAATGCCAATTTGGCAAGTAGGCTTGCACACAGACTACAAGTGCATTATTATAGTCATAGACTATGCATTTATTATTTTTTCTTCCTAGGTCTGTTGCGGCTGTGCTCAGATGTTTTATGCCTGAAGGCACAAGCATAGATGTCTACTTTTTCTTTTTCTATCTCACCACAGAATGTGCGCTCATAATGCAGCTACCTTTGTTTATTGCTTTTTTTCAGTGAGTGGTTGGGACAGCATGAATGTTTCATGACACAGGTGTTGACGATTTTGTGTTATAGGCTCAGCACCGCACACTTGTGTGTGGTCAGAGCATTACGCAATGATTATCTGATCTGCTTTGTCTGTTCCAGGATAAGCCAATGGCTAAGGAATAGGTAGACAAACATAAGGATGGAAGAGCTGTTTTTTTTTTTTCTTTGTGCTGAGGGAGTGAAAATTCTTGGAGCAGATCCCAAGTTGAAAAAAGGTGCTTGATTTAGGCAGCCATCCTGTCGTTCAACCAGTTTCAAGTTTCGTGTTCAACCTGTGCTATGCTTTTTTTTTTTTTTTTTTTTTTTTGGAGGCCAAAAGAGTTCAGTTGGAGTGTCACAAAAAAGAAATTAACTTTCATTTCATTGCATATGTCAAACGGATTTGCATTGTATTGATAATTTCTGGCAATTGTTGCTAGCAAAAAAACCTTGAAAGTGCCTTTGAGCTTTTAAGTGCTTCTTAGTGGATATCATGCTCCTTGCTTTGAATATGAGTGGCTGTATACTAGTGCTGCCATGTGCCAGCTTCCCACCAGTACTTGAGTAACATATTGTGCATCTTTGTCTCTGCAGTCATGTCGAGCAACCCAAGCCCAGCGCACCATCGGTTCTCCGGGGACTTTGATGCTTTTTATGATCCAGACTTCACAGCTGAGATTAGCAACAAGATGCGCGTCCCACACCGCATCAGCGTCATCGGGCGCGATGACGATGAGAAGGACATTGACACGCTGCTTGCCAGGGACAAGCTGAATGAACGGACACTTGCCATGCATGTGCCTGATCGGATCCTGGTGCGAGGTCAGTACTCTTTAGAACTCTTTGGAACACCTCATTAAACAGCTTTGCCAAGAGTGCCATTGGGTGTTCTGATGAATTCTTGTGGTAACAATTTGCAGTCATGGTGGTTCATAAAGGGGCTGTAGTGGCATTGGTACTGTTCAGCAATGACTTCACTCACACACTGTTCAGTCTTTCTACATTGGCTAAAGTACAGCTGATCATGAGTGAAGTTGTTCACCAGAATTTATTGGGGAAACTCTGCCTTAAAGGGTCTGAACACTTAAAAAAAAAACATGCCGCGAGTTTATAGTGGTAACGAAAAGGTCTCGCCTCATAGAGCATAAACTGAGCACTGCAGTATCCAAAAAGCGAGCAAGGATTTATGATTTTAATTTTGGTATCAAAAATTGCATAAAACAAATTAAAGTGGCCTCTTGCGGCAAAATGCTGTCATTATCACTGTTATGCGTCCCATGACCACATGTCTGGAAAATATCACTGATTTTCTCAAACACACAGTGTTTTTTTTTTTCTTTCGGGAGAGCTCGTCATGTTTATTATAATTTTCACTGTCCCAAATGCGCCCTTCAATGAAAAAACGTTCATTTCACATTACCTATGATGTGCCTTCCTTCCCTTGGAATCCAATTTGTTACCCTTAGCGACCATCGGTTATCCTCTCTTGGCACTACATGCCCTGCCCATGCCCACTTCATCTTCTATGTTTCCACTGAAATGTCATTAACTCAAGTTATTTCTCTGACCCACTCTACACGCTTCCTTTCCTATAATGTTACAGCTGCCATTTTCCGTTACATACCTCTTTTCATTTTCCTCAACCTAATTAGAACCCTTTTCGTTAGCCTCTATATTTCAGCCTTATAGGTGAGTGCTGGTAAGATAAGGTTAGGTGAAGAGGTAAGCTAAGCGTAGCAGGGGGCGGAAGGAAGTTAGGTGGGTGGATGAGGTCAAGAAGTTCGCAGAGGTCAAGTGGATGCTGCTAGCACAGGACCAGGTTAATTGGAGCACTCCGAAGACCTCTGGCGCTGCGTAGTTACGCACAAACACAGCACACACACAAGAAATTAAAGCAAGACGTCCACACCGATGATGTGCTCACTACCAACTGGCTGTTATTTGTGATACGAAGAACAAGAAAGCATCACAAGAAGCGTAAGGGTACAATAAGAAGAAGAAAACGGAAGATTCAGAAAAAAATGCAAAGAAAAAATTCTGAAGGAAAAATAAAACAAAAATAATGGCAGATTGTGTCTATCTTGTCATAATGTCCGAGCAAAGCAGTATCACTTCCTTTCTGTTGAGCGCTACCGATGGAACACTCGCGCATTCCCCTTCTTCCCCTGAAATCATCTTGAATGCTTCGATAATTTGTCTTTTAAAACTGTCTTTTGCGCCAGCCAGCACCTTAGTTTCGGTGCTTCGTTTGGACAATATGACAAGATAGATGCAATTTGCCATTATTTTCGTTTTATTTTTCCTTCAAAATTTTTTCTTCGCATTTTTTCTGAATCTTCTTTTTTTCTTTTTTTTATTGTACCCTTACATTTTTTGTGATGCTTTCTTCTTCTTTGTATCACAAATAAGAGCCAGTTGGTAGTGAGTTCATCATCGGTGTGAATGTCTGGCTTTAATCTCGTGTGTGTGTTTTGTGTTTGTGTGTAACTATGCAGCGCCAGAGGTTTTCGGAGTCGTCTAACCAGCTAGCCCGCACGCAAGTAGTACTACTAATTGGAGGAGTATGGGAGAGGCCTTCAACTTGCATTGGGTATAGTCTGGCTGATGATGATAATATGTTGTATGCACCAGAAAAATACTTCATGATCACCGGTTTAAAGTAAAAGCTGGTGTCATCTAGCCTTTGGTATTCATCTCTGAGAATCTCTTTTGACAGCAGTTCAACTGCAAAATCTATTTGCAATGGTAACACTTTTTTTTTCATTTATTAGCCCTTTATAAATTAAAAAATCTCCATTATCAAATAAGGTAGCAGCTATGTTGGTAGACTGCAGAAATATTTATACAGGACAAACTCGATTTTCTTCAATAAGGGACACTGTGGACTAATGGTTAGCAAGCTTATATCAACAGCCTGTAGTATTCCAATGACAATAAGACCACTTTCAGCAAAAATTATGCTTTTATATGCTGTAAACATAAAAAAGAAAAAAAAAAGAAAACTTAGTATAGGTGTCACCTTGACTGGCCAATTGCAGAACCAAACTGCATGCATAGACACTGAATTTCAGTTACAAATTTCATTTGCTTCAAAGCAACCTTCTTGATTTAGGGCTGGAGAAATTTGAGGTTAAATTTCCTCATTCACAAACGCGTGTTTAGCTGCCGGACCAGTGTTACCATTTCCGGAAAGGGTCAGAGAATAAATTTTTTTTCCAGTTTAGTAATTTCATGAAGCTGTCTTTTATTTACCTTTAAAGTGGAAGCAAACAAATTAATGCCGGACCAGTGTTACCATTTCCGGAAAGGGTCAGAGAATAAATTTTTTTTCCAGTTTAGTAATTTCATGAAGCTGTCTTTTATTTACCTTTAAAGTGGAAGCAAACAAATTAAAGGATGATCAATGGGCTGCTCCAGCTGATATGCATAGCACTAGATTTTCATTCCCATTTGCATGGCACGGCATATCACACACGTTTCATTGCATCCGCCACTGTGGCGTGCTTAGTCTTCTTTGTAATTCTTCACTCTTGCATGCTCTGGCTTTCCCCTCGATAGTAGGATCTTCAGTTTGTCACTAATGCACTCTTCGCTAGCACTGCTGTTCAGCTCACCAGGCCTCTCACACATCTTCAATGCTTTGATCTCCACTTGTTGAAGGTCTCACTTATATGAAACCTACTAAAAAGTACTGCACAGAGCTTTTAAACTATGAATGGAAACTCACTCACAGTAACTTCAGTGGAAGAGAGGCATCTGGTCACCTTCCTGCCTCTCCCTTGTCTCCACACTTTTGCCTGCCAGCATGGCCAATGGTTCTTGGAGGGTTCAGACAACACTCAATGCCAGACGAGTTTTTCCAACTGAGACATCTAACGCTAATATGTTTTAACATTAACTTTAATTTAAAGGTAATGTAAGGGTACAGTGGTAGACTCCCACCAGAAAATTTGTTTGTCTTGCCATAAGTGCCCCTGAAAAGATATACGCCTTGCCATGTGTATCCATACATATGTATATTACATGGAAGCAGGGAATAAAATAGCCTTTCAAACAAAGGTGTGGTATAGTCTATGTTGTTCAACATCTCAAAGCTACTCAGGCCATGACGGATGCCTAGTGAAGGAAAAAGAGATGTGTGCAAGTGCATGGTCTTGTCCATATGCTAGGGCAACATTTTCTTGTTTTCAATTTTAATATCTTGAGGATGGCCTTGGCATTTTGCATTTGAAACCGACAGTATTCAGCTTTCTGCATGATATATTAGTATATATATATATATATATAAAATCAAATTCCTAAAGACAGAATCCTTTAATATTAATGTGGTAAAGGTGCTTGTTGTTGTAGGAGTTCACTTTATTTTTTATATTTTCTTTGTATAACCGTACCAGTATGTTTGCAGTGTTCATGCTAGGTCAAGTTCGCATGCTGGTTCATTAGGTTCACGTTCTATGGTTTTCTTCTTACTCTTGCAATGACCATTTCTTTATCTCTTGAATCAATAGTGTTGCCTAACACCTTGCTGCTTGAAATGGCCAGTTCGCAAGACTTCTTTCTTTACAGTCTAAATATTGCATGTTCTAACTGTAGTCATCTACTTCAATGGAAAGAGAATTTGTTTTTACATACAAATAAAAAAAAAAAGCCTAAAGAGGCGATGTTTAAACAATGTGAACCATAGCACGAACCCACGCAAGGCTGCAGAATGATTTCGTTTGGAACATTGATATTTTCCCACACTGTTAACCCTGGAATTAATTTTTATAAATGTATTTATTGTTAAGGAGTTAAGTAAAACCAAGTCCACATTCGCATAATCCGGAAAAGACAGTTTCTTTTCTTGGACATGGTCAAATCAAGGCAGCGGTACCTGTCGATGGCTGGAGTATAGCATGTGCAGTTTTGTAGCCTCAGTTGACTGAGTCAAAAAGTTTCTAATATAAGTAGATAAACAGCTAAATTATAGATTCGTTGTACCAGCAGCTGCAATTTCTTCCCCTGCCGAGGCTGCTGTCCTTCAGAATTTGTGATTCTAGTTTGAATCACTGTACTGGAAAGGGTTAAGACACGCAGCTGTGGTGGCTTACCTTTACATACTTGTTATGATAAGAATATTGTTGTAAGACTACTTTATCTGAGAGCTGTTCTTTCTAAAGATAACCGCGAAGGTTACAGGCCTCACAAAAATAACCTTTGTTGTGAGGTAGCCAACAGCCATCAAAATTAAGGAAAGCATATAGGGAAAAAGAAGACACTCCTGTACGCTTTTCTTGATGCCAGTGATCGTTATTCTTTTGTATACGTATCCTGCTCCATTGTGAGAAAGGCAAACCTAACTTCTGGTGCATACTCACAATATATTTCTGTGGTCTATGAATTGCGCACAAGATGCAGGGGCGCTCTTGTTGCTTCAGGTGTTGTTGGCAGTCATGCACATTTAGCCATTCTCCACCTTGGTACAGGGGGCAACCAGCACATAGAGGGCAAGGACCTTCTGCCCGAGGCACGCTTGGAGCAGTCACTGGATCTGCAACAAGAGCCCATTATGCTGTCCACGCCTCCACGCACCCTGACCCTAGATGTGCACGCCTACCCTGCTGTTGATGCAGAGGATGAGGCCGGGGACAGTGCCAAGCCCACACTGAAGGTTCGCCGCAAGACAACGCTCAGCAAGCTGCACAATGGGGATGTCAGCTTCTTCAATGGCGGGTGAGGGAATGCTTCAATGAACATTATTTATAGCCCTACTTCATCGGGAGTGAACTACATCATTTTTTGTTTGTTTGTTTTCGTGAGTAGGGTTTTTCCGAATTAAATTATGCTGGTCTGTGCAAGTTGGTAAGGCTGTTGTCTTGATCTTAATCTCTCATAGTTAAGTAAATCATACTTAAGTGCAGTTCTTAATTTTAATTTTACATGGAGCCACTTTGCAGTAAGTATGGCATAACCACAGTGCATAGCAAGTGCTGCTGTCTGCTGTCACTCCTGTGCTCTTGCCTACACCTTTTTGTTCTTTATTATTTTTAGGCATTGATAGAAAACTATCATCATGTAGACTGCACGGCAATCAATCCTTCTCAGCCAACTATTGATGTCTGAATGCTGCACGCAAAGTTCACTAACCTGCAGCATAACCAGTGGTCCTCTGCTTTATGCTTCTTGACTTCTTCCATTTCAGGATAACCTGATGGTAGGCTTGCACCCGCTGTTGTTTACACTTTTTGGACGAGTCAGTGGCTGTGGCATTGCGCTGATACTTTGTTCAACGTAACCATTTTCTTGCCCTCGTTTCCCCTTGCTTTGTTCCTCTGTTGGCCTGGTTATACTGGGAAAGCCTCGAGGTCAGGGTACATAGAGATCATCATCAGCATTGCAGTCTTTGACAGTGTCTTTTTAATATGATTATTTTTGCTGAATGTAACTGTCCAGTTCTCCAGTCATGTTTTGGTAATGAATGCAGTGCTAGCTTGTAATTGGCCGCTGCCTCAACACTAAGTTAGCCACATGTGATGCAATGCGTGCACATTTTGGTCCGGATGGCATGCAGCATGTGTGCACGTTGCAAATGCGAGTAGAGCAAGACGAGTGTTATCGGCACGGAAATTAAAATAGGTGTCATATAGTCCTTGTTCAGGACAAATTACAATCTTTCTCCCTGATGACAAGGCTAAAGGCAGTTTCCCACGAGATGAGACCGGTGACCTTAGGAATGTCAACAGCAGAGCAGCATGTACATGTTGAACACAGCTTTACTTCTAAAGTTAACTGGAGAAAGTTAAGAAAAGAAGGGCAAAAAAGAAACAAAAAACAAAGTGTACAGTCTACACTTATGTGAAGAAGCCAGCTATGGCCCCAAGACATTCTAACGTGCGCTGTTGCGTGCTAACTAATGTGTTTCCTAGATACTTGCACGTGTGGTGGTACTACATCTTCAGTGGCCATTACAGAGGGTAATTTTTCTAAATACATTTTGTCACTCATGGCTGCTTGTAACACAGGTACTTTCCAGTGGTTTCTGTGCTGACTGCCTTTGCAAAGGCACTACTACTGTTAAGCTTAGAAGAGCTGATTTGTAAGCTTAATGACAAGAGCCAGTAACTATTTTCGAGGTTCAACCCAGAAAGATCCCATCAAACTCATGTTGCCCTTGCCACCACTAGCAATTTTGTTTCTTTGCAAACAGCCAGGAAGATGCTCTGAATGGTTAAAATATGTGCCGTTGGTTATTGTGAGTATTAGCAGCTGTGTTGCATGCTGTATAGAGAAGTTTATTCTGTAAGTCGAAACAGTTACCCAGTCCTTCATGAAGTAGACCAGGCTGCATTAGTTGACTGTATGACTGCACATGTGTGTGTGTGTGTGTGTGTGTGTGTGTGTGTGTGTGTGTGTGTGTGTGTGTGTGTGTGTGTGTGTGTGTGTGTGTGTGTGTGTGTGTGTGTGTGTGTGTGTGTGTGTGTGTGTGTGTGTGTGTGTGTGTGTGTGCGTGCGTGCGTGCGTGCGTGCGTGCGTGCGTGCGCCTATTTTTTTTCTTGCCCACGTACGAGGTCGGGTGCATAGTTGCTGCTGCATTCAACTAGCAGTAGTCCTAGTGTGGCAGTTTACTTACTATGCATCAAGGCCATCAGGGGGACATACTTTTTCTGACAAGTTGGTCAATGGTAATGAAGCGATGCCTTGGGCTTTGATGTGCGCCTGAATGGAGGACTGCTGACAAATTTCTACCATGCAAGGTTTTTTAACATCACCAAGACTACATGTATGAATACCTTTGCATTTCACCTCCATCAAACTGCAGCCAAATGCCACAGCCACTGAGTCACTATGATGCATGTATGTGTTGCCCACAGTGTGGTCATTTTATAGCCTCTAATTTGACACAGAATTATTATTCCCCAAACCTTTCTCAGTTCTTGCTTCTCCCCTTTAGACAGGAGCTGCTGCCGGGCCTTTTATGAGCATATTCATCTTTGTTGTCAAACATAACCTGTTGGCACAGGCAGACAACTGAAGTACTTTTGTTTTGGCTAAAACGCAGCTGGCAATCAAACACCATAGATTTAAGTTAGCTGCTCACATCATTGTGTATTGTATTGCTTTGAAGGTGCACTAAGTATTTTTTATGTCCCTACGACTGCACATAACCACTGTATGTGCTCTGGAGCTTTTAAGCGAAATCTCACAACCGTACTAATGTCATGTTCAAAAGGGAACAAAAAAAACATGCCATATGACAATTTAGCATAGTTAGGGTGCACCCGGTGATACAGGTGCACAGGGCTTTCTTGCTGAGAACTTGACAGTCCAGACACAATCATGGATAAGTGTTGCCCTCATACCTTCATAAATCCTTGCTAAAACTATTAAAATCATTATGGGATTACCAGTATGAAACAGTAGAGTGCCAGAAAGGCATGGGAAGTGTAGGGTTTACAACCAATCAATATCCAGTGTGCCCATCAGTGCTATGAGTAGAGACCGGATTTTAGGCAAATGCCTATTTTTTTTTTTCAGCCCATCTTAGGCACTCCATTTTTATATATGAGCATGAATTTCGGGTTGACAGTATGTTTCTTGCTAGTTTTATAGTGCCTATAATTGCCTATTTTGAGCGTCGGTGCTTAGATATGCGGCATTCGTGTCTAAACATGCCCTATTCTGCCTAAAATAGGAGTACAAGAGGGCTGTCAAGACAACAGAGGCCCTGCCTCGCCGCTTCGCCGCAGCCAGATTCAATCAGCCGGCCTTGCAGGCAGCGTGGTCGCACCATGAATGATGAAGAGGAAAGCGGAGATGGGTTACAGTGAAGTAGCCAGGAAATTTTGCACCAAGAATTTGCATGGTCGCCACATTCGACTCAAAATAAGGGCGTAAAAACATGTAGGCATTAGAGCCACAAAAGAAGCTGAGTAGCTCACACTCCCACACTTTCAGAGAATTTGATGCCCTATTGGAAATATGTCTATCCCATTATTTTCCAGCATCAATCTGGTGTTATCACAAAGAGCTATATATTTCGAGTTCGGGATAGTAACAGCTCTTGTTTTATTTGTATTAACTTTTATAAATTTGTTTTCCATCCATTGACTCAAGCAATCCAAAAACTGGTCCTGATATAACATTTCTTTTTTACGGCGTCTCTTGCTATGAGTGCAGTAAGATCGTCAGCAAGCACTACGAAACTCACTGGAAGGAGTGTACAATATAAATCATTACTACTATAATAAACAGGAGAGGGCATAAAATTCATCCATACGGCACGTCAGGTGTGTTTTTTCACCGGACAGGTTACAGTTGTGGCCCGCGCTATGATGTCTTAGCAATGCATCAAGTATGAGCGTAACGCCTCAGGTACCAAAGTAGCCAAGTTTCTGCATTAAAAAGGTTATGGTTGAACAATTGAAGCGCTTTTGAAAAATCTGTAAATTACAAGGGACACCTGTTTGTTGTAGAATGCGTTTGTTAAAATTTTATTTTGTTGGAGTAGTGCTGTTTCATTAGATCTTTTTTGTCTCAAGCCAAAATGGCATTCGAAGAGGACTGAGTACTTTCACAAAAACCGATTGATTCTTGGGTAGATATTCTTTCTGTGTCTTCTCGGGCTTCACAAGCGTGTCTCTTGCACCTCTGCCCTAGCTTCAGGTTTCCTTGTCATCTTGGGTTCTTTCTGTGTGCCTGTGCAGCCGTCATCAGCACGTCACCTCCGTATTCCAGTTCGTCGACCCTTCTTCGCCACTGGTTTTCGGACAAAAGTGGCTTAAGTTTGCAACATTGTTAGCAAATTAAGCGAGGTCACTCACCATTAGACTACAGCCCGAATTGCAGGAAGCGTTCCACCATCCGCATCATAATTAATTTTCAAACCAACGTCTTTATACTTGTTTTACTGTAGTTTGGTGAGGTAACATACCAAAGTAGTAGATATTCCTCATCCAGCAAAAAAAAAAAATAATTGTCACTTCATCATTCATGACGAACTTGGCTATTTTATAAGCACGCTAACACTTCTCCTACCACCAGCATCCACGGGATACCAACCACAATCACGCGCTTCCCGCAGAGCGCGACCTGCAAAGTTGCCAGCCAAGCAGAAAAGGCCACAGACGCCCCTCCCCCTGGGGGAGATTTTTGACAGCTCACAAAAAGCCCCTCATCCCCGAAGGCCCCCAAGAAGCTGTTTCCAGTGGCCGAAGTTGGCTCATAATAACGGCTTGAGGGGCTAGTTAGTGCTGCATAATACCCAGAAATGTGGCGCAACAAACGCAAACACAAACGAAGAGACACAACACACGCGCTTACTACGAACTGTAATAACGATCTGAAAACACTTCCTCTTCACCACTCCTCTTCTTCTACACTCAAGTACATCTTCTCACCTTCCTCTTCTTTGCCAAGGGGATATTGGCACTTTCTTCCTCGCAGAACATGAACATCGTCCAAGCATGGCAGTCACCAATTCTACACTGTCTTGCTTCTCCACACCTCTGCTTTGCCCAGAAACTCATACCTTGCTGGACAGTCACATAGTCACACACTAATAATCACCACCACACATGAACAGTAGGACATGTCCATCCACAACACATCCTCAAGTACATGGACTTCGTGGCTTCGTAGACGTTGGCAGGTTAAAGTTTTTTTCAATACATAGGGACTTCACAAGTGATGTGTTGTGGATAGACATGTCCTACTGTACATGTGTGGTGGTGGTTATTAGTGTGTGACTATGTGACTATGTGGTGATCTTTGTGACTGTCCAGCAAGGTATGAGTTTCTGGGCAAAGCAGAGGTGTGGAGAAGTAAGACAGTGTAGAATTGGTGACTGCCATGCTTGAACGATGTTTATGTTCTGCGAGGAAGAAAGTGCCAATATCCTCTTGGCAAAGAAGAGGAAGATGAGAAGATGTACTTGAGTGTAGAAGAAGAGGAGTGGTGAAGAGGAAGTGTTTTCAGATCGTTATTACAGTTGGTAGTGTGCGCGTGTGTTGTCTCTCTTTGCTTGTGTTTGTTTGTTGCGCCACATTTCTGGATATTATGAAGTTGGCTCATATTTACAGCATCCCGGTCAAGAGGGGTAGAGTTCCCCTTTGTGTGAATACTACTTTACTTTCGGCATTGCGATCATGAAAAAAGAGGGTGCTTACAATCGAATAAATATGGCATATATCCACTTTTGCACATAGGTCAGTACCAACCACTCCTCCCGGGCCACTGTGTGTGGAGGACGAGGTGCTGGCATTGAGAAAGCAGATCCGCAACGTCAGCCGACGCCTCATCATCGTCGAACAAGAGAACCAGCAACGGCAACAGCGGGAGATTGTCCTCTACTCAGTCGGCGTCCTCTACTTCCTCCTCAAGGGACTCATGTGGCTAAATCGGCACTGGTGAAGGTCACAGAGCCCCGACAACGATGGCGGCACGTGGGATATGCTGCACATAGTGCCGACTCTTCTGCGTGAGATGCAGAAAATTTGGCCGCTGTGGGCGGCAACAAATTGTTGTGGCAAACACATGCCCCCACCGCGTAAAGTGCACTACAGAAACTGAAAGTAGCTGCAACAAATTCTACCAGCTGTCACATGGAACTTAGTTGAAAGCTTCAGCCATTGTAACCTTTGGTGTCCGTTCCATGTGAAGAGCGAAAAATTTAGGTGCGTTGGGTAGTGCCTGCTGTCTTGTCATGTGAGAGTAAGCACTTGGGATGTAGCAACAGGGGACCTTGTTTGTTGTTTCTTGTGTGTAGCTAAAAATTTATTCACAGCAGGCAGAAGTGACTGTTCCGCATGAGACAGAAAAATTAAGCTGCAGTGCGCGATGTTGATCCTCTCATGCACTGTACAGAAGCTTTGAGCTGCAAGTGTACAGCGAATGCATGAACTGCATAGCACGGACCGCATTTGAGCATGTTACAGGAAAAGAAATTGTAAGCATATGCGAGTAACTGTGTACAATAAATTATGACATTCCTCACGACTGCATCTGTGAACTGTGGATGAGTTTTACTCTACAGCTGCTGAGGTTTGAACTGTTAAATTCAAATATTAAAAGGAAAAAGCTTCATTGTCACATGGTGAAGTGTTTTATGCACTTCCTTGTCTCCTTGTAAGAAAAGGAAGAGTGTCATTGCAAGTCACCGATGGCCTGCTTGAGTTTTGTCTTCTCCTTACTACAATCGATCTCAGATATATCAAACTGAAAGGGGATTGTAAAATAGATATATTAATGATTTGATATATAAAACACGGCAGCAGATGAGCTTGTTTGTAACCCAGAAGCATAAATATGGTGCACCTAGGCTAGCAACACGCTTCGTGCAGCGACGTCCTGTCCACTGGCATTCTGGTATGTTGATAGGCCTAGCTCACTTCACATCGAAGCTACAACAGACGTTGCTTTGGGAGAAGCTACTGAAGATTACAAGAAGCTTAATTCTGTTGTCGCACACTATAGACAAATTAATATATCAAGTAAAATTGGTGTACAGTCTATTTCTATGTCATCTTCAGCAGCGAAGCAAGCCTCGTGAGCATGACTTCACCGCATGACATACAGCACCCCGAACACCGGCGTCCCTGCATGACAACAGTGCTGCAGCGAAAATAAACACTCCAGGCTAATGACCCTGCGCAGCCAGTCCATGTTACCGCTCAAAAAATTACTGTGGGAGAGCCATGAGGAAAATTTTCACCTGTAGGGGACAGCACATAGCTCTATATGTCGAATGTTTCGGACAATGGTAATTCAATGAACACAAAGACCACTGCTATAGTTTTCCATGGGATTTCCAATGGGGACTTCTCACCATTTGATATAAGCAATACTTTGATATATCTGAGTTCGATACATCTAGGATTGACCTTATTATTGCTGTCAATAACTATTTCGTTGGTGTATGTTATTTTTTGTTTTAGTTGCATGCTGAGGTTTTACATGAGGAAAAAAAAAATGAAAGCTTTGTACAATTCCAGGCATAGACCCAAAGTCGCAGTGGCATACTGCCTAGTCACTGTTGTTTGCCTCTTTTTTTGCTTTTGGTACACGATGGCCTTAGTTGCCTATGTGCCATAAAACCCAATACACGTGCGCAAATTTTCTCTCTTTTATTCAATTTTTGTAGACCTTCAGTGCCACTCTCGATGCATTCACTTATTGAGTTTTGATTTCAAGTGGCAAAGCACTCCTTGTTTATTGCTTTACTATTTTTAATTCTGTTAAATGCCTTCTTGTTTTGAAGCATGTGCTCAGTTTCTTTGGTCTTGCAGTACAGTATGTTCGCATGCTAGCTGTTTAAGCAACACAGGATTGCAGTTTATGTTGAGCAGTATTTTATACCGATTTGTTTATACAGTCTTCAGTGTTAACGTTTACACCACAATAGCTAAGCTGTGCTCAAAAATTAGTAAGCCTTGTCAACAGGTTTACGAGTCTATTTATTGCTCCTGTTTCATACACAGGGTGCAGTCAAAACATCTTACATTATACTTGTGGGCCATGTTCTTTAGAGACCTCTGTAGCTTTGCCACGCCATTAGCACACAATCTCCATTTTGTTGGCCCACCTGAAGGGGTTCTTGTACATATGCACGTATATTTGTTCCTGTCTTGCCTGTGAACGGGTGTGTGTTTGGAGAGAAGTTATCTCAAGTTTAGAGCCAGAAAACATCTTTAAATATTCATTGCCCAGTGATTGACCGTGGGCAGATTCTTCATGTGCTAGGTGAGCAGCAGCCGCAAACAAATGGAATAACTGCTGCATATGGAGCAACCCACTACTCTCATTTCACAGGTCAAAGTGATCATGGCATATAGCAATATTAGCTTAACTTGCGCTGTGTCCTCCAGAATGCATAATAAAAGAATGCTGGTTTTACTTTCTTATCGACATCTATGCAACTTTAGTCACTTTTGCAATAGTAATAACGATCAGCCTCATTGAACTTGCAGACTGTCGCAAAAAATCGATGGTTGGATTTGCAGCCTGCCACCCTTGTAGCTTTTTGTCTGCATCTTGTGCAAGAAGGTGGCATTGGGTTATTGTTTGCTTTTTGAGTCCAAGCCAGCACTAACTAGCTGATAAACCACCTGACAAAATACCTCCCTGCTTTAACACGTGACTGGCTATGTACAATTCCATCTAATCTTCAACTATGCTGCAGCTTCTTCCTTTGAATTAAGCTGCACAGTTGATGCAACAGGTGGCTTTGGAGCTAGTGAAGCCAGTCCTGAAAGGTAGCATCCATCAAAGCAGAAATTGTTGTAACTGTGCAAAACTTCCATAACATTGAATTTTCTTGAACAAGGCAACTGCCAGTGTTACTTCACTAAGTTTTGTTGCACATGCAGCCTGAATTCATTAGCACCTTTTGAAAGCCACAGGTTTTTTCCGTAAGGCTACGATTAAGAATCCCTGGTTGTGGGCTTTCAGTTAAGCAGCAGTGGGCTATGACTACGAATCTTAAACTGTCATGTAGTGCAGAAAAATAACCTGCATTTTATCATACACCTGTTCCACTCGCTATCTCACCCCAGTAATGCAGCCTGTCAGTAGTATGCATCCTCTGCATTGTCATCGTTGAAAAAGATCACATTGAGAATGATGCACATTTATACTTTAGTTTTTGTGGTGCCGTAGTAGCAGTAAGCATTTTGCAAACAAAACGACTGACCTTAGCAGCAAATTTGTTCCTCAACAGTCACAACTGGTGGGCTTTGCAACAAGGGCAGATCAGAAATACTGCAAGCTTTTCATGCAGCTCTACTGCCTTTCACTGTATGTTCCGCCTAAATGCTGTCGATTGAGATATGACTGTGAAGAAGTTGCCTAAACTTTGCACACTTAGCTTGCGTCCCCCCCCACCCCCACCCCCGGCCAGGATTTGTGGTACAGGTATCAGCATGAAATGTCAGCCACCGCCTTGGTACAGTCACAATCGATATGAAGATCGGTTTTGTGTCACTAAGCCAAGATCAATTGTCTTGGCAACTGATTGAGAGATCAAAGTGATTGTCTTCATATACAGATTCTGACAACACAGTAAAGAGATTTCTCATACAATCACACTGGTGTTTCTTGCCACTGGCAACACTGTCGTGATAACGCATCTACAAAGTGTTAGTGGATGATAGCTTCTCTCTTGTATGTATACATTACACTTATTTCCTTAGCCTGCTGGACAGATACACGCTGCTTTGTTTATTTAGTAATGCCAGTGCAGTGATCAATAAAGCGAGCATATTTTAATTCATTGGGATTTCTTGCATTTCATGGTTTTTCTGTCTTGTCTTGTCAGTCTTTCACACGCACAATAACCTTCTAAGATAGTACTTGCCACGGGGGAAAGCAAGTTAGTTTTTCACATAAGACTTGCATTATTTAGCGCAAAACTTTAAAAGTAAGTGATATCAATTTCACTCAATTCAGAAGGCAATGAAACAACCTACTTGAGGAACCTCAACTTGGTACAAACATATATTTTTCCAATGCCATGAATATAATGGGTAGTAAGAGTAGGTGAACAATTGTAGACACATACCTACTAGCAATCTAGTCTTTGTGAAGAAGACAACAATCATCCCCGACAGTGTGCGTTACAGATCTCATTTTTTAAATGGGGATGGGCAAGTAATTTTGGCACCTGCGTGGCAGTTTTCTGTTAAGACAATTTACGGTCTCAACATGCGTAGAAAGGGTGCATCTGTATGTTGCCAAGGAAGTAACAGGTGCACGGCAGCCAGCTTGGCTGAAGATCACTGATGATGTTTCAGGTGGATGGTGCATTTTCTGATTGCTCTAGCTTTTGCAGCAGGTTGCATTTGGCACTTTGCACTCGGAAATAAAAATTTCAGTTATGCCACTGGCTTGTCTTTACAGCATCAAGCTGAATACAGAACTTGGTGCCTTCGTAATTATGTCTGCAAGTAAATGTAGTGAATGAGGTTCATGCCAAAATGGAGCAAACCCGTACGCAACATGGTCATTTTATACGGTATATCACTTTGCTTCCGTTCTTGCGCATTGCATAGATGGCATCATATGAAGTTGCCATTTTTATTGCTGACTTTCCAATGATACTTAACACACTCCGAGCACAAAATAAGCATTGAAGGCTCACAATTTTCGCATTATCAATTTGCTTCCAGAAAGTGGTATGCAGGGTCTCTTGACAGCATTCAGTGCATTTAAACCTGTCTGTATTATTCGCGCTCATTATGACTGGTGACTTCATTATTGGCGACACATTTGTAAAGTTTTTGATTGACGTTTCACACGGCACTTACTGCAACTCAAGCGTGCTTTTTGCTCAATTTCGTCACATCGGCCCAGTTAATGGTATGGGACGTTGGTTAAGCTTTAGTTTTTAATCTAGCCAATAAGAAGGGAGTGGCATGCAGTCTATTACCACGTCGTGCAAGTAATATGTAGAAGTACATTGGTAAGGTCAGAAGTATCCTGATTCATTTTCTATGTTTTCATCAAATTGCCTCGTAACTACTTAATGGCTTGTTCTGCCATAACCTATGCCCATAACCAAATTTCACACTCATGTCCCTTTGGATATATCTGTGTCACATTCTTGTTTGTTTTGACATGCTTGCATTTCATTTTGGCCTAGCAGCATTTATAACCCCATTTCTTCGCATTGTCTCCATAAAAGCCACTTTTAACATTGAGCGTTTCAGGTAGCAATAGTCCCAAAAATGTAGGCAAGGTTGCAAAATGGGATGCAGAGTCCTTCAAGGATGTTCGACCAGTTTATTTTTAAGCACTTAGACAGTTCACGTTCACTGCCATCACCACCATTTTTTTTTTCATCATTTAGCACATACTATTCAACACACTCACACACACTATTGAGTGCAGCTTCAGTTTCTCACATACAGCACACCCTGGAAAAATGAATATCGTGTAAAGAGAAAAGTGGCTAAGAGGCCTGCAAAAATTGTCCTTCATATTTTGCTACATAAAAAACATTTTCCTGGCCGTTTCAAACACACATAGCAGGTCACAACAGCCGATGGCTATTTTATCAATACAAACATTTAAAAATTCCCACATATACGAAAGTGTATGCTTAATGAATATTAACTCCATCAGCCAGCTTCTATACAAGTTACTAATCATTCAACTGATGCTGACTGTCACATGCATTGCTCCTTCCTTGGAACTATCTACGAAATCGTAAGAACGAAATAATTGTGCAAAAAAAAAAAAAAACTTTTTTTTACACCAGCAGCATTGCAAACACCAGAAACGGTACAAAGATAGGCTGGTAGCCACTTTCCCTCTTTTCAGAAAATATTGTAGAGCACAGTTTCAATGCCGGCTGGTAAAAATACACTTGCCATCTGAGAAGCACGAAACAAAACTGCCTTTTACACAGCAATAACCATACAATCTTCAGAATTTGACAAACAGTACTCACACTGTGTGAGATAAGTTCTTTTAGGCTGAAGCAAAACTTTCGATCACCATTATAAAACAAAACTATGAATCCCTACCACAACCATGACACCTATCGACCCAACGTGGTGCACCCACAACTCGGTTGATACAGAAGGCATACAATGCACCATGGTCGTGCTTGTATTCGTGTACAAGAATGCCGGTGTAGAAACTCTTCAATAAAATGGCATGTCTTGAAGGTGAGCAACTCAACACATACAACATTAAGAATGTTTTGGCACAAAACAAATGTGAGGAGCTCAGCATAAATGTGAAAAAAAAACTGTAGTTATAATGCTGGCTGCCTGTGTGCTGGTAGCACTTTAGGTGCATGTGACACACTGCTTCATGACTGAAATACAACAGAAACTACTGAAGACAGGAAATGCCTTGCACAAAAGCCACAAGTCACCACATGTGCACAGTATATACGATTATAGTTTACATGACATTAAGGGCTGTCATCTAATTAACATCTGCCAAATGCACAAGCTTTTTAACATGGCCTAAAAGTCTTCTCAAAAAAAGACCATTAACAAGTAACTACAAGAAATTTTTCAGTCTTGTTTTCTTCTACTCTCCTGACTAGATAATGACCTTTAAAACAGAACTTCATTTGCTCCGATGCGCAAGGAATAATCTATTATGTCTCGATTTATAAAGAGCCATGCTTGTGATTGTGGGAAGTGCATAGACATCAAGGGCTACCCTGGCAAACGCAGGTGGTGGTCACATGAGCACCATCTAGGTGCTTCTGAGTCCGTCATGCACATAGTCTCTTAAATGAAATTATGTAAGCTAAACTGTGTTTGTTATTAACACCTTGTTAACGGCATCTCCATGGGACAGAGGATTTCACCTTAGGTCAGTACATTAACTTCCAAAATGCTGCGCACTTTTCTTCAGTCAACATACCATCAGTCAACGTACCATTGAGAGCCCTCCTACTCTAAGAGAAAATAGAAATGCAATGCTTGGGAAGGGAAAGAAGGCGGCCACACCAGAAATCAACTGCTACTTCACTTCATACTGCTTTGCAACAAAACGGCAACAGTCACATTAACTTCCCATTTGCAAGGCTTCAGGCAGGTGACCTTTCCTTGAAAGGTTACGGCCATCGATCATGCCTTACTGCAGCATTGTTCATGCTCTGCTCAGCATAGCGGCTGGCAGGCCAATTTGCTGCGCGTTACAATCTTGCAACGTGTATCACAACAGGCACGTGCGCATCATTCGCACATATTTGGACAAATGTGGCTGGCGGCTAAGGCATCAGAACAGCAAAAGCAGATGGCTTACTAAAGCAACACTTAGCACTCGGATCAAATGCCAATAAAACGGAAGTAAAGCTCTACCAAAAGCAGCTGGCACCGAGCTCAAATGTTTATAGCTTCCAAACACAATAGCACCAAAGAGAACCAACAAGCACTACAATTCTAAGCATATGTCACAACAAGCCTCGGCAGCCAAGTAACGAATACCAAGGTGCCCTAGTAAACACGATACCCGTGCCATGGTTGAGTTGTATATCTGCTTACATACTACACAGCCAAGCAAGCAACATGAACTTTGTTTCCAGACTCTGTACATCACCTCCCTACTTTATTCTTGAATCAAATCATTGTTTCTTTTGTTTCTCAGATTGCAAGCGAAACGTTTAATATCCACGCATGAAGTCTAATGCGCTGCGTTTCAGAAGCTAGTATAGTCAGTCCCCTGCAAACACAGCAAAAGCACAGGAAGGAATTTGGTTGCACTCTTGGCTCCGAATGCAGAGGCCTTTTTCAGCCACAAACACAGTGTGCGACAAACTGAGGCAGTGAATAGCCTTGACTAGGAAGCTTTTCTTTCCTTTTCAAACTTCAAGCATGGCTAAAAAAAGGCTTTTCATTTTGCAGTCAATGTCTCGCTCGGTAATACTCCTGTCCAGTAAGTACAAAAAACTTGCAGCTGCATAACGAACAAGTAGGCTATGCAGTGGGTGACAAACTGCTATTCCAGATATAATTGCAAGACAAACTCTAAAGAGGTCACAGAGCCAAAAAAAAACAAAGATGCATTTGAAATGCAAGATTGAACTGTTCATGAAACACATGTCTTCGAGTAAACTTAGTGGCCTTGCTTACTGGAGCAAAGAATTGTAAGCCAGCACCTACACACAAAAAAAGAATATCATGGTCATAACGCGGCATTGCTCTGCTCACAGTAATCGCATTTCTTTTGAAGCTCTGAAACATTCAACACTATTGTGTAAATCACAAATCTGCACAAAGGGCAGACTATGTGGATTACATGCAGCAATCTCTAATGTGGCTCGGTATTCCGGTACATTTCTGCATCCCAATATTCTCAAGAAAGGCGAGCATAGCTGAAGCCGGACTCGACAGGAGCTGGTTACTACACTGTTGTTGCAAATAAAGGTTAGCCACTAAGAGCTGCGGGCATGCAGCTTTCTGCGCATTTATGTCATTAGATAAAAGCTATCGAACCCTGGGCAGTAAAGCTGCAAATCATTACACTACTAAGAGAATGTAGGTCATCAATTCAATAAAAGCAGTAAAAGTGTACGAACTGCTGAAGCATTAAAGCACAGTAACAAATTCAACGTTCCTGCCACACTACCTATGTGATTGACAAAAAAGAAAGAAAGGCATGACTGAACCGATCTCTCAAACGAAATGTGAATGCCTGTGGATAACAAGTCGTGCTAACAAGTCGGGCAACCAGCTGTGATCTCAATACTTTTTAGATACTACGGGCAGTGACTGTCGATAAAAACACATTGCTGACAGCACTTGCATCATGTTTGTGGTTGCAATGCAATAGCTGGATGCGTTCACACAAAATACTTAAATTTTCACGTACAAGATCCTAGACACTCAGCATTTGATAACTTTTTGCGATGAATTTACCACCCTCAGTTCATTGTTTACGCTCAGATTTCACTGATTTGCACACAACAAAAGTAATTGCCATTGAAGCATGTTGTAGCTCACTTCTTTGTATTACAGACCAAGTGACTAACACAGAAAGCTGAAATTACTTTTTTGCCAAGCCAAAAGGATGATCCAACTGAAGGACATCCAAATAAACATGACAACATCCATTAATGGCATACTTAGTGGCAATTATAATTCTAATTACAGGCAACTGGAAAACAATATCTAAAAAAAAAAAACTATACATGCAGGTATGACATTGGATGCAGTTCCTTCAGCAGCCTAACGATGAATTTTTGGTTGTTTCCTCTGCAACCAGTCTGCTTGGATGCAAATGCAAGAGTGTGTACAACTTTTACCAGACATCTGGTTCAAGTGGTTTTCTGTTGTCAGTCCGGCACTAGGTCTGAAATTACTAAAGAAACCTCACTAAACTATGCGTGAATACACAACAAAATGTGGACATATTTTCAGTTCCATTTCAATGACAATGACTAACTTTCTTGGCATGCAATTCTGGCAGCTTGGAATAAGTATTTATTAATACTAAATGATTTCACCAAGACTGTGTTCAGGTGCCAGTTTGTGCAAACTGGTATCATACGTCAGAAATGCTGTATTATTTGTAAGCATGACATTACAGGCACAGTGCTGTGCCTGAAAAAAGGAAGCTAAGCAAGCAAGCAGATCTGAGGTCAGCTGCGAACTCATTTTTCCCTTTTGCCAGGAGCAACCGTCCTATGCAAGAAATGCATATCTTTCCAGCATAACGTTTCACTAACTTTCAGGCTCTGTCCTTTGATCAAAGTTCAAAGTCTATTATTAGAGGCATTGGGAGCAATACCTATACAGTTATGAGTGTTATCTGCCCTGAAGCCAAATTTCAGATATTACGAGTAGCATCTCAGTTTTATATTGGTAAGAACAGCTGCTAAAACAGTTCAAAGCTTCATTCCTTGAGCAACATGTTTAAAAGATACCCCAAATAGTCTCTCTTATAAGTGTACATGCAATTCAACCATGACCAGAGTGTTAAAACAGTTTCCAAACTAAGAAGCCAGGCTTCTGTGTAGGTCTTACAGCTTCAAAGTTTCGTGGTGATGAGAACAGTTTCCACTGTAGTAAAGAGCTTTGAGCCAATGTGAGGTTTACAGAAGTCGCATTACTGAAGATCAAAGAGAGCGGAGAATGACTGCCACATAATGGTACACTTGGCTGTTGGCAGCAGGAATACTGAACTCTTCAAGAACTGTGGTCTGCTGATCCTTGCACATGAACCTGAACAAAAGGTTACCACATGAAACATCGGCATCAAAAATAAAATCTATTTCACATCGCTTCTCTTTAAAAAAAAAAAAAATTAAGTGTCAAGCTAGCTGCTACCTCAATGAAAGCAAAGGAAATGCTTTCAGAGTCAACAAAAACAAGTTCCCGTGGGTATGCAAGATGTATATACAGCAACAATTCTAGCAAAATGCAGAACAAACAAGCTGCAGGGAAACGGACAGTGCAGAGCTAATGTTTGCCAAGAAAAACAGAGTAACTGAAGAGGAAAGGCACTGCTGCTATCAGCAATAAACATATCAGGTTCAATTGCCACTCCACAAACCCAAACAAGACACAAACACCTTCAACGGGCCTACAAGTAATCGGCACATTAAATACATTAAAACATCAACACATGACTGCCAATATAAAAGAGACAACAGTGGCAGAGGGTTCTAAACAAGCACAGTTCATGGCAAGATGGGCAATTCACTTCCACATACCAGTAAGGGCTGTGCAAAGGCATGTGAAAGAGACTGGAAAACGTTTTAGAAGCAGTGCAATTAGCTCATAGCACTGCAAGAACGTCTGCATAACTTAGTGCAGATATGAGCATGTCAGAAGCATAGGCATTAAAGCTTGCACTTAAGCTATGCCTTCTCTGCTGTTCAAAGTATTCTCATTCAACTGCAAACTGACACCTCTATGGGCATACCACTGGTGTTTTTCCTGTCATGCTTAGAACAGTTTGTCAAGCTAAAATATATCCTGGCAAAATTTTCCAGCACACTTCACTACAGACTGGCACTAACACACACAAATGCATCGGTGACACAAGAGGATGTAAGTAAGGAAGGGCTGACAAATCTGCCTGAGGTGTCGGAAACATTTTCCAGTGGCTCAGACTTGTGAACATGACAATCGCAACAGCTCTGCATATGCAGATGTCATATTTGCTGCCTCGTGATCTTCTGGTCACAAGTATGATGACTGCAGCAGGTCTTTGAGGATCGAAGGCTAGGGATCTGCTGGTGCCTCCAACATTTTAAGCAGGAAGCTGTCGATGGGTGTGTCTCCTATGAGCTTGAAGAAGAAGAGATGCTCGAGGCACTTGAGCCCGATACTACGTAAAGCTGGAAGCCGCAGTAGCAGCTTGCCGAAGCGGCCTGGCTGGTCTGGGTGATGCCGACGGCAATGCTCCTCAAGCGCTGCATACACCTTTTCGCGGAGCGCCTCAACTCTGGCCACATTTCGGAGACCCTTGGCATCCGGATTGAAGAGCACCACGGCGCGCAGGCAACCAAGCTCCGTTTTGTCCATCTTCATGTCGCGCATCTTCGCCACCAACTCGGCTAGTACGCGGTCGAAGATGTCGCCAACGCCGGCGCCGTGCGCGCTGTGCCGCTGCACTACTAGACCGGTGGCGAGAACGATGCCGTCGCGTACAGGCACAGAACGGTGCGAAAAGGCGGCAATAAGCAGTTCGTTCCAGCCGGCTTTCAGCAGCGCAGTGCGATCATCAATGGGAAGCTCTTCAAAGTGCGGAATTCGCCTCGCCCATTGGACAAGCTCGTGAAGCTGGCGGTCGGCAGCCTGGCACATGCTGTTGACGGGGTCGCGGCCTGATGCAGCCGCGTCGGCGGCCAAAACGGACGGTGCCGGCTGTTCTATGCGCATCTCAGCTTCGAGGATGCGATCGAGTGGCATATCCGGAGAGCCCGGCCCTCCGACACCGCCACTGACGCCAACGCCGCCGCTAGTGCTTTCAACCTCGTTGTCGTTGCGGTCCTTAGCCCGTTGACGTTCCTCTTGGACGGCCTCGCGCTTCATGCCGCACGCGAGGCATTTTTGGTAACGACAGTACTGGCAACGGTTCCGTTGCCGCTTATCGACAACGCAGCGTCGCTCCTCGCGGCACGCGTACGTCAGGTCCTTGCGTACGGTACGCTTGAAGAATCCCTTGCAGCCTTCGCAGCTGTAGACCCCATAGTGCTTGCCCGACGCCCGGTCACCGCAGATGGAGCAGAGGTGCTTGGAGCCGCTAAGCGGATGGGTCGCAGGGAAGCGCGAGTCTCCGCCGGACGCCGTCGCGGATGACGGCCCGTTGCTGAGCGTCGACTGTCCATCGGCGGGCGCGCGGTTCACTGACAGCGTTCCCCCGTAGCCGCCGCCCGACAGGTAGGACGACGGCTGCGGGAGTAAGCTGCTCGACACTCCGTTGGAGGCACCACCGCCATTGAGGTTCCGCGTAGGTTCTTGGTAGGCCATAGTGCGGGCGGTGCGGGCTTTAGTCCGCTCGCATGCAGGCCTAGCCTTGCGTGCTGATCTGACGCGCGATCACAAACAGGCTGTCCTCGGACGGCAGGTGAACGTTCAGTGGGGCAACGGCACCCACCAAACGGAGACAGGGCAACCGACCTGCCAAGGCGGCAACGTAGCCAATGTTGCCGGACGGGCCGAGCAAGCAGCTGGAGCGGCAGGCGGCGCAATCTCGGGCCGCGCAGCACGCGTGAAACCAAGCGCGGCTGATAGGCGCGCGCCGCTTGCGAAATCGCATTCAGTTGCACTCGTCATCATATTTCGTTGTCTAGACGGCGTAGGGCAAACGTTCGCGCGTATCTACACCGCGTAAATATTTGCCTTCTCTGCAGTGCGGCTGACCTTCAAATTTTGCAGCAATGATATTAAACAAGATTGTAGAAAAACAATGAATGTAATACACCAAGTCAACATTCTAAGTTTCAATGCAAATTCACATTACGGGCTGTATTATTATTAACTATAGGCAACTACAGGCGCAAATGCACGTCATAACGGGCCATGAAGCTGGCAAATTGGCATAATACCAATGCTTGCAAACCACCTTTTTGCACAATTACATCGCACACATTTGACACCTGTACGTGTGGCGTTTTGCACAGAGAAACTCTCAATCGTGTCACAAACTGCTATGGGCAGAACATATCCAGATACACTCTCATACAGTCTAAAATTAAATAATGCATAACAGCACATGATTATACCAACAACCATGAATGCATAACAACACAGTAAGCTCCAGTACTCAAGTCAACAGGCAAAAGCATCCCTAACCCTTACCATGACACACTCCCACACTACCCTTGTTTTTACCTACAAGCAGAGGTTGATAATGCAGCTGACGCAGTCGACCATACAGGGCATGTAGACTCTCCTTGCATTCTTCCAGAGGTCTCAGTATTTGCTCACTGCCCCAAATCTTTTTCTTCGGGCTTCATAGCAGAGGAATTAGCACATGGAGCCATCAGAGTAGTGCAAGAGCCTAGGGTGGCATTTCAACATTTGCAATGCACATACAAAATGCCATACATAGTGTTCTCGAAGCACAAATCTAGAAACATTGTAGTCAAATACATAGTGTGCACAGGGTTCTGCATTAGGGAGAGCGAAGTTTCACTGCAGTAGCCCCTCCCCCCCCTTCCATTTTCTAAGGCCCCTACTGCCAAAATACAACACGGAGATGAGGAATGATTATTAACATTTCTATTGATGTGCTGGAATAGCAAGTACATACAAAATATTCTGCGCTTAAGAAACGAAACAAGCATCGCCATGGATGCAGAATTGAAAATTACTCGACGCGCTTCTCACAATGGTTCCTTAATCGAGACACCGGCTTTCCAGGGGAAAAGGTGGCTTGGAATGCAACAGAGTCCTCGGCTGCCAGCAAAAAAAATCTGCATGGCCATAACCCTGCACTTTAAAAAGCGACGGCACAGATCCAACAGAGTGAAGGTATGGGGGCAACTTGGCGCCCCCCTTAGAGGATTAGAGGAGGAGGGAAGGATGGGGGGCTTGCCCCCCCCCCCCCTTCTGCACACGCCTATAGCCAAACACCTAGTTCCATGTGCGTGTGAGACAAGTGAAAAGGTGTGGCAAGTAATCATCGGCAATCATTACAGAGGACATGGACTCAAAACTGTGGCAACTTTCCAGACACTCTGGCTCGATTACATTCCTTTTACCGGTCTGACATGACACTGCTGCAAGAACTTTCTACTACTCCTTCACAAACGTCCCCAAATCTAGGGGCCATGTCTTCATTGTAAATTTTTTCCATGTTATTTGCACTTTTGTTACAATTAAGCTGAGGTACTGCTGTTCCAGAACCGCTTCCAATGTCACAATAATGTATCGCAGTCATATCAGAACAAAGAAATCATTACACTGTGGCTTCCAGGATGGCCGTTTTGAGCGTTACAATTGAATTTAAGTGCCACCAGCGCTCACAGAAGCAAGACTTTTCAGCTATTATGCAGTGCTGAGCATTGCAAGCTTGAATGTGCAACTCTTTTGCCAGGACCTCTAACCTTGTCTTTGGCGCATGATAACCATAGTTGCTTATATGCCATAAAACGCCATATAACTAATCTTTGCCAGGACCAGTCAAGCAATTAACAAAATGCCCTTTCTAATATGAAAGCCTCTTATGGTCAGTCTACAGTGTCCTTAAACTTGACAGAAATAACCTCGTACACTGAGGCAGAACCTTTGGCAGCATCTAACATAACGGCCTGAGCTTCGATTTGATTAGAATAATGATCACATTATCAGCAAAGACAGGCTGCTGCAGAGTGTAAACTCTACCACAGAACATTTACACAGCATGGGCCCTGCACTCAAGCTGCCCGGGTTTAGACTTACCTGTCACAGTTATGCTTATGAACTGGGCCTGATTAAATTCTTTGGTTTCAAGGTTTACAACAAGTGCAAGCATAATTACATAAAACATTTTATTAACTATATTACAAACAAATTGGCCTTCCCCTTCCAGTTTCCTTCCCAAGCATCACGTAACCATCTCGGATGGTGCTTCCCCAACTTCTCCACTGGAGGCTTCTGGCAGGTTCTCTCCTTTGCCATCCTGAGAAGCCATCATAGGCTCTGGCACCTCGACGTCGCGGCAGGTAGCGTGTTGCAGCTCCCAACGTATCTCGGGTGTGATGGAGTGGTGTGGCTGGGCACGCAGTAGCGCCAGCAGAGCTTCCTTCTGCTCCGAAGAGATGTCACCCTTGTAGCGCTGGCAGAAGCTCAACAGGCACTGGTGCCATAGCACCGGAAGCTCCCGCTGCTCACGCTCGAACCTGCAGTGACAAAGCTGGTTGTCTCAGTCACCCCCTCACAAAAGGATGCAGCGAGACTCTACTATTTTGCAAGAATTATATAATAAATGCCTTCAATACAAACCACACATTGGATGCAAGTCACAGCTAACATAATGCAAGCCAAAAATGGATGTAAAAATGGATGTAATCCAATGTAAACCACAAGAACAAGGAAGTATAATGAATGTCGAGTTATATTGATATCCCACATATGCATTACTACTGGCACCATGCCCCCAGGGGTGGAAGCAGGCTCAGGGAGTAGTAATAATGCCATTCTGGAGCAGTTTTGGAGCACTACAGCTATGTTTTGGAGCATGTTTCTAAGGTCAAATTCGTTGATTATTTGCAATTTTTTATTCCTGACATACAAAAGCAAACAATTCGATTCCTTTTTATTCAAGGTTCAATGCTTTGCTGACTGCGCACACATCTCTGACAACACAAATCACCAAAACATGTATAAATGTCTAAAATAACAGCTGACCCGAGCAACAATTCCAAACAGAATAGTCACAAATGCAATGAAACACAAAATTTGACAAAAATTTTGACTTGTTTACTTAGCCTTAGAGAGAAATGTGAAGTCTGCCATACTGAAGTGCTCAAGCACTGCCACTAGCCTGGAATCCACATCAATTAGCAGCATGTTTCCGCTATCTCATTCATATCACTTCCGATAACATGCCTGAGCCAATTCCTAGACACTGGTCAGCAGTGTCCCCAAGGAGGATAGATGGTGCACCCAAGGGTAGTCTTTCCCTCCTTTCAGCCAGTGGCTGCTGTTTTTTTCCTTGAAAGACACTGGCGCTTCCTCAATTTCAGCATGTTGGTGATAAGCCCTGTATGACTTTTCAAACCCCATGAGAAGGTTTGTAGTGACTGGCACCTCCAGTGTGTCACCCCCAAAGTGATTCAAGTATGCTTTTGTTTGACATAAGATTTGCATGTCATTGATAAACAGGCTCAATGGTGAGGTACCTTCCTGCTTTCACAGCAGAAGCACAAGAACTCAGTTTTATGCACCTGGACAAGTTTCTTTATGATTTGTGGTATCTTCCGGTAACTGCATCACTTTTCTCTCCACAGGCGATTGAAAAGGCTGGGAGAAGATGCTGTCATATGAACAGCAATTTTTGCACAATTTCCCTCCAATTTCAAATTTACTTGCAAACAAATATCTATTAGTGCTACAAATATGCTTCTCTAGATTATAGAAATTTTATTTGTATTAGGCACAGCATAAGGTGCACTATACCTCTGCTGCTCCCAAATAAAGGATGCACAACTCAAAAGATGCCATCAGTGTGCTGTGCTTCTCATCGTTACAGTGTACTGCAATACTATGGTGGGTTAAATGGATTGGATCACATTCTTTGCAGGTAAAACTATGGTTCACTGTGCAGCAAAAACCAGCCTTTTGCTAAATTTGACATCAATACACTTAGGCAGCTGGTTTGGAGCAATTTTGGAGCAATATCGTGCTTTGGAGCAGGATAGAGCAGGAAAAACAGTTTGGAGCAGAACAGAGCAGCGCTTCCACCCCTGTGCCCCTCATGTCTATGCACATTTTTCTCCCACAGTTCCATAAGAAGGGTATCATTTGGGTAGTAACATATTCATTGCTCCACCTATTTCTAACACTTCAGCGCAAAGAATCCAGACACTTTGAAAGGGGAAGCACGTATGTCAGTTTGTGACAGAAATGCAAGCTCGTCCAATGGCACCACTGACTTTTTCAGCGACACTCACTCACCGGAGAAAGTGGTGAACGATAGCGTCGATGACACGGTAGGGAAGCGTGTACTTCTTGTCGAGCAGCACACGCAAAAAAATGGAGTTGGCCCCTGTGTAAGGCATCTCTGCTATCTTCAGCATGGCCGCACACGCATGCAGCATGGGAACCGAGTTCTTGCTCAGCACACTGCCCACGATGACGGCTTCACGCAGTGTGCAAGTGCCCGACTGCAGAACAAAGGAACAGCATTCATTTGTATTACCTTTTCTCCAAATGCATTTTCTTCTTATCACTTCCTACTTCAGTTGGCCCTTGAACTTTCTTTTTTTGTGTGTGTGTAGCAGGTGGGGTTCACTGTCCTCTTATTATTCTGTTTCTCTGTCCTCCCCCCTTTGCAGAAAGCTTTTGAGAATTATTCCCCTGTAGATATACTCCTTATCAGGACCCTTTGGAATGCCTGCCCCTTTTCAAGAAAGGTGTGTCTGCACGAAACCTGCTTTAGGTGCTGACTAATCATCCATCCTGCATTGTAGTTTTTCTTGGTACTGCCTCTTTTATTTCTTTTCCAAGCCACAGGATCACAGGTTTCAGGCTGAGAAATACATACTGAAGAAACATTTTTTTTTTTTCATTCACTCCTTGACCTACTTTCTCCTCACCCACCCTCCCCTCCTCAGCTTTTCTTCTTCAGAAGCAAAAGCATATTTAAGCTACTGCCAGTGACGATCGCTCTGCCCAGGCAAAGTCCACTTGTCGAAACGCAGGCTCGACCTGTGAACTGAGGCTTCCCCCTCTACCCTTGTTCAGTGCTCTTTCATATTGTGTAACCATCTTCTTCCTCTCGTTCTACCTGGATCCTTTTCCACTCTTAGAGAGACAGGCCACATTTACCACTTCTCCAGGGTACAACTATGACTTGTTTGTTCATCACAAGCACATGCTATCACTCTATCAAGAACTGCCTCAGTGCAAAATTTCAGGCTGATTTACAAAACAATAAAAGCAACAGCACATGGCTAAACTTCGGTTACCTTTCAACACAGATTGCACTACTCTTGTGAATAAACACCTTATCAATAACATGGCAAGATAAAGGTGCTTGTTACATAGCATGGACCTCTACATCACGCCATCACGTGGACTCTGCACTAAGCAGGGGCAATATAATGGTGCACTGCACAGATTAGCAGTCACCGCACAAGCAGTTCGAAAGTTGGACTGAGCTTGGCTGGAAGGTAAGAGATGTGACCTGAATAGAAGCCTCAATAAATGCGATAGCCAATAGCCAATTTCTGGATTGTTAAAGGAATGTTGAGGCCAACTCCACTGAATCAGTGTTCTCAACAAAACTTGATTCGCTGCCTCCTTCTGAGTATGTTAATGTTTGTCCAGCAGCAAAGGACACAAAAGGCAAAATTTTGCCTCTTGCTTAATTTCAAGGTGACGTCTATGCTGAGAACTATTGGTTACCACTATTTCAAAGAATGGCGGTGAAATCCGTGCCTCTGTCTGTGCCTGAAATTCTGTGTCGACGTATGAAATGTACCTTTAAATTAAGCTACTGAAGGTGACTCCAGCATGCAAAAACTTCGCTTTCAATGAGACGGTTCTCTTCATCTTTAGAATGCCTATCGATACAGGCCAATTTAAGCCGCTGAAGGTGACTCCAGCGTGTAAAAACTTCGCTTTCAATGAGACTGTTCTCTTCATTTTAGAATGCCGTAGTGTATCGATACAGGCCAACCTAAGCCGCTGAAGGTGACTCCAGTGTGTAAAAACTTCGCTTTCAATGTGACAGTTCTCTTCATCTTTAGAATGCCATAGCCTATCGATACAGGCCAACTTCACTTTCACTTAGCTGTCCTGTTAACATAAGCCTAGTGTGCAGATACAGATACGCAGATACCCATGACAGCACACAAGCCACTATAAAAGCTATGCATAGTGTTTTGAGAAACAAGCGAGCCCGCAGGTGGCCTCTCGACTTGTTAAGAGGAGCACAGTCGGAGCAAGATAAGCACTGAAGCAAACACACAAAATAAAGACAGGGACACAGTACACAAACACAAAGCTGTGATAGCATCAAATACTATTATTCATATAGTCACTACTGAACATGTACCTATATTGTTCCCAAAATTAGACTCTCATTTATAGGATTCATGACTACAAGCTCCTTTTAGAATGAAAACATCCACAGATAACACGAGTGCCCAGCGCATATGGAGTTTGGTGCGTTTTGTCTCCGGCAGAGACACATGCACTTCTCAGCATAAAGCAGCGTTTCATGCAAAGTTTGCAAATATTACGCAAACAAAAAAAAGAAAAAAAGAAAAAAAAACACAAACCTCACATAGCGGAAGTATGATGCCCTTGAAAAAGGCACCTGGCTTGAACAGGGCTTTGCGCAGAGCCTGAAAGAAAGACAAGACGAATATGCATCAGAGAGAATGCACCTGGGTGGCTGCACTGTAATTCTACTAAAGAAAGATGACGCCACTCTAGGACAGGCAAGAACCACAACTCTTGCCATTTTTCAATGTAGCCTGTAATGCTAATGTTCACTGTGGATGTATGTTCAGGCAAGTTTCAGCAGCAATTAAATGCACCCAATTATATGCATGACGAGAGCAGGTGCGACCGACATAAAAGAAAAAAATCTTCCTGGTAAACTAACTGAGGTCTGCTGTTTAAGTTTATAATTATTGCATTTATGCACGTAACAACAATTAGAAATTTGCAGCGATAGCTAGCCATATAATGCTACATCAGCTTTTAGGTTTTGCAGAAAGCAATAGCCCTCAGTCGGGCAACACAGTTCTTTGGGTGCTTGAAGCTGAAAACTGGTGGCTGACGATGAATGATATCACGTGCCATACTTCCCACTCAATTTATGAAGCACCAGGAAGTAGAATTTGAAGTACTTATATATCTTGCCATCCAGTTTAGGGAACTAGAACAAAAGTCAGCTAAAAGGAATGAAAAGTTTGAGCGATTTCTGACTAGAGAAAAAAATTGATTAATTAAGTAACTGTCACTGATTAGTCATCATTAATTGGTCATTTATTGTTAATTAGTTATTCATTGTAATTTTCAATGAGTGTCTAGTGATTATCAATTAATTAGTCATTAATTAGTCATTGATCACTGATTGGCTAATGACCATATCAGACACGCATTCGAGCCTACTGTGGTGGTGTGATTGGTCGAGATCTGACGTCATCCCGTCTCGACCACCAGAGCCGCCGCGAAAGCGTGACAGTGTTGCTGACGACAATGATGAGGCAATAAAGGCTTTTGCCTTAAAAGAAACCCTGCTATAGTAAACTTGGATACAGTAAAGTGAAATTGCATTCCTAGTTCGCCTTCCATAAATGACAGCACACATTTTTTTTATTTATAGAATACATTTTTAATAAAAGTCAGCTATATTAAAGTGCATCTGGCTGCTGTGCATGCCTTCCACGGTATGACCAAGTTTGCTTTTTTTCAGAGAAAAATAAATAACTTAGCCACGAGGCTCATTGGCTATGAGGAGAAGCTAACTTTTTGAGGGCCTTGGAGCCATGAAGCAATGCGTGCGGTATGATAAAAAAAAAAAAAAGTAAAGCTGGCTACAAACATGAAAAGAAGGTGGCATGGCATATTAAGAAAACAAATGGGAGTAAAGTGCAGCGAGAAGTAAGGAACGCTTGCAGCACTGAGCAGCGTGAAGAGGTGGTGGCAAGAACTGGAACGGTCGCAGCGCAGCAGCTCAGCGTGTACACTTCTGTAGTGCTTGACTGGGGCGCACATTTCTAAACTATTGCCTTTTAAACAGCACTGAGACAGCGGAAGACAATGCAGTGTTCACTCAAAGCTTTGGTTTTCACATGAAATCAAACTCTTGTCGTGTTCGTAGAAGTGTTGCATTCATGCTAAAGCTGTACCTCTACAACACGAAAACGGAGTCAAAAACATAACACGAAATCTGATAGCTGAAAGAAAAAGAAAACAATATAGAAGGGTGGAAGGCATTTCTGAGTGTCCTTTTAAAATCCAGCAGGAAGTGTGAAGCAAATGGTCATTTTATTATCAGACAGCATCTCCAGTGCTATGCCATCACCAACAACTAGTAGAGTAACGACACCAAAAAAAGATTCTTGCTAGTCCGAATGAACTTACTGTAGAGAGGTTCGAATAGCAAAATTTCTTTATTGCTTGTGTGTTGACTGTAAGACTGCTTGGGTGGCTTTAATATTAAATATGACATTCTAAACATTTCACCATTTTCCTCTTCTCACACTCACTAGTGCATGAGTGAGCCACTATTTTACCACGGCCAGCACTGCAATTGTCTCCACTCCACTAATACCAAAAAGTTGCAAAGGTTGCTACTGTTACTAAAAATAAAAGTGATAAATTTTCCAAGGCACCTGGTAAAGGTGGTAATTCAGCTTCTTGTATTCTGCAATGTCATCCCGTATTCTTGGCAGCAGCACCAGGTTGTAAAACCTAGGAGTGGAGAAAGCGTAAAACATATTAACCCCCATCAAACTTGGGCAACCCAGGCTTATCACAAGCCAAGTTTCATTTTTGCCTACTGACAAGCTCAGCTCAATATGTACATGTTTTGTGGCCCTCTGCACCCAGTTTGCAGCAAGTGAAGATCGTCCAACACAATTTTTTTTATCAGACGACAGACGGTGGCATCAGTACTAAATGACAATCTAAGCTCAAATTTGATTAAAGAAACTGAAGTATATACCATATTTTTTCAAACTTTGCAACATTTTTCACATTCTTGAGGCATGTTTATAGACAGTTTACAGAAAGCAGTTCCACTCTCCTCGACAGGTGGTGCCACTAGGACAGCTGCCATTTCTGGCCTTTGGAGCGCATCGGTAAGCGGTGCAGGCTGTGTTGGGTAGCTTTTAATGTCTATGCTTTCATGACGCATTCACTGTGCAGAGAAGGAAGGCCGGTGTGCGTATGCCTGTGAAGCTTACTTTAGACAAGCACTGATACAATAATAATAATAATAATTAATGGGATAATTGCTTCTTTAATGAACGAGTGCATTGACCACAGATGAAATTTAGCAGAATAAGATTTTTTACATTTACTCTTGTTCCAGCTCGCTACATTTGCGGGAGCTGAACTCTGATGCAGTTTTCAGTTTTACTTCCGCCCGAGTGCGGGCAAACGCCGCTAAGCGCCTGACGTGGCATTTGAGCAGCATAATATTCTTGCTTTGAAGCTAGAATGCTAACAAGAGACAATATCTAGCCAATTGTTGGGGAACTACAAAAATGTCCATGTTTAGTAGTAAGTATTCTGTACATTGCTGAATAGAGAATGTTATTAATATGTCTGAACCAGCATGGTCTGCACAAGCTTTCGTCTGTTAGCCAAAAATATTGAAAAGCAAGGATTCTGGTGATACTCCGCTTGTAACCTATTCAGTCTGACAGCAAACTGTGTTGTCCACAATGAGCGTCAGAGAAGGAATTGATTTAAAAAAGGCAATGCACCGACAGCCGATAGGTTTGACAACATTTTCGAGATAGTGCATAAAGCGCCTAGACGCAAAAATTGATTAAATTAATCATTTATTTTGTAGCACCTACACAGACTACACGCATCCACAGGAAGTTTTTGTGCTACCTGCCAGCTCATTGTTCCATTGAGAGCAGGAACAGCACCTTGACGACGAGCGCCAGTGTACAAGCAGCCGTCGTCAAAACCAGAAGTACCGAAGGCCAGCGAGGGTGCAGTGGTCACATGACCAAACATGGCAACGCCCATGCTCTCATGCTGTAAAGTGTCTATACTGAAGGAGACCCTGACCAACATTGCATCGGAGGGGGGGAGAGGGGATTATCCCTTCCAAGAATTCCTTGCACGATATAATCACATGCACATGCAGACTGTCCAGTTCTGAAACTTGGCAAATCACATAACCAAATGCTACATCTTTGCGTACTGCATGTTAGAGTGCATTTGTAGTATGGTATGATACGATATATGGTGTTTGAAGTCCCAAAGTGACACTGGCAATGAGGGACCCTGTAGTGAAAATCTGTAGTCAATTCCAACCATCTGGGGTTCAAAAGTGCACTGGCATCAAGCAGTACACAGGTGCCTTTTATTTTGCCCAAATGGTAGGGTGAGAACAAACTGATCTATGATATGAAGTGGAGACAGTGTTGGCTCAATGACCTCCACCCCAAGGGGATCTCCCAAGGTTGAATAGATTTTTAATAAGGAGGTAACTATGTGACATTAATTAAAACAAGCTCTCTAAAGATGCTACAGATGAACGCATCATGCCTGTAACATTATGCATTTGCACGAATCCAGAGCCACAAACATGCAGCAGCAAAAACACAAACTTGGCTGAAATGAGTATTATTTACAAAACATCTGACAAAAATTGCTTACACTTTCCCTTGCGACTGCCCTATAATAACACAGACAGTTCACTAGCTATCTTCAAGGATAGCCATCAAGAACATCTACCATCTTTCCGGTATACTTGCCAGCAGCCGTCCGGAATGCTCTTCGCTGTCAACAGACCTTTGGCCACATTTGAGTCATCTTTACTGCAATAACATCTTGCTCTAGCAACAACACCAATAACACCAGCCGTCGCCGAGCTGTGCCCTCTCATTCCTTCCGCGCGTGGCTTGGCTTGAAAACGCCTCAGGGCAAACGGCCGAGGGCGATGCGATCGTCTTTGGGGGAGGCGCACCGTCCAATGCGTGGTGCGGAGTTCGATATATCGACCGACCGGTGAAATTGAGTTCAATATACGACGCAGCTTTCCTATACTTTTACATGGGGTTTTCAAGGGGATATTCCGAGAGTTCGATATAACCAAAATTCGAAATATCCGGATTCAATATATCCGGGTTCGACTGTAGTAATCCGAATGTACTGAATGTGGATTTTTTAAAATTTCATTATAACCACGTTTAACTTATAACCGTTTCGTACACAGTAGTTCTCTAGCTGCGGAACCCATGGGCAATGCAGTCATTTCTAACCTCTAAAACGATTCTTTGAGACATAGTGTAAAAGCATGAAATAGTTTTCTTTCTTTTTGCATACAAAGACTCCCATACAATTTTTCGTGCTAAGATGGTTGGCAATACACACCTCTGAGCCATCTTCTCTTTGAGATTAGACGCGAAAATGCGGGTTGCCTGGTACATCGCAGCTGATGACCATGAATCAGGGTCTGTCAAGTATAGCACCTGCCACAGGACACAAATAATGATGTCACCACAAGGCAAATCACAATCATACTGGCTGCTTATTGTAATGTGCTTGTGTTGTAACGGGCAAGTTAATAACAACATAAGCACGAAGACTGCACCTGAATGCCACCAACAACAACCCATAGCACATGCCATGATAGCCCCCCATGCTGTCATTTGCATGGGCTACAAGAACAAACAAAAAAAAAAAACTGCAGAGAAAGGGAGAAAAAGTTACTGTTTGGAAATCCACATTCTGGAAACGTACTTTAAATGTTTTGTTCCTTGCCCCATGAGAGTTCATCGACATTTCAATTCGAAACATTTTCGAGTTGAATCCTTCAAGAAGTTACCTAGCATACAGCAATCCTTAACCTACACACGTAAATTCTGGCATCTTGCAAATTCGATTGAAGCAGTCAGTGCAAGTGCAGGCACAATTATATATGCCGTAATTTTTGTCCTAATGAGCTAGGAGCAGCAGAGGGGTAATATCTCTGTCACGTGGACACTTTCAAATCTAACAAGATGGGGGAGGGGGGACCTTAACCTGCTGCTGCCTGCTGACAGACTCCATCAACTCACACCAGGCATGCAAGCCATCAGCCCGAAGGTTTAATCTAAAAAGAGAATTTTTTTTTAATGTTTCTTTGTTGCAGTAATATTAGTCACACATTGAATTAAGGACACAGTTTTCAGTGCAAAGGCACGCAGCCAAAGAAAAGAAGAAGGAAGAAGACAATAGGGACAAACACAGCGCTGTGTTTATCCCTATTGTCTTCCTCCTTCTCCTTTGGCCACGTGCCTTTGCACTGAAAACTATATCCTTAAATCTAGAATACCAACTAGCCCAACAACTAACTCTACATTGAATTAATTTCTCAATTATATTGATGCAAGCACTGTACATCTGAGATTGCATGCACCTGCTGCTTGAAGGCGCTTGAAATCTCTGTAGAGTTCCATTAGTGTCACGTATTCCCACTGATAGACTACTGATTCAGCTGTTATCTGAGACGCTCGTGTAAGTATTCGAGTCAATAGGCTAAGCTAGAGATTTTCAAACTAGGTTTTGCTACATTGCCTGGTACGTTAAAACTTACTTTAGTGTATCTACTCTTCTTACCCTAGCTCCTTCGTCAGTTTCGTGCCATACGCAGACTAGCAGTGCTCCAATAACGGTGTGGCTTGATTTTCATGGGAGAGCCAGCGACGACAGTTTGCCTAATTGGTTTTGGCAGCATTTGCCAAGTTGCTCTGTCACTACATGCATGCTTAGAACATTGACGAAATGGTGTAAATGTTGATGGCTGTTGAGGTTCTTTAAGGCAAGAAAGTCTTGAGAACCCCTCGGCTATCAGCTCAAAGGCCTTTGATATGACCAGTTTGCCGGGGGTATAACATCTTACAGGGTCAAAAGGAACTTTGGCCTCAAAGAACCTATAGTTCACCAATTTGCACTCTATAGACACACCGACACCACCATATGAAATCAAAAGGTTCTTACTTGCTCCCAGTTGGAAAGTGCAGGGATAATCTTGAATGCCTTCGGTAGCTTGCCAGAGCGGTACCTACTCAGCACCTTCTTCACTCCGCGGTACATCTCTATTACTTTAGGGTCCAAGTCAGCCATCTGCACACTGCCCGCATCTGCAGTAAATAGAAGAATGTGACTAGTAACACCAAACTCCGTGGCACAAACACACAACCGCTCATAGACATTCAAAGTGGCCACAAGCCAAAGGTCAGATCAAGCAAGAGACAGAAACAAGCAAGCACAGGACACACGCAACATGAAAAGCCTGCAAGTAACAGGTCACTGCATAGAATTACATTTGAACACTTGAACTACCCGCAGCTAGGCAACCAACAAAACATATATTCAAGCTCAGAATAATCTTTGAACTCATCTGCAACTAAATCTGTGCATGTGAATATATGCAAAGTAAAGTGTAAGCAGCTTTCTACACCTAAGTATCAAACTCTACTACCACTGTCGTGCGAGACGAAGACACAATGGACATGGTAACATGGATGCCAGGCCTATTTACACTAGTAAGAGATCTGGCTTTCCTGTAGAAGGTAGGAGAACGGCTAACAGAAAATAGGGCTTGTATAGCGAGTCTGAAAACGATTCCATTTCGTTTCCACACCTCCCACACTTGGTCAATTGCTGAAGTGACCCCATGCACGACGGCAGCACGGCATCAAAACAAAATAGAATTGGGTTCGCAATCCTTATGTTGTACAAGCCCTGTCCTCAGTGTGGGACAAATTTGTGCCCACAAATAGTTGTGCCGAAAGCCGTGAGGCTGGTCCCATATTTAGAACAAAAAGTGCTACAAATGTGCGGCTCATGTGACATGTTTACCCTACTCTGTCATCAAGTGGAAACATCCACATTTTCCACGAAAAGGAAATTAACATGTTATTTCAGCAGTGTAAATTGTTGGGCCAGTTGGTGAATTGACATAAGGAAGAAAGCTTTGCGTAAAACAAGACGGGACACTAGGAAGAAACACAGGCACACAAGAGCGCAAACTTGCACCTTAAGAAGTAAATAAGGGCGCCCATCTGTGTGCTTCTTCCTACTGCCCCCATCTTATTCTGCGCAAAGTTTTCTTCATTATGACATGCTATCACTTGAATTATATATTACATTACTTGCATAATGAACACATTCATATATGCACCAACTGCTTTAGCTTTCAAACGTGAATCTTTTTCATCCTCAAGTAATGAATGCACCTCTTTCTTTTGGCATGCAGTCTGATTATGACAGTGAATGAAATGTCACCCTTTTTTTAATGCTGAAACTGCACAACAGGCATAAAGTCCCGCAATTCGACTGTCGGATCTCACATCCTATGGGACAACCCACCAATCAGAATGCTTGGTGAAGAATCTGACATTCAATTGAAACCATGCCTGATCATGAGTTTCTCTGCTCAACCTACCACATGAAGGACCAAAGCAACAATTGCAGGCGAGCTTTACGCTTAATGCTGAGATGTGCTAGAGTGAACTCTACTCGCGCTATCTTTAGACAGAAATATGGCCACTAGGCGAGTTATATGTGCTGAACTGAGGTAAAATTAGTCGACTAGTATATTCAAAAGTATAGAAACCATGCTGAAGAATGCATTTTGCTTCTTTTAGAAGTGCCCTGGGTGAAGTACTGATTTCTCAAGTCTGCTCTCTGCCCCATTTTTGCCTCATCAAACCTTGTCTGAATATTTTAACCAGCAAAATAGGTGCACGCCTCATATATTCAGAATTTTCTTTTTTTTTTTTTTTTCAAACAAAGTACACTCACTATATTAGTAAATATGGTAATTTCAATTATTCTAGCAAGGTTAATCTTGACGTTTAAAACCAACATCACCACAAACGCAGGGGCTCACCTGAGAAGAGAGTGGCCACCTCTGTCTCGTGCTCCTTCAACTTCTCCATGATAATATCAGCCAAAGTGCGTCGAGCCTGGGTATTCTCATTCATGAACAACTGTAGTGCCTTCTCGTCTGCCTCATCCACCTCCTGCAAAATAAAAAAATAAAAGAACAAAGACAATTGCAACTGCAGTCATCCCATTCCCAAGAAAGTTGAGTCCTGAGCAGAATTTCTTCTGGGATGGTATAGCAAAGTAGACCAAGTTAGAATCAGATGGCTCTTCTTCCCTTCAATGAACCGAAGATTCACTGAATTCAGCTACACTCTGAAATCTGTTTAAAATGAGCCGGGACAGACAAGTGAGCACACTCATTTTGTTCCATTACGAGGCAGTACAAAAATATCCAAAACGGCAGTGCTGGCAACGTCTTAAAGTAAGTGCAGGTATCATGTTGGGTGAATATACAGGCAGCGCCAAACAGGCTCTGCAAGAAAACGGACCTGGATATTAACTGCCATGGATACTGTTTGGTTTTGCTGGCGAATCGAGCCCACAAAGAACATTCAACGACACTGGTTGAGTGCATTTCCTCAAAGTCGTGCTACCAAAGCTGAAAGCTCTCCCGATTCTATGCACTCAAAAACGGAAATCCATTCTAGCCCGAGGATTGAACACTGGCTCACTACTTCACTCTTCTTTCTTATATACAATAGAAATCGTGACGTCACCACAAAAACTGGAGACACTCTAGTTGACCTCAAATTAGAAATTTTACTGCCGAACCATCAAGCATGCAGGTTTATTAAATACAGTGATGAACACCTAACCAAGCACCACTGCTTTACTTAACAATGCAAAAACAACAGAACTGGAATACTAAAGATGCAAAATTGCAATATTATGAAAATCTGACAAGAAATATGTGCCATGTTGGGTGATAAATTATTTTCAAAGCAATATCTTGTATTCCCGCAAGATGAAGCAGATGTGAAATAAAGGAGTAATTACTCATTAGCAACCTCTTTTCAGCTAAAGCCAACAGATTATTCACGTTCTGCTCACAATTGTTTCATAAAATGTGTCGTTGTCCTCTGGGCCATCGTCGCCATCGTCCTCTTCATCACTCGATGCTCCTGCATTGCCTGGCAGCCGAAGCTTGATATCGGGCACCTTGAGTTTCCCTCCTCCCGTTGAGCTGCAGCAATACCAAATTCAGCACAATAATAATTATATGAACACAAGATCACTTAACAAACCATATTCACAACACTCGTCAAAGGCCTTTCCAACAAGTCCTCCCTTTCTCATCAAAACAGGAAAACGCGAGAGAAGCAGTGACACAGCTGCATGGTAAAAATCAAAACTGAGTCAAGTGGTGAACTCAGCACTACTCACAGTGCGTAAGGCAACACTAATGAAATTCTGAAACTAGCCTAGAAATCAATTCACTGTTAGTTTTTCCATAAGAAAACTGATGACAGCATCTCTGGTCAGTAGCCATGAATGCTGTTGCTCCTCCTAGCAGCAGTAATTCTCACTTTTTCATATGAAGCACAGCTTACATTGGGAAATAAATGCTTACTAAAAAGCAAAACAAGACAAGATTTATTTGCTGCCACAAAGCAATATTAGGCAATAACACCAGCTGCTATTTTTTCTCTCGTTTATTTTTTGTTTTCTGCAGTACATGGCACAAGGATTATGGCTCTCACCAACTACTAGTACTACTACTACTACTCATTTCGACTTTAAAGGCTTTTAATACAAGCACACCATTTACACCATGCAAAGAGAGGTTTATGGGCAAACAAAGGCCGAACAGTCAGCCTGAGATGCAATTAGCGCCTTTGAATAAAATGCACTGATTTCAAAACGTGTTTGAGATGACCGCCTGAAAGCTGCCGATACAGAAACAACATGCAGACTCACCTGCTATGGTCACAAGTACCGTGAAGTTTAATAAGCAATTATATGATCACATTTTAGCAAGCCACATAGTTACTAACATACTATTAAAATGGTGGGAACATAAAATCCAGCTATGCCACTGCACCCAATTAAGGCACTGCCAATTAATTTCAGCCCTTTCTCAATTGGTACATCATGCAGTTGCCGGATGCATAAATCTGGGTCTATTTTAACGTGATAGTGTTAAAGGCCCCGTTCACCAGAAAATCCGGCGTTGACGTTTGAGCGAAAAATCACGAGCATGGCGATGGCAGGTGGTAGCTGACAGCTGACATGGTTGGTTTGTGGGGTTTAACGTCCCAAAGCAACTCGGGCTATGAGAGACGCCGTAGTGGAGGACTCCGGAAATTTCGACCACCTGGGGTTCTTTAACGTGCGCTGACATCGCACAGCACACGGACGCCTTGCTTTTCGCCTCCACCGAAAAGCTGCCGCCGAGGCCGGGATTCGATCCCGCGTCCTTGGGAACAGTAGTCGAGCGTCGTAACCACTGCGCCACCCCGGCGGGGTAGACAGCTGACATGACTGAGCACTGATTGAACATGCAGTTGCCTGACGTTACGTTTGGCACGTGCTGCAAACTCGGGCTTCAAATTTAAAACGGTAGAGCGATATGCGCAAGTTCCACGGCTTATAGAGGGCGCCACTGGAAATCCAATATGGCTGTGGTCTGGCAAGTCGGCGGCAGTGCTGCGCTGGTAGAGGTGACATTAAAATTAATGTTCAAGTGTGCCATTTCGTCGAGAAAGCTCTCAATGTGGGCTCTGCTGTGTTGTCACCTTACAAGCATTCTGTGCATATTCAAGTGGGTTAAAAACTATCCGACCCAGGGGTAGCTGGTTTGGTATGCAAAGCATTAGACTACTGAAAGCATAGAGGAGCAGCTGCAGCATGACTTTAGCTGCTACTTATATGGAGGCAGCTCTAATCGCGGCAAAAAAGGCAGCAGACAGGTGCACCGAGAGCAAGAGGGGTATCGACAAATTCTATGGCTCTTATCCTATTCATGGTACTCATTTCAACATGAAGTGCACGTTCACTCCATTGCACGTGTATGCCGACCTCGTATTTCGTGGCATAGAGTCATGGTCTGGAAGGGGATAACGATAGCCTCCAGGGCTCATTTCAGACCATGCTAAATTATTTTGGAGCACCACTGGTAGGTATCGACTTTGAATGAAGTAAACTGTGAACAAGCCTTGACGAAAATATTTTTCAGCAGTGATCGCTTGATAGTCGGCGTAATTATGGCCAATAGCTGCAGCTTCCTAGGTAACACAAAGGCTAGAGGATGTCGCGCCATGTCGTCATAAAATTCAGTACATACTCCGAATTTAGTGCACATGCAGTACCTTCCGACTGCAAGCATTACGGTTCGCACTTGATTGGATGTATTTTATTATGTAATAAGGCTCCTTTCGGAGCAAGTGGGTGAGGTTGTTTTCTACCACTGCATGACAGTAAAGAGACGAACACTTTCCAGCTGTCATTCAACGCGTCATATTAGGTGTTATCAACAGAAACATCCATTTGATTTCTTACAAGATACCTGTACAGTCTTTGCAGCAGGGGTTGCTGATAAAAATGTTGCATTCCAGAGTAGTTAACAGTTTACGTCAGTCAAGGTTACTGCTTCGTAGTGATGCACTATATAAAATATTCGGAGCCGGAATGCATACCAAAAACTGACACAGCCTTGGTCCGAAGTTTTTCGATGCTAACCTTAATTACACAGAAAATTTGAAGTAGCGCAGGCAAACAGTGACGATTAAATGAATACAAAAACAAGCAGTTCTAGTACTATTGTTTGCGTGCTTATTCTTCAGGCCTATTCTCACGCCAATTTAAATGTTCATGATGTCGACTTGCCAAGACAGAGATTTGCAACTGCACTCATTGAGCTTGCAATCTTGGGGAAAATTATGTATGCGGGTTCCTACCGTCTTTCGTCGCACAGATCAGGTGCTGGAGAAGGGCAGAAAACTGAAAGTCGACAACTGAATTTTATATTTAACCTATAGCGCGTGCTTTATACGAATGCGTGGAGGTTATAATAACCTGCGGTTATGTCAAAAACAGCCCTCGAAACAGCAGGTGGTGCGATAAGCAGCATTGATGTTGGGCAGGAGACGCCTCTGCAAGCCGGACGTGCTCCGCCGCTACCACCCTTCGGGCGTTTCCAGGGGTAGCCGCGTGGTACCCACACCGTGTGTGGAACTTGCAAATCAGAATCGGCCTGCCAGGTCCCTTGCATTCTGAGTCGGACATGTTGCCCTTAGGCCACTCAGGCATGTTATACGGCTTGCTTAAAGCGAGTCTTTATATGTCGGCTGGTGGCCTGCACTATCGCGTCATATTTCCTTGGAAGGGGAGCTAAAGCGTCCCCCAAATTTTTCTGGTTAGAACTCCTGCAAGGTGATGTTCAAGCACGATGCTTCAGCACGACCTGCGAGCGAAGAGGCAGCCAACTGTGCACACGTAGTGGTGAGACCGCACGTGCAACCTCGAGGCAAAAGATCGCGAAAGTGCATAGTGATATGCTAAGCTACACAGCAGTTCTCCGACACGCGAAATTCCGTCCCAAAATGATCACATGAAGCACTACATGTAGACAGCAAGTTCTCGATTCGAACACAGAAAAGAAAAAAAAAAGAAATGCGGCAAACTTTGTAATTTACCTTGACTGAAATCCATGCTCTTCCTCGAGGTCTTCTTGCTGCTTGCGAGCCTGGTCCAGGATCTTCTTCGTGAGCTTCTCGTCCACGAACTGCAACATAAGACGTTTGTTATCAACGATGTCCGGAGTTGCCTACATTTTTTTTTTTTCGGGCCAAGAGCTTTTTTAGTTCTTACCATTTCGTCTTCATCCTTTCTGTTCCTAGTCTTTATCCGAGCTTTCCTCGCTGCCACTTCTTCTTTCAGCTGCTCGTCCAAAGGCACATTTCTCTGCTGTTTGCCTACCTTTATTTTACTTGCCTTTCCCATTTTATGCGCAAACAGCCGCTCAGGGCAACCTCAAGCAGGTCGGAACAGTACTGTAGTTACACAGGCTACACCACGCCTTTTACAGCGTTGACATTAGCCGAAAAGCCCGAAGTGTACCCGAGAAGTCCAAAGTAGATTCCCACGTGCACTATAAATAATTAAAAATGACAAAAGAAAAAGAACGGATTCTGAGAATGATGTGGATAGTCATGTGGACATGAGCCGGTGTCGAGCTTCTGGCAAAGTATTATTTTCAAGCTAAAATGTTATTTTCAAAAGAAAACATAAATTTCATATTTATTTTTTATCATTTCTTTTCACACAAAAATGAACTCTAGGCAAAACCTTGTTTTTAATAGTTATGGCGCTATTGTCGCTTCCGATGTGAGAGCAGACGGCTATTTCGCGGAGCATGCACAGGCGTGTATGTGCCACATGATGTGCCAGCCGTAAGTGGCGTTCGCAGAAATTAATGCGAGCTGTATGGCTCAAACAAAGAAAAACGATACTGGAACCAAATGGAAATCAATCGGATTCTCTGGTTGTTGTGACTCAGCTAGATCTGCATGCTTAGGGATTCGCGCGATCGGTTACTCGCCAAACTAATTTATTGCCTGCCTTATTATTCCAAAATGTCGAGCCTCAGTGTCCGCTGCTACCCGATAAGATTATGACTACAGTGTTATGCAACATTATCGGAACCATTTTGAAAAATTCTCCCGCCTCAACCGGAGGCTCATTTGCGCTAAAACCGCGCACAAAGCTTGCGCTAATTGTTGACCCTTTTGTTACGTAATAAGTTAAACCATGGTGCTTATCTGGTTTGGCCGCGCATGAAAACCCAGAACCGTCTGTGACGAGATTGAAAAAGCAAAATAATAATAATGATAATAATAATTAATTGGTTCACAGGGAAGGAAAGGCGCAGTAACAGCTTGAGTGGCAAGTTGGTGCTGCATAATACCCAGAAATGTGGCGCAACAAACACAATCACATGCGAAGAAACACAGCACAGGCGCACATTACCAACTGTTATATGGATCTGAACACGTACTTCCTCTTCACCACTCCTCCTCTTCTACACCCAAGTACATCTTCTCATCATCCTCTTCTTATATGCCAAGGAGATAGTAGCAATTTCTCCTCCGCAGAACATAAACATCGTCCAAGCATGACAGTCACCAATTCTACACTCACGTATCTCTACGCACCTCTCCTTTGCCCAGCAGCTAATACCACAATCGTCCCAGTGTACCACAACCATCATCCAAGCTGGACAGTCACAAAGTCCACCACATAGTCACACACTAGCAAACACGACCACACATATGCAGTAAGACATGACCATCCAAAACGCATCACTTGTGAAGTCCCTATATAAAGAAAAAACTGTAGCCTGCCCAGCATGTCTACGAAGCAACAACAACAACGTTAAAGATCCCCAGGTGGTTGAAATTACGCCGTAGCCCTCCACTACGGCTCCTCTTTCTATCTCTCCACTTTCACTCCCACAAGTGCGTCAGATACTGCGCCTTTCCCTTCCTGTGAACTTTATTATTATTATTATTATTATTATTATTATTATTATTATTATTATTATTATTATTATTATTATTATTATTATTATTATTATTATCATTATTATTATTATTATTATTATTATTATTATTATTATTATTATTATTATTCACAGTATGTAATAGAATAATAGTTCACAAGAAAGGAAGGCGCAGTCTCTGTCACACTTGTTCCAAGGGAGGAAGGTGGGAGTGAAAGCAGTGAAAGCGGAAAGAGAGAAAGGGGTGCCTTAGTGGAGAGCTCCGGAGTAATTTCGACCACCTGGGGATCTTTAACGTGCACTGACATCGCACAGACACGCAATGTTAGCGGGATAGCACCGAAACATTAAAGCAATGTTAGATGTTTTTTAGTCGAACGTTATTTTGATGTTCTTATAACGTCTTTTTTTTTTTTTTTTCTAACGTTTTAGCAATGTTAAATGTAAGCTCTAGCATAATGTTTCAATAAACATGTTATAACAACATATGTTTCAATAAACATGTTATAACAACAATTAATATGTACGCAACAAAATGTGACATTATATATGAAATGTTAAATAAAGTACCCCTGCACGAGCATGTAGGCCCACCACTCGTGAAGTCGCGATGGTGTTCATTTGAATGCAAAGAACACCGCGCAACTCTACACTCACCTCTGAACAAATAGCATAGAGGCATGCTTTTATATGTCCATCATGGATGGGTGTCCGATGAGTGAGCTTGCGGACAAAATTCAGAGCTATGCGTGCACTGTATGCCAGGCAGCATCTCATAGATTTAGTTACAAAAACCAGTTATAAAAAGAAAAAGACATTAATGGAAGAAGAGAGTTCAGAAGTGCCGGGACAGCGCTTGAAATACGTTTGCTATGTTGTCTTATATAATTCAAACATTATTCTAACTTGCAGAAGATCATATCATAACAACATTTCTCTGTATACTATCATAAATTGAAAGGTGCTTAGACAAAGTGAAACATTACATAATGTTACAGTAACTTTCAAAAGTCAACATTAGTATAATGTTTCTTTTGAATGTTCTACTAATGCTATTTTTATATCACAAAATGTTAGGTGACAATTATATATCATTATTCTAATTTTTAGTGCCACCATGGTCGTTTTTCAGGACAAGAAGCGCGCGCAGTGATGACAGTCTATCTGCTAACCATAATTTCTCGTTTCGATTAAGCACCGATAAAAAACGTTTTCAGTTGGAAAGTGAACATTATTATAGAAGATCATATAATGTAATTGAGGTGGCCATTCGGGACTTATATCCAACATTAAAATCAGTTGGTTTCCTGCTTTTCAAAACTGTTGAACATATTTGGACCAGTTGGAAAAGGCAGTTCTGTACGGCGTTTTTTTTTTTTTTTTTTTTTTAAAGATGCCTGTAGTATACCTGCTGTGGGATTCTCAAGTGAAGCGCATATGCGTCGTCTTCAAGTTGTTTTGTGCGGACAGTATGTGGACAGTTAATTAAACAGGTTTAATTGTGAGGTAGTTCTTCTTTCTTTTTTTTTTCTTTTTTTTCTTGTTTGAGAGCTGGCTATATATATGTGGCAGAGTAAATATGCATTTGTCTTACCATGCACAACCTCGTTATCACTGAGTTGCGATACAAGCCCAAGGATATAGTATCGGTGGTGTCAAGAGCGGTGCCGCGTGTTTATCCCAGTTTATCTTGCGCGCGCCAAGTACAGAATGGGAGTGGGGAGGGTGCCACCAAGGGCGCGAGAGCTGTAACTGACGCACTGACGCCTTCGCTCTTTCCTCGCAGCTCTGTGCGGCTGTGCGTTTTGTTTGCGCGTTCCCGCCGCCGCATTCTCCTTTTCCAGTCGCCTGTCTCTGCTCCTGCCGCGCGCTCATCCGACTCCGCGTCGTAAGCATTCTATATTTCCTTCCTGCGGCTGGCGCGCGTTTTGTGAATTCGACAACGAGTATCGTGTGCGTTTGGAAGTACTATATATATATATATATAAAAAAAAATAGCGCCGCGCTGGAGCTTCTCATCCCTAGCGCCTCCCCTGCGGAAACGACAAGTGCTTCTGCCAGCCCAAGAAACAACGGCGAAAGGAAGCGGGGCCTGCAGAAGCGTGCGTTGTGCGACAACATATCCGAACCTCAGCATTGGCGACATGACCAGCGACGCCGGCTAGCCCATGGTTCGTTCATGGTAGACTCGCACCACGACGGGCCCAATCACGACTGTGGCGGGAGCGGCGAATGTGCCAGCAGATCAAGTAGCGGCATGATACTCTACCTGTTCAACTGGCTGCTCTTCTTTGTCGAGCTCGCACGGCTGTTCGTGCGACTCGCTTTCACGTTTTCTGAGGTGCTGTACCGTGCCCTCGTGCCGAAGCCGAGGAAGGACGTGTCGAACAGTGTAGTTGTCGTGACTGGAGCTGCGCGCGGACTGGGTCGCGAGATCGCCCGCGTCTTCGCCAACCTTGGCGCCAAAGTCGTCTTGTTGGACATCGATCAGGTGAGTTCGTGTCTTTTTAAATTAGCGCAGCTCATTTTGTTCTCGTTTCAAGAACGTCGTGTTTTGCGTCGTATATATGACACCGGTCTCCAATAAACTTGTCGTGCACCCCTCTAGCGCGACCACTGTCGTGACCTGCAGTTGATTCTTTTCAGGGGTGTGTTGATCGGAACGAACTGATATCCATTGATCTTTTTGCGGGCGTTATCTTGAACTGAAGTTGTTTTGAAGCACTGTGCTCGCAGCACCGTTCTTTCTTTGAATATGTAAAAACAATTCATCGGTTATGCAAAACGTAACTTGAATGTGAATGTTTAAAAGTGTAGAACCACTTGGAACCACCTCATTCGCGATTTCTTTGTCAGTGTTGCCCCACCCCCTCCCCACTTTTCTTTCTCTTTCTTTCTTTTTTTTTTTTTTCGATCCTTATCCGTATTGATTGAGCACGGTTACAAGTGCCTTACAATTCTTGGTGCATTTTCGCCGTTCGCCTTCATTGCTGCCGCAGTCATCCCTAATTTTTTCGCTGCTATTTGCTGCTGCGCAGCGTATTAGACCTTTTTGTCAACATCGAAGTGCGTTTTCTCTTTTTTGTGATTCGTACCTTTCCTGCTGGATGCTAGCACACTCACGGAGCTCTATCAGTCCCCCAGCGCTCTTGGCCTTGAGTGAACGAGGAAGAAATCTTCGAGCCAGCTCGTTCGATGAGGCGATTTTATGGTGCTTTTCTTGTTCAACTTTTTTTTCTTGCTTTGCGCGGCAGCAGCTTTTTGCGTCATAGACCACTATTTTTATGCGCCATGTTTGGTAGCGTTCAAAGTTGCTTGCGACATTTGTGTGTGTGTTTGTGTAGGATCACACTGGCACTGGCAGAAGTCTCAAGGGGGGATGGGGGGGGGGGGGTCTGTTGAAAAATAAGATCTTCTCCCAAGTCCAAATGCTGCAAAAACGTTGACCTGTTTTCTTGTTTCTGTGCGTAAAGATAATCTTAAACTTGATCAGCGGAAACTTTTGTGGCAGTTCTGCAGGTCTTTTGTGATGTGACCGTTTTGGAAATCTAATGCCATATGTGCACTGTACATATTCAGTTCTTAGAGCCTTTTTTGTGGCCTGGCCATCATTCATCATATTCTCGCTGTTTTGGGGGCACATATTAGCTGGAGCATGTGAGAAAGTACAGATGACTGCAGTTGTTTTTGGAATTTGTCTCCAGGCCAAGTGTGGGCAACAGTTGAGGCACTAACTGCTGCCCATGTAGCCCAATAAAGATGTCTAGCTGTGGCACGCAGGTGACAGGCAATGCTTCCGTGTTCTGAAAACATTTGTAACCTACTGCACATGCACTAGTTGTTATTCAGCAACTGTCTACTCAAAAGGTTCGAATGCGCGTACATAAATACACTTCTGTAATTATTTTTCATATCACAGGCTTGTAATATTACACACATGTCGCTAAGAAACGTTCTTTCCCCTTCAGGCACACAGAAGTATTGCTGATACAGATATTTCTGTGTGCCTGCCTGAAGGGGAAAGGACTTTTCTTGGCGACACGTGTGTAATATTACAAGCCTATGTATGACATGATAAATTATTACAGAAGTGTATTTATGTATGCGCATTCCTTCAAAATAAATAGTTGTGAGTTAGTACCTGGTCTGGTGCCACAAGAAGTATTTCACTTTTAAAGCATGAACCAACTAGTCCTGAAACAAACATTGCTAATGAGCCTTCAAGCTTTAAAAAAGCAGGCATGGAGAGAATACAGTTTGCACATGCAATGTGCAAAATAAAATCCAGTTGTCAGATATGGTACAGCAATTGTTTTGATGAACTATTGTTGCACTAGAGATAAATGTGAATGTGTTATACGTACCTACCCGTGTCAAAACTCCTAACATCAATGTTTGACTGTAATACAAAATAAATTGTGAACAACTAAGCGACCTAAAATAGTGATTCAAATGATTTTAAGAAATTCTAGGAACCAATGCTTTAAGCACCATTTCATTCGAGAAGCAATCACCATTATAATAAGTTCACTTTAGGATATCACAAAAATGTTGACTAGTTTTGTATTTAATACTGAAGTAGTGTATTATAAATAATATTTCCAAGACTGTTAGTGAGCCTATGAAGGCCTTTTTAGATTCATTTGCCTATTATAATAGAAATAGATGGTATCTACCATCTACACATGTCTGACTGCAATGTGATAGCAAGTGCGGCCTTGTTGCTGGCTAGCAAAAATTATGATAGTAAAATAGTTAATTTGCCGACTTTTCTTCTTTTACATCATTTTGAAAGTAATTTTAAAACATACTTGGTGAGGATTCTTAATGCACCTCAAATGAGTGAGGTGTGGTAAAACCTCATTAATTTGAGATTATTTACATTATAACTGTGGTTTGTTTGAATTAACAGCTTTAGTCCCATCAGCATTGAGTGCAATAAAAAGTCACTCTTAATTCAAACTCTGCATTATTTGATGATATTTTATAGAATTTCAATTACTCAGTGCACTGTAAATAAATCAATCATGCTATTGCCAGACAGTCGACAGTAATGGATAATGGAATTGATTTCGTGCTGCCTGCTCTATGGTCCACTTTTCATTGGCTCTGCAAAACACAGAACTGGCTGTTCACTAATTCTGCAAGGCACAATTTCGGGATGTCGGGACTTGTTTCGAGCTGCCCAGTGCCCTATTCATCAAAACTCGATCAATGATGATGTGGTCCATACAAAAGAAAAAAAAGTAAATTATTCCAGAAATTGGATTACAGTGGCTTTCATAATGCTAATTGATATGCATGATACTTGGTATGGGTTGTGAAGTGGCCCTAATAGCTTGTTTTTGTCTCAACCTGCAGGCACGAAACAATGAGCTGGCCAAGACAATTCGGGCAACAGGAGGCAAAGGCTTCTCCTTCACTTGTGATGTCACAGATGAAGACCAAGTGAAGAACATAGCTCAAAAGATTGGGCGGCTTATTGGAGATGTAGACATCCTAGTGAATAACGCAGGCATCGCCCAGGCCATGCCCATTCTCAACATGAACCCAAATCAGGTTCGGCGTACCATGGAAGTCAACACTCTGTCGCACTTCTGGGTGAGTTGTCCAAGTGTACTGGCCTTGCATGTCAGCTGAGCATCTTTGACAGGTTTTTTTTCTGCTTTAATTATATGTGGCTTCTGCTGTATAAGCAATACTGGTGCTGCTGATAAGGTTTATGAAGGCTCTGCTGGCTAATGGCCCCAAGATAGTCTGCCTGCTGCGGTGGCTCAGTGGTTATGGCACTTGACTACTCAACCCAAGGATGCGGGACCGAATCATAGCTGCAGTGGCCACTTTTCGATGGAGGCGGTGCACGTTGAAGAACCCCAGGGGGTCGAAATTTCCTGAGCCTTCCACTACAACCATAGCCTTAGTCACTGTAGGACATTAAACCCTATAAAGTAAACCTAGATACTCTTTATAAGGAGAAAAAGACACAGCTGAATTCATGCATCCTGGTTGATGTGGTGTATTCTTTTATGTTCTATATTTTAGCTGCTGCTGGTTCGCTAATTTGTAGTAGTGGCTGCGTGCCCTTTTCATGGTGGTCCCGGATTAAAAGAAAGACCCCTTAACATTAACCCCTTTAGACCTGAGCAGTTTTTGTTTCTTTTCTTTTTTCTTTTTTTTTTCCATCCTGAGTGACTTCAGAAACTATAACACTCTTTCGCAGACTGTAGGGCTGGTTGCAGGCAAAAGTTTTTCCACAAGCATGCTGGACTAATTATCGTAACACTCTTTACGCTTGTCGTTTGCTGGCTGCAGATGATCCAGGAGTTTCTTCCCAAAATGCTGGAGCGCAAGCGAGGCCACATAGTGGCTGTTTCATCCCTTGCTGGACTTGTGGGAGCAGCCAACTACACTGAGTACTGGTGCGTGTCAAAGCTTATTTCCTGCCTACATCTTCCTAGCTTTCACACAGAATTCAATAGAATGGCTTTAAAAAGCAGTTTGAAAACCTGGACCTGATGCCTTTTCTGAAGGTTGTACGTTAAGGTACTATGAAATCTTATTTACAAAAGCTACAAGGCCTGCATGAACAATCAGTATTCCATCATTCCTCTCCACTATGCAAAAATATTTAAGCTAGCTGCACTAACACCGAAAATATTGGCAGCCAAAAATAATACTCCTTCGTTACCTCCTACACTCAGCGCAAGGTGGCGCATTAGGAAAAAAAGATAAAGAAAATGTGAAAATGGTTCTTGCCATGAGGCAACAGCAGAGCTATTCAAGCAACTTTGCCCTTTCTTTATACCCCATTTCGACTTAGTGACCAGTGTACTGACGTGAGAAAAAAAGCAGTGCAAAAAAAAAAAAAAAAAGTAGAAAACAGCAACCATCAAAACTGAAACCAAAACTACATTTTTTGCTTCCTCAAAAGATGGGGAATATTTTGATCAAGGCATACACCTTGGAGCAAAAGTGGACAGACCTGTGTGAACCCCTATGATTGCTCTTTTTTTTTCTGTGTAAAAAGGTGCGCCAGACAAAATTGCTTAGACTAGATGGCAAGTGTATTTAGGAGGGTACCTTATGCATATCTCAGAATTAACCAGAAACAGCTGGCGGGCAGTTTTCTCAAAGCGCATGGTAAAATGTTCGACGCGCTGTGATAAAATTGCCTTTTGCTCACGACTGTACATAGTTGCTGTCTCGGAACTGTTTTAACTCCCAATTCATTCTAAAGCTTCACTGTTTGAAAAAGCAAAGAACATTATGGTCAAATTGAAATGCAGTAAGTAAATCCCTGTGTGCAGTATGATGGACATTGTTCTTCTGGGAACAGCATTGTAGTTTGCTTTGATTATTATTATTATTATTTTTTTTTTTTTCATATGCGCTTGAGCAGCTTCTTAATCTGAACAGAGCTCCAGAAACATTTTTGCTACCTACAAAAAATTTGGGATGGAAAGGGATATGACAGTGATTTACGCTAGAATAAACTGGCTTACTATGTCGCAGGACTTCCATCCAAATTTTGTTTTCCTCTACAATAAGTTGCCAGTGCCATAAAGGGAGGTAAAAGGTTTACCTCCAGGGCTCGGGCAGGCCTTGTGAAACTATTTCAAAGGCCCTTGAAACTCCCCTAAATTTTGATGCACTTAATAAATTGAATCGGCGCCAAGCTGGTTTATCTCTGCAAAGTTATGCTAAGTGGTTACTAGCAGTGCTTTTCAGAGGAAAGAGTAGAAGACAGAGAGAGGATGGATAAAACCCTAAGCAACAGCATGGCACAGTGCAGGCCAGTGTCTCGAGGGGCCTGCTTTTCTTGTCTCTTCAAGATGCGCTTCCTTGTCCCATCCATCTTTCCTCCTTTTTTGTATATGTTTTCTTGTTTCCTCACACTGTTCCCCTCTTATACAAGCGACCTGCTGTGAATAAACTGGCTTTAAAGTGGAACCTCTTGAGAGGGCATCATTTTGCATGTGAAATTTTTTTAAAGGCTTTTTTTCCTATCCTCCCCCTTTCTTCCACTGTTGCCTCTAAGAAATACTGTCTTATTTTCAACAGCAGTTACAGTGCCTCAGTTTCATTGGGCACGGGCAATGTCACGGCACCATTTTGCTTTTACGGTTTAGGGTGTACCATGTGGATTAGAATGGCAGATTAAAAGTGCAGAATGCGTGTTAAATTGAGCCTGTCTGAATAAAATGTGGATTATTGGGAGTGGGTGAGAGGGGAGTTGAGCAGTTCACATAGAGCAGAGTGCGTGTTGTGCAAGAAGATGCACTGTCATGGTATGAAGACAGGGAGTGAAACATTATTGGGAAGTCAGCTAGAAAGCTCGAAGCATGTCTCCAAGTCAGTAGCACCTGGAAGCAGCTATGCTATTGGAAATTTTATGCGTACCAGTAAACAAATGCACAAACTGTTTTCGAGTGATCCGGAGGATTCTACAGGAAGTCGGCAGGTGCATCTGAAATGAAATCATTGGAGGTGGATCTCGAGAACTTGTGCGGAAAAAAAAAAATGTGGGTAGATATTGCTAAACTATTGCGGGAGCCAGCTGCTAGTTTCTTCGAGGATGGTGAAATTCAGAATGACATCATTATCCTTGCAAAGGCTAGCAGCTTTTGCCGAAAGGCCAGAGAAAAGGAAGCAGAGATGGTGACTGCGAAGAGTGAAATCATGGCTGAGCGAGTCAGGTTATCCTTTATGTGTGTGGTCTAGGTTTCTTTCTCTCATCGATTCTTTCTCCTCGTAGCCTTGAAATCCTGGACATTTAATTGAATTTTGGGTCAAATATTTTATGGCAACCCTATTTACTTCATATATAGTATGAGCTAATACACCTACGGCTTGGCCATCTACAAATGTCAAGCACCAGACAGGACAAAATTTGCACCTGCTGGAAAAACCATTGTATTCTTGGCATGCACTGAAACTGGAAACCAATTTTCTATACTATAAAGGCTAGTGTTGCAACTTTTGCGTAGTGAATGGGTAGCAGATCATCCAGTTTTAAGTTTTTATATGTGATTTTCTCTGGAAGAGTGAAGCAGGTGAGTGGGAGGTGCTTGCACTCGTCAGAGAACTGGTGGGTTTGTAGTATCAATGATGTTTGAACCTGGTACATCTTGAGCAAGAAATGACATTTAAATTTTGTGCACAAACCTTGAGAAACTACGGCAAAAATGTTACAAACTCTTTTATTCATTGAATGTGTTGATTTATTCACATAACGACTTACTGTGACACGAATGAGTTAAGAGAAGTGTAATCGACACCGTGACAACAGTTTGCAGTCACGGTCATGATATGCAAGGACTCAATATATTAAACATAATTCTTCAGCTGAAAATGTTAGATTTTTTTATTTGTGCCAATCTCGAATGTTCCTTACAAAAATCTGAAATTTTGAAAATTTCGGCCTTACTGCATCTTAATTTGCGCTTGAAGAGGATATGGCTTAGTCATTGTGCCATTGCTGAGACTTCGACAAGTGGCATTTTATACACTGTTCTTTCGTGCTCTTTGGTGCATTGACTTTGTTGCCCGTCGTGCTAGTGTTATGCAAGAAATGACCTCTAGTATTTGCGCTTTTGTTGTGAATTCTCACTGTGGGAAAAAGGTTAAAGAAAGCATGTCACTGTTAAGTTTCCATCTATATATGGGCCAGCTTTCTTGCCTGCTCACATTTTTTTCTTTGTGGTGTGCAACACAGCGCATCGAAATTTGCCGTGATGGGATTGATGCTGTCACTCGATCGAGAGCTGTCACTGACGGAGGCTGGTCGGACAGTCCGCTTGACCACTGTCTGCCCCGCTGTGCTCTCCCGAGATTTCTCTCACATGGGGTTGCCTTACCTCAGTGCCTGGTGAGTGATGTGTCAGTAGCATGACCTGTTTTCATTTTAGGTGCAGCATACTAGTAGAGACCAGTGTAGCAAACAGAAAGATTTCATGGGGGGGGTGCTTGTCCTGACAAATAGCGAGCAAAGCAGCGGCACTGCTGTGCTACTCACCTTGCTGTGACGTTCTTGAGTTTGTCTGTAAACAAATTTGGTAGCTTGCGTTTCGCTGCATGCCTGGTAAATTTAACAGTGGAATATCTCTTTTTGGCCTGCTGTGGTAGCTCAGGGGACTGCTGAACCCAAGGACGCGGGATCGAATCTCGGCTGTGGGGGCCGCTTTTCAATGGAGGCGAAAAGCAAGGCGCTTGTGTACTCTGCTATGTCAGCGCATGTTAAAGAACTCCAGACGGTCGATATTTTCGTAGCCCTCCACTACAGCGTCTCTCATAGCCCTAGTCGCTTTGGGACGTTACCTTACAAACCAAACCAAACCTATTTTTTTTTATTGCCCATCTAGTGTCTTGACTGTTTTTCAGGTGCAGCAATGCGAACACTCAAACGCCATTGTAATCTACCAGTTCCTGGCCGTGCTGAAATTGCATTATTTGAAGCCGGGCTGAAGAACAACATCTCTGGGCACACTCAGAGCCTGCTGCACTGTCTCTTCTAGTTCATTGTATCTCAAGAATTCATCCTTGTTTGTTTGTTTGAGCACAGTTTGTTTTACTCTACCTTTTTGACACAAATCAATGAAGAGTGGGATGCTCTTACCTGCTTACAGTTGGTTTGCATTAAAAGAGTCGATGCAACCGAGTAACTAACCTTTTGCACTGCAGTACCTTGGCTGAATTTTACATAGTTTGTGGCTTAGCCATTATATCCGTAAGCATATGCTTACAGGATAACATGGGGCCTTGGCAATTACATTTTTGTGTTGCCAAAATGATAGTGTGCTGTAACAGTGAAATTTAAATGCATGTTAGGCAATTTCAGTTGCAACTTACGTGCGGCCACTACCTTGGCTTCTTAGAAGCCCAACAATGACTGCTCTTGGGGAAGAAATTTGCAATTTATCTCACTGTCTGTAGAAAAAGCTTTTTATTATTTGTACCCTTCACTTCACTCTTAACTTGGTGCCTTGATCACAGTTACGTCTTAAAATTGTCACTTGGCGGCCAGCTGAAAGAGGCATGATGACACATGGTATTTAGAAAATTTGATGGCCGCTGACCTAGTGTGAGTGCTCTGTTCTGTGTAGCTGTCAACTTCTTCATTTAATCATTCCAAATGTCAACAAGTATTAGGCGGTGTACAGAACTCTATTGCTCATTAGTGTGCATCTGTAGTATCTTCTTGCTGAAGTTGGAACCACATAACTAATAGAACTACCAGTATATAATATGTAGGTTACTGTCCCCATTCAAGATTGATCTGGACCACTGAACCTAAGGGCACGGGATCAAATTCCGGCCATGGTGGCCGCTTTTCGATGGAGGCTAAAAGCAAGACGCCAGTGTACTGTACGTGCGATGTCGGTGCACATTAAAGTACCCCAGGAGGTCGGAATATTTGGCGCCTTCTTCTGTCTCGTCCCTCACAGCCTGAGTCACTTTGGACGTTAAAGCCTAAAAACCAACACATTTAAAATTGCATATTTCAAGTGGCTTCGTAAGCCCACAACCTAAATATATATTTGATATAAGCCGTGGGTAAGTGGCGAACACTGGGAACTGTCTGTACATTAGGAGGGGTATGGCTGCATTACAGTACTTAATGCTCATTATTGCGCTGTCTGGATACTGTTCTTCGTGTAGATTTCCCTTTAACTATTTGTACAAATCATTGGTGTGGCACTTCAGCTTGGATGCACTCTGGCACACTGCACTGGACTGCTTTGCGTGTGCAAAGACCTATATGTGTCCTTTATACTTGCAACTTTTTCCAAAGCAGCCTGGAATCACAGTGGTCTGTCGCGAGGGCAGCATGAAAACCGTCAAACCTGTCCGTCTGAACTCTCCTTAATGGCCAGGTTCCCACGGATCTTCCCTCCAGTGGACGCTAAGGCGGCGGCACGGGAGGTAGTGAGTCGGATACTTCGGGACCAGGAGCTTATTGTGCTACCAGCGAGCTTCAGCGTCATCCTCAAGCTGTCCCAGTGAGTGCTGCTGCTATCACTGTAGCCGATTGGAAAAGAACATGGACACAGAATTTTATATATTTTAATTTTATAATTATTAACATGGACACAGAATTTTAGCAGAACAAATGTACAAAATATGTGTGGCTTTTGAATAACACACTGCTATATACATTAATTGGTTAATAATTGAAGAAGACTAGGTCTTTCTACTGCCATCAGTGCCTGTGAGTATTTTTGTTATTTGGATATATAAACGTACATCAGTAAATATACAGAACTACTTATCAATAAAGGGCACTCGTTTTTTTTTTTTAAGAAGTAAGAAAGACTAGTCCCGTTCTTACTGCTTTGCTTCTACCTTGTTGGTATAAAGTTCAAAATTTTTTTTTATTATTATTATTTTATACTATGGGTACTGTTAGTATGTGCCTCAGGCAACAATCAGGTGCAGACATCGAAAAGTTTGCACAATCTGAACTTCATGCTAGAACAAACTAATTAGACTGAGCAGTTTTATTCAGGTGCATTTGGTGAGTCCTGATGTGTTGCCAAAAATTTGTTAGGCAGTTTTTATAAGTTTTCTTTTTTTTACGTTTTCATGAGTGCTAAGGGAGGAGACACTAAAAGCAATAAAAATTAAAAGATGGCTAGGTGATAATAGGCAGGTAATGCAGTATGTGAAGCATAATTTATGCAATAAATTAGTTGGTAGTTTGCGCTTCATGTTGCGAGGTATCTTCATGTGTTTTTTTTTTTTTCTTTTTCCCCCTCTGTGTATGTGTGTGAAGACATAGTGTAGCAAAGTAAATACCAAATTCATAGCAAGTGTACTGCAGAATGTGGTTTCCCTGTTTACTGCTTTTTAACCATCATTAATTACTAGTCATCTTTATCTGGGAACAGAACTTATTCTATTTCTTTAAGCATGGTTATGTCCTTTATCTGCCTGCTGGACACTCGGTACAAGACATTTTTCATTTGGGCATGTATAGTCACATGACTTGATACATGCTGAAATGAAAAATGCATTGCATAAGATAGCAGCATTTTAGGTGTACTAAGTTCAACACTAGAGAAGAATGCTGTGCATTAACTTGACTGTGCCAACTGGTGACCCTGCCACGATGCTTTTTATTGTGCTAAAATAGCAATGCTGCTAGCACCTGTTTGCTATCAGCTTAGTGTGTTGCTTATCATTGCTTACTCATTTCCTTTCACGGTTCAGAGATGTCTGTCTGCAGTTATCTCAAGTCATCAGCAGCACACACACTGACAAGTCAGAGTGGTCACAGGACATATTCTCACTGTCTGCATTAATGTAACCAAATAAAGAACCACCTTCAGCCTTCCGAAAATTGGATGCAGCCAAGTACATCTTTTCTTTTTATTTTGTACCAGATGACGCAGTCATTTGCACACATTTTTAACCACCCTGACCAGGCACCAAAATACACTGTCAAGCACTACATATCTCTCTCCAGAAAGTCAGTCAAGCCATCCTTATTAAAAGGGGAGCCTGCAGACCCCATTCAAAACTTTGAAAATTTGGTACACCTCTGCATTGCTTGTATTTTTCTCAGTTTTCAGATTATATTTTGTCCCACCTTTATGCATTCTTTTTTTCTTCTGTCTTCATGCTGTATTCTGACCGCATACATGTGCCTCTGTTCCAAGAGTTTACAATTGATAGTTGCACTGATACAAACATGTAACTGCGCTCTTGATTTATTATTGGAGATGTGCTGTTTCAATGGTCTCTGATCCATACTCACAGCTACCTGTAAGTAAATAAAAGTGCTCAAACGGTCTTAAGTACACTGTGCACATGCATATATATAAAATAAATTGGTGTAATTAGATGCAGTGCATCAAAATAAATAGAAGTAGTGTAAGTGAGCTCACCGTGATTCACCCGTGTGCCTAGTGTGCAAGGAAACTATAGCATTACCAAGACATCTAGAAGTGATTGTACCGGGATTCCTTGCGATGATGGAGCTCCCAGTGAGCAGAATGAAAAGACTACATGTGCGGCAGTCAGTCGCATTCACAATTTTTGAAAACAAAAGGAAACAGGCAGGGAACACTGAGCGGCATTCTCATCCACATTCTTGCTGTGTGCATTTTTCTAGGGTACTTCCCCACAGCGTGGGCAAGATAGTGCAAGAGTATCTCGATTACATGGTGAACCCAATGACTGATGGTGGCACAACCTTCTGAGGAGCTTCGTGACCACTGCCATTTTCGTGACGATCGCCGTTCGTCCAAAATTGGTGCGCAGCATGGTTCATGCAAGGTGTCGGCTCATTCCACGTGGCATTCCTCGCCAGGTCACTCCTCCTTTCAATTGACTTCAACACGTGTGGTTTGTACAGTGTGTGAATATGATATCCATTGAATGTAACACAGTTGGTAATGCTGGCAGGTGCAACGTAACTTGACGAAGACCTAACCAGCATACTGTGCAGTGTGCTGTATGTTTGTGCATTTGCTTTTGACCTCTTTCCCATAGTGGGTCACTGGTGCATATTTTTGCCAGCATCGTACAGTCGCTTCATATAGGACTATTGGTAGCACCCGCTATAGGTGTTTGCTCATGTATGGCCTGTGGCTGTCACCACATCAAAAAAACAGTCAAGACTGATTGGGTTGCTTGTGCAATTTAGAGTAAAATAGCTTATGCTAGGATACTTAACATCTTGTGTGCAACGAATGCTGTGGTTTGGGATGGAAATGCAAAGTTTTGCTAGCTAATGGTAATGCCAGAAAGAATCTGGATATGTGCTTTCTTTTTAGCACGAGCAGCTGTATGAGTGCTTACAATCTGCTTAAGTGGTTGACACCTTGGCAGCTAAAAATTGGCATAAACACAGCATATGAGATGTGAATGTCGCAGTACTTATGGTGTCTTATTGTTCAAGATATGTATCCCTAAAAGGTTTGCCTTTTGAAATGAGAAGACCTATTGCAGTTTTGTTAGTTATTCTCTTGAGTAGGTTGCAGCCATGTCATATGGAGCACATGACACTACGGGGAATCCTGTTCCTCAGACTTTCTTACCATGACTGTGCAATTTGAGTTATTATTCTAGAATAATAACGGAAGATTCTTTAACCAACCTTATTCAGGCTTCGTTCATGTGCTTCTTCTAGTGAACTTTGGCCTCTGAACAATATAGAAATGAGAATATCTTGCTTTTCTCTAATTGTTCTCTATTGATCTCGTTTTGTTCTTGCAATGAGACAAATATTTCAGACTGGTTTGTGCAATAGTGCAGACTGCAACTCAGGAAGGCTTGCTTAAAAATGTAGCAAGTGAGTACGAATGAAGTATGTTCCTCAGAGGTTTCTCAAAAAATAGCAACTGTGTACTCGTGTTGTTGAATTGTTTGCATATTTTATCATTGTTTACTTGTATATTCTCTCCACTGTTCTTGTTACTGCCAGGGTGCCCTGTCTTTGTTTGAATTTTTATTTTGTTGGTTTGCCGGTGCTGTGTGGTAGTATGTTTGAATAAGTCCAGGTTCAGAATAGTATGCGAATTTGTTGTTCTGATGCACAGGTTTCTGAATGGATGGTTCTTTGTACCTCGAATTTGTTGTACTGATGCACAGGTTTCTGAATGGATGGTTCTTTGTATCTCTTTTCCTTGTATGGATTGTTTTGTTTTCTTATATTTCCATGAAAAGCTGAAACAGTGCAAGCGAGGAGAGAGCTTGTTTTATGAGCCCTTTATATGTGGCTCTACTACTAAACATTTATTTTTATTTTTAAAATGCTTTAAACATTCTGTTGTAAGGCTCATGAGAATGCTAACTTGTTCAATATAATTAAAATATAGCTTCAATGCACGTCAGGATTAAAAAGTTAATGACATAAGGATACATGGATTCATATCTTTGAATAACTGTTGAACCCAAATGTTCACATTTAACTCTATAAGGATTCAATGTGACATTAATCTGATATGCAAAAAATCACAACAGGCAATCTTATTTGTGACCTGCAAGATAATATGTATTGCATCCGGTGTGGTGGTGTGCGCCTTTCACAGACGAGGCACTTGCCGGCCACCTATCAGCACACTGCTTGCTTAGCACCACTAGCTCTACTCCGCTTCACGTCAAGCCACTGTAAACACTGCTTTAGAACGGTCCGCTGATGATTGTAAGATGTTTAATCCGGTTACCAGTACAGTACGTAAAGCTAAAATGCAACTGCTTTTTGCAACGCCTTACACTTGGGAAGCACGCTATTTGGGTGGAGCCACCTCTGGACTTTGGGTAGTTCACATTGGTTTCACCGCATTACAACAATGTGTTGCGAAGAATAAGTGCAGGAGAGCGAAGGCCACCGTCATAGATGCCCTGCATTCACCTTGCCACTCAATTTCAGAAGGTGCCCAAAGCCGAGAAGACAATGCATCTTCATGTGTGAAAAGTGATCAAAGAGTGCTGTTAGGAGAAGCACCACTTGCATGGTCATAACATATGGTTCACTATATTGAAAGGGTAATAAAATTGTGCCCTGTCCTCAGCACGACATTCCTATACTTCTACACAGGATTTTCAAGGGGGAACAGTCGTATGTCCGATATAGCTAGTAAATCAAAACATTTAATTAAGTTTGATATGACTATGCTCGAATATATATATATGTGAAATGCCAGTGTCTTGTTGGCTTTCTGCGGGCGTTGCACGAGTTAGCACAAATGGGCTTTAGAATGAATTATTTGCAATGTGCACCATTGTTTGTGATGGGGTAAATGTACAAAGGCTCATTAGTGGCGTTTTCATTCCATTTCCTTCGCGGTCTTAATTGAAAATGCTACCTTTTATGGCATTTATGTCACAATTTAAGGTTGACAAGTGTACTCCAGCGGTGCCAAAATACTGCTCGTCGAAGAGTGGTCCTTCATAATACTTTGTAGAAGAAAGTGTCAGACTCAACAGATCTTTGTCATGAAAATTTTTATTTCCTGCTAGGTTCACATTGTATTGATGTTTCTAAGCTGTATAGGTAATGGGGAATGTCGCCATTTTGCCACATACTTTTTGTGTGTCTGACTGGCAGAGTGTCTCGATGGCTGTGGCATGCTTGGCAACTGGTCTTGAGTTTATGGTTCAATTCTGGCCATGTGACCACATTTCAATAGTGGGAAAATGCAAAAACATGGTTGTGTACTGAGATTAACTGCTTGTTAAAGACTCCCTATTGGTAGAAATAATAGAGAACTCTCCACTGCATTGTGCTTCATAGCCCTCAACATTGATTTTCTTTTTTGTGATTAATTTGTAACTGGCTCAGTAAGATGTCTGTATGTCTGCCTTTAAATGGGAGCAACATTCTTTGTGGTAATTTTCAGAAATAGTGTGTGAATGTCTGCCATAAGTGAATGCAATTTCACTTTGCAAGGAATGCTTTTATAGCCAAGGAAATGTGTTTATGCTAATGATGTTAATTTACATATTGGTTCACTTTCTTGGCTAATCCATAACTAGTAGGCCTGTAGTTTCATTGAGCTAGCCCTATTTGCCTTGAATTATTCAGTATTTATCAGTATTACCTTTGGGAAACAATGTTATTGTTATCATGAAAGTTCAGACATTAGTGGTTGTATTTCACACAGCCTGTTCTACTGCTATGCACGTTTTATTGAGTGGTACAGTCAAGTATACTTTACAAAATACAACATTTATTTCTTTCTTTTATAACTACAGTACAGCTTGTGGGAGCCTTATGTGGCAAAGTATCAAGATATTTTTCAATGTTTTGTTTTGTTCCTCCTGCGTGCACAAGGATTACAAAGCATGCAAGAGAACTGCAACTACAGTACAAAAATAAGTGCTTCTGTCTTAAGCCTTGAGGTACAAGAAGGTTCATTTATAAAGGAACAGCATTTTCAGTGTTACTGCAATGCAGATATATCTTACAGTTGCATATTGGCATGTGCTATGGAAGGAATGTGCTTGCATGAAGCAGTAGGCACTATGTGTAGTGCTAGTACTGCGCAGGGTTACTTGATTGTTAAGTTTGAATAGAATGTGTCTGTTAACATGCTATTTTTAGTCGGGTGCTTCTCTTTGCCAGTTCCTATTCAATCATCTTGTCCAGTGATACACAACTTGTACTTTGTGTGCTTGAATATCTCAATTTAGACTCAAGGAAAAGAAAAGCTACTTTCAGACTCTTATTGAAATCCTTAGAGACCGTCTATAGAAAGCTGGATGAAAGTGCAGGGAAATTTTTTTTCTTATCTGTTTTAGCTCATGGGCATGCTTGATTGGTGCAGCACCCGATTCAGTGAGCACTTTTTCTTTTGCCACCGGTTAAGCATCTGGTAGCTAAGTGTGGGGTGGCAATGCTTGTTCTTGTGCTAAAAATAAATTTTAATGCTACAGAATGTGTCTATGCAGGTGTATGCATTTTTTATTTTTTCTGAACAAAATTTGTCTTCAGAACAATAAACTCTCATGGCAGCTCTGTTACGCTGGCATCTGACTACTGAACTCAAGTTCATGGGTTCATTCTAGGCCATGGTTGCCATATTTTGGTGGGGGTGAAATAAAGAAATACCCATTTTACCTGCACAATATTGGTGCATGTTAAAGAACCCCAGGTAGTTTAATCAATGCAGAACCCTCCTATGCAGCATCCTTTCTAGCCCAAGTAGCTTCGAGACATTAAACCTCACAATTTGCATAAAATTTAGGATAAGTTCAGAACACCTGTTTCTTGCATGCATGAAACGAGAGTACTATATGTCAAGTTTCAGAGATATGAAAGTGGTAATATGTTCCAAGAAATTAAGGTAAACACGTGAGCAAACACATTAGCCGCCAGATCGATTGCTTGAGGAGCAAATCTGTTTTCATTGTCATGTTTGCATTATTATTTACACACTCATCTGATGTTTCTGTTAGTTTGCACCTACCTATGAGCCAATCACTTCAAAGAAAGTTCACTCCTCTGGGCTTCTTTGCACCCCTCTGCTAATGTCGCACACTGTGCAGAACAACACACAGATTTCAAGAATTCCTTGTTTTACTTTATCTGATGAAGGCAATATTTTTTTATTTTTGTTTGAGCCATTGCATGTATATAGAAACTATATTTACGAATGTAACATCCATGCTGATTTTATGGACTCTTACAGATTTCTAGTTCATGCAAAGGGCTCTTGTTTCCCTGATTCAGTGCTTGCATACATGTTTTGTGCCTCTCGTACGTGCTGTCATTACATAAAACTAACTATCGATTCATTTAGCTATTCATATTGCAGTGGGTGCATGCTCCCAAAAAGACCTTTTCTTCATGCTTTACAACCAGCAGTATTGTCTTGCTTACAAAAGAAGGAAATAATGTGTATATTGGATAATATAGCAATTTACGGGCACCTAGAGTGCAACTTCTAATGCCACCTGGTAATATCACTGCAAGATACCAGTGTTGCTTCTTGTTGCCCTCTTTACAGCTTTAAGTGAACTGCATGTGACTGACAAGCTATGGATGCAGCTGTCAGACCTTACAATGCCTGAAACCTTCTTCTTTGCCCTTTGCTTAAGGCAGCAAAACTGAAAAACTGCGCTGCACATAAATTTCTGCCACGGAATATGGAAAAAAAGAAAATTGAGGTCGCACATTCTAAGGTGTGGAATAAGTTTAAAATGGCACTAAAATTAATTTCACTTGTGGTTCTACGTTCTGGAATAACTGTGAATATCATATTTTTCAGCTTTCTTTTTTTTTTTTTTTTTTTGCTTATATAAACAAAGGAAGCCTGCGGCAGCTTTGTTTAGGCTTTCAGGGAATAATGGGCCACATGTTGGAGGTAATTTGCACTGAGACCTTAGTGTAGTATTATGAGCCTTGAGGACATCTGTGTCTCACTTGTGCCAGTGCATATCCTACTTTTTCTTTAATTTAGTGAAATAGATCCAATATGCATTTTAGTGGCATTTTTAATCATATAAATGAGTTTTATTAGAAGTTATAATATTTTACAGTGACCAGTGAACTGTCTATAATGGTTCAATAAATGTAGTTTCATTCTCATTTTAATGCACAACCACTGAATGTTCCACCTTAGCAGTGCCATTATAATATCTGTAAGATAGCGAAGTAGCGAGGAATTTATGCAACCTGCAGTGCTTAGCAGGTTGAACAGTGCAGTCAAGTTAGCAAGGTGGCCAATTAACAAATTGAGGTTAAGGCACCACATTAATTTGTGACGTTTTCTTTAGCAAAATTAATAGTGCTTCTCCTCAACCTCCAGCCCCCTCACCTTACCCTCCCCTAAAAACTGTCATCCCCCCTCCAAATTTCGGTTCTTGAAGAAGCCTCTGGTTGCTCATTCAAGAAGATTTTCATGTTGCTACTAAAGAAAACTGATTTTACGGGCTAACCTTTGGCTGCATTGCACTTCGTTCTGAAAACATGTCTAGTAGTATACTTAAAGAGTGTCAGATGGGATCTGCACATGTAACTGACGTTGAATACGCTGAATCAGATGACGAAGCGATATAATCCTTCAGATGCTTCACCACCGGGAACATCCGTTCACCCGCCTCTAATATTATTCCGGTGCTCACACTGGCATCGAGCCCATGTCCGGCTTCTCTGTCACATTTGGTACACCTGCATGTATGGCGGCGGGCCGGGTGAGACATTGCAGGCGAGCAGCCGCTTAGAAGTGTGGAACAAATGTGGTCTTACGGAATGCCAGTTTGACGACTGGCATGGTAACTATTAATTTTTGATGTGAAACTCTACTAATTTATAAATATAGGCTTTTGAGCGGCAACGTAGAGTTCAGTGTGCAGGGTTCAGGCACCAGGGTTCAGTGTGTGCAGTCACTGGGCTCGGATCGCATTATACCGGTTGCATTTCGGTGGGAATGATATGCAAATCTGCCCCCATGTGACGTTGAAAACAATTCCATTCAGTTTTTGTGCTTAGTAAAGATTGATTCTCTGTGGTTCTTTCTGGCCATGCAGATGTTTGTCCAGTAGCAAAAGATGCATTCCGCGCCAAGAAAATTGGATCTAAAAATATTTCCCTCGTATTGGTTCAAACACTTCTAGAGGAGTATGAATTGCCACCATATTGAAGTGAATGGCGGTGTGGTGTATAGCGTTTTAGATGCGCGCAAGAACTCTATTAGACGCCAGCATTTCACTAGCAGAATCGGCTGTTCATAGCAGCACCATGTATTTCGCTTTCACATCGTGAGCCGTTGTACAGAGCGCACTCGGAGTCGTTACGGGGATGAAGTCTGTCCAAGGTCAGAGGCTAGGAACAGATAGAAGCGATAAGGGAAAGAAGGGAACACGTTGGAGGGTAAAGTGAAGGGACGCTGTTGTGGGCATGCAGTGAGGTACAAAGAATAGAAAAAAAGTAGAGGCTAACAATCTTTGAACCCTGTTTCACAAGCGTAAGCCATCGACCGTATAGTCGCTGCTGCTGCTTCGATCTTGGCATGCTTCCACGCTTGGTAAGCTTCTCGGCAACAGGCTATAGTCTGGATGCTCGTTGTTCGGGAAGTCTCGGCAGCCTGTCTGGCACGGCTGCGTTTTCTGTTGATGGCTTGCCGCCGAGCTACATTCGTTGCATAATCGGATTCGACCTGACGCTTGTGATGAAGCGAACGTACAGACCGCCTAGCCCGCGCTCCTACCATGGCGAAACTGAAGAGCGAGCACCGCGAAGCAGCTGTTAATCCCCCTGGAACAAGTCACGTGATAGCGCGGCGAGACGTAACTCACACCTGCCAGACTAGATTCTCCAGGCGAGCTCAAGGTAACGGCGACAGAGATGAACGACCTTGGAAGATATTACGCAGCAGAGCTTATGCTGTGAAACGAAACCAAAACAAAAGGACGCCCAGCTAGCAGTTTTCCCCTTGGCGTTGAGTCGAACACGCGAGGGATGACGTTATCGCTGACACGATCGTGCCATCAAACGTCTATAACCTATGGACCTTGCTATGCTTCTAGCTCTCTGTCTTAATCCTCATCACTTTTTCCAGTGAGTGCTACCCGGAGCCGAAACTGCTCGGCGTGAAAGAGACACGATCCTCCTTTCGGGCGGCCAGGGTAATGCGTAGATGGCATAGCAGCTACCGTGCATGCATGGGATCAGGTACGTAGAACACTCATCCCCATTGGGCATTGCAGCTGCTGTGGACGTCCGCGGGACATCCAGGGCCGTTTCAGTGCCCAGTGGGCATCGCGCTCTGAAGGCTCATGTCGGCGTAGACAAGACCAAGTTCTTTTCACCGGTGAGCGGGAAGCTGATCGGCGAAAGCATAGAAGCATCGGCGTGAAAGCCTCCTTCAACAGACTTCGTACGGAGTTCAGCTATGGATGCTGGAACCCATTTTGGACCAGTGGAAGGGGTGAGGGGTCGTGCCTGTGCGGACTGCTACTGCCGCAGTTCCGTGAGAAGTCGCGAGCTCAGGTTTAATAACTGGCGTCTAAAAAATGCGAACGTGACAAGCTAGCGCGCCAAGTCCATAAGAGCACGTGGGCAAGAAGCGATCGACGCTGCGGCATCGGTATGCATGCCACTGCAAGGAATTCGACTCCTTTCAACACCGCACCACTAGCTCGTCGGACACTCAAGATGCTTTGCATTACAGCCCCGTCAATCAGTGCAGCCAGAGCTCAGTTTCACTGATGCCGCCACATAGACGCCCTCTCTCGATCTGTCGCACGCGCTTTTCGTTTTCGCACCCGCGTTTCTTTAGCTTTGAGCAACTAAAGTCGGCTTTGAACCCCGGCCCGTACTTTTAACCCCGCAAAACTGTCCCAGCTATAGCTACCGCGCGGCCTTTCTTGTGTGTTGGCGTCGGTTTGGTTCCGCGAAACCGACGCCATTTTTGGTGAGGGTGGTCTCTCCGTGTTTAGAGCACGCGGTACCCTGGCGATACAGGCTACCTTAATTGTTTGCTTTCAGTATCCCTGAATTTTAGTCAGTATAATCGTGTACAACTCTAGAAAAAAGCGGCAGATGCACCTCAAAGGAGGCCTCTCAGCCAATGGCGTCGACCGATTTTTGTGGCGCCATTTCATTTGCCACGTCCTGAGTTGCCAGTGGGCACTTTAGCAGGATTAAAGGGACAGCCGTGCAGCCTGCACGGGGTCTTTTGAAAAGCAAAAGTCTTTTTTTTTCTTTACTTGTATCCGAGTGCTAAAGCGACTGGATCAAGGAGTCAAACTAATCCAGTACTTCATCCGGTCCTCTTCCATTTTGGCGCATATTTCTCTTTACTCTTCCCTTCCCTCGATCTGCAGCGACTGCCACGTTTTGATGACGGCAGTGCTTAAAAGGCTCATGTATATGCTGTTCGATGTCAGTGCTCGTTAATGAACTCCAGGTGGTCGACATTATTCTAGAGCCGATCAGTACGGCACCTCTTTCTTCATTTTCACCTCCTTTTCTTTAATTTCCAATTACCTTTCATTTCCTCAAAACCAGTTTTTATTTATATTTTTTAACCGCGTCGCGAGGAAAGGGAAGTAGTGGAAAAAGTAAATTATAAAGAGGGGCCATAGCGGATAAAAATGAAAATTAGTTCTACGGAAACTAAAGGTGCAGTAACAATCTCAATTCTCGGTGAATAACTCAACCGCGTGCCGTGAGGGAAGGGATGGAAATTAAAAGAAGGAAAGCTTTGCAGGGGAATGCTACTCGTCAAGAGGCAAGAAGGCTCCGGAGTAATTTCGGCCTGCCGGTCGCCCATCTTTTTCCCGTAATCGCGCCTATGGAAATTCCGTTGTGTACGTCATCACACATTGGTCAATGCCCACTGGTGGGCACGTGCTAAGTTTCAAGATGCCAACAGCAACAATTTCGACTATCTGCGTTGCACTGACATCGCACGGAACGAAATAAGAAGAGGAGGAACAACTTGATCCACTTAACGATGTCGAAGTCTTTAGCCTTAAATCATGTCGCCTTGATGTTTAACCGTGGCATGGCCTGGCTAGAGTGGCCCGTATTGGACGACAGGATAGGGTCGCGTAGCGTTGCCCCCATTCTCCTCAGGTGGAGAGCCCCGGGCCTCTTGAGGGAGGATCGGAGGGGCATTTGTAGGGGATGTGACTGTAGGGGTGCTGGCAGAGCTGACAGATGGGGCAGTACTCACCGTGGTAGATTAAAGAAAATGTATGGGGGTTGTTTAAGGTGAAAGTCTGGAGTTGGCGCCACAGGATCTCGTGCTCTTTAGAGCTTTGTATGGGGGGTTGGTGAGACTCCCTGAAATGAAGGGTGAGTTCATGGTAAGTGGTCATGCGCTTCCTAGCCGACACAGGGTCAGAGTCACCCATTGCCAGTAGACTGAGCCTCGGACGTATTTTGGGCTGCCTCGTTCCTGGATTGGCCGAATGCGCAAGGACTCAGATCAGCTCGATGTGGTGATACGGGGGAATGAGGGCGGACTGGATGACGGCAAAGGTGGCCGCGTGGATCCGACCTCTAGCAAATTTCGGGTGGCGGTTTCGGAATCGGAGAACATGTACTGCGCCGGGGTGTTAGTGATGGTGACCGGAGCAAATTCGGCGTTTTTCGCAAGATGGAACTGTAGCTGCGCGCACATTCTCGTTTCCGCGTGTCTGAGCAGGCCTGGTAAATATATTGGAGGGCACCAGACTGATATGTCTGGTTTTTCTACGCCACAATGGCAAAGGCTATGGAGGCATCCTCTGCTTCCTCGGAAGTGGTGACGTGGATAGGTGTGGCTAGCAGGACCGAGGGTTTGTTTTAATTACTTACGACTGCCGCGAGCGTTGGCGTGGTTCTCGGCGGCATCTACATGGACGACTTCGCCCCAGGAAGGGTAACGTTGCTATGCTTTGGTTTGAACCTTCCGTTTCTTTTTAACATGAACGTGTTGACCTCGTTCACCGAAAATCCGACGTCGGCGGCCGTCCGCCGACGTTTGCGTTGTGAGCGAAAAATCACAAGCATGGCGCTGGCAGGCGGTAGCTGCCCGCTGACAAGGACGAGCATTAACTAGACGTAGGGTTGCCCGACGTTACGATTGGCAAGGGCTGCCAACTCGAGCCTCTCTTTTTATATGTGAGGATGATGTGAGAATTAGCCCTCCAAGGTCCTCGCATTCACGCTACCCCTATAGGCCACGAAGGCACGTTCATATGGCTTGATTAAAACGGGGCTTTATGGGCTGGTAGCCTACGCTAGCTGGTGCGGAGCAAGTGTTCCCAATAATTTTTGTGTTGTGTTCTGGGTGTATGTTCCTGGGCAGTGGTTGTATGAGAATTCAGTTGCGGAGGTCAGATGACACTGATGGAAGCAGGGTGGGATTGTTTGCTGGTATTCAGGTGCCAAGTTTGGTCAGAATAGCCAACCAGTGGTTGTTTCGGAAATATCTTCGTATTGAAATTGCAAGTGGGTTTTCACATAGCTCCTCCAATATGTTGTGAACACAAAGTTGCCTGAATATCTCTGTGTAAGGATGGGTAGGTGTACAGTGATGATTTATACGCCGTGCAGATCATGACATCTACTTTTTGGTGTTCAGAGGTGTATGTAAAGCGTGAGGCATATGAACTAAAGTACGTGATTCGGCTGACTACAAATGCTTGTACAAACCTTCCCTAATTCCAGCTTCCAGCAGCTTCCCTCGTTCCCCTGTGTTTGTTGGCTATCTTGCGGATAAGCCTGCATGTCTGGTCTGCGCATATTTTGAATTGAGTGATGTTCTAGGTGTTCTTCCCTTCGCAGTGGAGGAAGAGACGCAGGACCTGAACTCTTTTAACGCGATGGCCTTAAAGACTTCGTTCGCCAAAAATCCAGTGTCAGCGCCTGCGCCGGGGCGTCGGCGGCCGTCCACCGGCGCTAGCAGGCGTTAGCTGGCAGCTGACTTGGCCGAGTACTAACTGGACGTAGAGTTGCACCTGACATTACGATTGGCAGGAGCTGCCAACTCGAGCCTCTCCTTTCATATGGGAGGGTGATATCAGAATCAGTCTGCCAGGATTCTTGCATTCACTTTGCCCCCAGGTCACGCAGGTATTACGTTCATACGGCTCGGTTAAAGCGGGGCTTTAAATGTGTGCTGGTATATGGCCTACGCTATCGCTTCATACCCTTAAAGGTGGAGCTTAAGTGTCCCCATAATTTTTGACCTCTTGAATCAGGGCTCCGTTCATCCAGATGATGATTGAGGGTTGGTCTGGAGTATTCTGCTGAGCCCGAATTATAAGCATTTCGTACTTGCGGGGAAGTAGGAGAGGAATGCTTTCTGCATACTCGTCCGTCAGGGTGGCCGCTCATTGTAGTATGACTTCAGTTTCGCCTTCGTTGACATGTGTTGTCCAAAGTAAAGTCGCTAGCTTATGAGCTGTAATGAAGATTAGTGTTATGATGAAGAGATAGGGTGAAAGGATCGAGTCCTGTGGTATTTCGTTGCTTCCGAGGTGAAAAGTGGCAGAGTTTATGGAGCTGGAGATTTCTGCCATTCGGTAGGAGAGAAAAGATTCGATGTATTGGAATGCATGGAGACCTACTTGGAATGGAAATAGGGCTTCGAGCACGGCTGTGGGATTTACGTTGTCAAAGGCTTTAGCTAGGCCAAGTGCTAATGTGACTTTGGTGTGTCATTTGATCGTGAGGCTCCGAGTTTTCACTGATAGTTGTAACATATTGCACCTTGTGTGGACAAGCTGGGCCGGAAACTAATTATAGAATGGGAATATGAGTTGGGATCATCCATGTAGGGCTGTAGGCGTTTAAGTGTGACATGTTCCTACAGCTTTCCAGCGAAGGCGCGACAGATTGATCGGAGGTTCGTAAGTGCGAGAGGTGGCGAAGATAGCTTTAGATCATGCCACTGTCGAGGAATAATACCTCCCTGTTAGCACATGTCCATGCATTTTGTAAGGGCGATGATGGAGACATTGTCCAAATTACAATCGAAGCATGCCGTTTTTAGCCCCGTCTACACTGGGCGCAGATGCGGTTTGGAGGAGGAGGAGAAGGAGGAGAAAAAGAGGGCGGAAGGCAGGGATGTTAAGCAGAAATAATTCCGGTTGGCTACCCTGCACATGGGGAAGGGGAATGGGGGATTAAATGTGGAGGGTAGAAGAGGAGAAGAGGTGAGAGTCACAGTCTGTCAATCAGGCTAGTCTCTATCTCTCATTGTTCATGTTCTCTCCTTCCTCGGGGGAAAGTCATAGGGCGCATCAGTGCACTCGATGCTACAACTTTATCGATCATTATTTATGGGGTACATGCGGTACAGCCTTCCGATATTCAACAACATCAAGAAGACGAACATTCTGACTCTCCAAAGTGTGCAAGCGCAAGCTCTCCGCATCTGCCTCGGTTTGCCTAAATGCGATTCGCAAGTTATGAAGGATGGCTCTGATATCGTCCTCCGTGATGTCCTCGTACAGGATGTGGTTTATTCTACTTTTGATGTCGAGAGGAGGGCTGAGATAGTCGTGTAATGCTTTTATGCGCGATTGATCTGCACTGGATGGGTCCTAATAGACGTCGGAACAGTTTCCGGGTGTCATTTATGTCCAGATTACCTGCCATGCAATCACAAATTTACCTCTGTTGCTGATTCGTAAACGAGACGGCATGAGCCTCCATTTCCTTTTGTTATTGTCCGATAAAAAGCGGGTTGCGAACCGGGGCAAATTTTTCTTCAAGTACGAAGTTTCTGTGAAAACTGGATGGCTCTCTTTTGTAGCCGATGGCTGCTGTTGGGAGAATGTTATAAAGTAGCTGAGGCTGAGGCTGATAAAACTTGATTCACATTAAGTGGGAGGAATAAGAGAAGTCAGCTATAGCGTGCCGCAGGCCGTGGAGACCTTTGGTGACGCCGGCCCATTCAACGGCCTTGAACTGAATGTGTGGGTCATCGCTGAAACTTAGCTTGTCCCAAGCTTCTTTAGAGGGATCAGGCAAGATTTCTGAGGAGGCTTATGTGCTTTGCACGCCCAGATCATATGCTCGAAGTTGTCTTTCTCCCCGCAAAACCGGCAGAAGGGATTCATATCCTTATTTATGAATTTTGATATGTATACGTTTGGGTTGGGAAGGGTCCCCGTCTGTCTGTCTGGTCAGTGTTTTATTGCTTTGTAATGGTGCGGGGAGTTCGTGGTATGATGCGACTGGCTCACCGAAGGGTTCCGGTTCCTGATTTTGCGCCATCGCTCGGCCGGCTAATTCTCGAGCGTATTGGTGGGCAGCCTCAATTCCCGGATTCCCCGCATGAGTTCAGTTACTCCCTTCTTACAAATCTACTCCATCTTGGGTGTTTCCCATCGTCGCAGTGGCTGAGTGTTAGGACGCCAGATTGCGGAAGTAAAATACGTGGACGATCGAATCCCGGACAGGACGTTTGTTTTACAATGGAGGTGAAAAGCAAGACGCCTGTGTGCTGTGCGACGTCAGTGCACTTGAAGAACCCCAGGTAGTCGACATTTCTGGAGACTTCCACTATGGCATCCTTCATAAACTGAGCCATTTCCAGACGTTAAACCATATAAAAACAAGCTACTCGTACATTGGACTAACATCTTTCCTCATTTGAGTAAAACATTTCGTTCTCGCCCTACGATCTCATCTGCTGGACGTCCTAGTTATCTCAGCTGGTCTAGAGCGACTGCTCCGGTAGTGGTTCCGCGTTCGAACCCCACAGCAAGCGTTTTCTTCAATAACGAATTAAGATTCTGTGAAAGCTGCATGTATAGCTTCCTTTTGTGGTCCTACGGCTGCTCTTAATTGGGGGATGGCAATGCGCAGACCCTTCCTTATTACGCGTCTACTCCACCTCCACCTTGAGTTGCTGATCAATTCGCTTTCATCATATGTCATCTCGTCTATTACAGCCATTCTAGTTAGCTCAGTTTGATAGAGCGACTGCCCTGTAAAGGCGGTGGTCCTGCGTTTGAACCCCGAACCAGGACCAGATTTCTTCAATGAAGTTTCTGTGAACGCTGTATAGATTTTTCTTTTTGTAACTGTACAGCTGCTGTTTAAGGGGGGGGGGGGGGGGGGGGGGGGCATGTAGATACTCCCTTATTACAATCTACTCCACCTAGGGAATTCCCCTAAGCATTAGACCAATACCTTTCCCATTTATTATTGTTGGTTAGTTCGCTCTCGTCTTACCACCTCATTTACTCTTTGTCCTGGTTAGCTTAGTCAGTAGAGCGACTGCCCCGGTCAGGCGGTGCACATAACTCCGCGTTCGTACCCCAGAGCAGAATAGATTTTTCTTCGGCAACAAAGTTCTTGTGAAAGTTGTATAGCTTTCCTTTGTTGTGAGTATACGCTTATACGTGCACATGCGTTTTCAAGCAGAAAATTGTTTTGCTCTCGTTCGCGGCAAACTCAAGTGAACATTGTCGGAACCTGAAGAATAATATGGAGAGGAGCCTGAAGATTAACACGAAGCCGAATTTGGAGAACTTAATGCCAAACTTCTCCATCAGGTTCTTAACTTTTTGGTTCTAATGGGAAGCAAAAAAAAAAAAAAAAAAAACATAACCTCAAGCGCGATTATAGCGAGCGTTTAGGTAAACAGAACAGCTTCGATTTCCGATACCTTGAAGAGCTCAGCCATCGCCGCGGTTTCTTTTTTATTATTATCGGATGGAAAAAAGCATTGATAAACGTTTAAAAAAAAAGAAAAAAAAAACATTCTTATGCTTCTAAACTCTGGCCGCGGAAGCACCCGGCAGACCGTGAGCTCTGCCTGGCTTGGAAAACAGAAGCGGGCGAAAACGGGGCGTACTAATTAAATAAGATGCCAACAAATATAGCCTATGTCATGATGCGGCTAAAAACACCTCCTAGAATGCGCTACGTCTTGCCACCAAAGCGTTTCATATGCGCATATATTTGCTGTCGACAGCGAGGCAGTGAATTTTTGCCGAAATTGGTTGCTGAAGATAACTTAAAACATATTATTAAATGATGCTTGAAACTTTATAAAGCGAATATATGGCTTCTTGGGGCACGTTCAGTTACTTCTGGCCATTTCTAAATTTTTATTTTCTCTAAAACATCGCAAATTTCTTGCATGGGGTCTTTTTTAAAAGTCTTAGAAAATAAAAATGGGCTCTAACTACAAACATTTAACGCTCTCCAGTATAGACTCACATACTACTATCAGTCATCATAAAAACATACTACTGATCAAACTTTAAAAAAAAAGCACAGACCCATAACGACTTTGGGAGGTTTGTTGGATTACGGAGTTCCCAAAGCGACTCAGGCTATGAGAGACTCTGCAGTGGAGGGCTTCGGAAGTTTCGACCACCTAAGATTGTTTAACGTGCACTCACATGGCACAGTACACGGGCGCCTTGCTTGTCGCCTCCATCCAAAAATGACCGCCCCGACCGAGATTCGATCCCGCATCCTTGGGCACATGTCACTGAAGCGCCCTAACCATGGCACCACCGCGTCGGGCATAACGATTTAGAATGATATCTCCGCGCTTTATGCGCTATATTAACATTAATTAACACTAAAGCATACTTCATATTTCTGAATTAGTAGGCACAAGACTCCGTAAGTGGCCATTTTTACGCATATTGCTTTTTGTCAATTTTTATTGAGTAACTTGAGATATGTTTTCGAAGGACATATGACTGAAAATTTCAGGCTTGTCTTTCTGCATAGAGCGTGCTCAGATATTTTCGTCTATTTCAAACTATCTTTGTTCTAAATTTTTGCAAAAAAAAAAAAAAGAGAATGAAATGCGAAGAAGGCAACTACATCCGTAAATAGTTCTTACTGCGTTCTATGCAAACTTATCTAACGAAACAATACAAAATCGACTGATATGGTATATTTTACCGGATAGAACAACTTTTTCACACAAAATTCATGGAACTAAAATGATTTTTTTTTTTTTACGACAGAAAAAAAGCATTGACATGTTATCTTTTACTCTTTCCGGGTTTCTAAGCATGCATAAAAATAAAAAGCAAACATGCTGACTGATTTTTTTTTTTCTTTGCCTCCGGAACATTGGCACGACGCTTCCACCGTCGCCAACAAGATGATTGGTTATAGGTACTCAATTCAAGGCCACAATTCAGTCGGAATGATGCATATATGCCATAACCACGAGTGCCACACAGATACGGAAGTTTCGCGTTACTCGTACAAGGCGTTAAAACATCTTAGCTTGTCGACGAATGTGCGTTATTTTGTGTTTTTTGGCGTCAGAAGTCAAGGCGTTGCGCTATAACGAAACCTCTTTCGCAGGGGCAGTAAAAAGATACGCGCCAAGTGCCGCGCCTACGCTCAGCGCTATCCGAATTGCTTGTCGCCGTGTTTGTATACCTAGGTGGCAATAAAAACACGCTAATGTCCTTCATGAAATAACCTTGGACGAATATCGCGTGTTTTTGTCACCACATAGGTGCAAACGCGTCACGATATATTCGACCAGCGGAAAATGCAGGCGCTGCGCGGTGCGCGTATCTTTTATTGCGAATCCGCGACTCAGCTTTACGGCGGAGGTTAGGTAGTGCGAGGTTAGGGGTACCCTTCAATGCGCAGCCCATTCCTAATGGAATCCGGGAGAAGCGTTGCAAGCAGCGGATCTCACGGCGGTAGCCTACAGTACGTACTATATGTGGAACCACTGCGGATCTCACGGTGATAACATACAGTACGTATACTATATGTGGAACCACTGCGGATCTCACGGTGGTAGCATACAGTACGTGTACTATATGTGGAACCACTGCGGATCTCACTGCGGTAGCATACAGTATACGTATACTATATGTGGAACCACTGCGGATCTCACGGTGGTAGCATACAGTATGTATACTATATGTGGAACCACTGCGGATCTCACGGTGGTAGCATACAGTACGTGTACTATATGTGGAACCACTGCGGATCTCACTGCGGTAGCATACAGTACGTATACTATATGTGGAACCACTGCGGATCTCACGGTGGTAGCATACAGTACGTATACTATATGTGGAACCACTGCGGATCTCACTGCGGTAGCATACAGTACGTATAATATATGTGGAACCACTGCGGATCTCACGGTGGTAGCATACAGTACGTATACTATATGTGGAACCACTGTGGATCTCACTGCGGTAGCCTACGGTACGCGCTATGTGGAACCACTTAGAAAACAAGTGCGTTCAACGATGAGGCTTACTGCGGAAGATGTTATACGCTGCCCGGCACGAAAGGCGCATCTCGCCTCAGGGCAGCATCTTCGCAGAGCACGTCGACATCGCGCGAACTCGCCCCTATTATTTATTCAATATTTGCATTGAAAGCCACAAAGTTTTGTGGCAAGGAATTCGCTTTTGAAAGCGCTCCCTCATACAAGGTGTTCCATTTTACTGTTTTTCAGATTTTTCATGCAAGAGCTTCAGCTCTAGTAGCTGCTTTAGAAAGTATAGGTTATCTGGCCAACTGAACATGTTTTAGGCGTATTTATGAGCACCAATTGATGAATCATTAACATGCCCTAATTATTTTAATTAATTTGTTTTAATATGTCAGTGCTGAATCAAAATAAACACAGCGATGGCCATGGGCTGTGGAATTGCAAAGAACGGCGTGCCTATGACGACGGTATCCGCACTATGGTTCGTCTAGCGCGAGTGCGTGTCGAAGAGCGCGGCTGCAGGCAGTTTTTCGAGGCGCTTGACACCAGAACATGCCAGTTGGCCCACTGGTCCCTTGCGTGCCAGTCCGCCAAAGTGACCCGCTATATGCAAAGACTCCACCACAGTCTTTACTGCCACCTGGTTGTCGATTTGACCACGTTCATCTTGACTTGGTCCCCTGCAGGAAAAAATGCCCGTGTCAGTGGCCTCACTTCGCTCTTATATTCGCTCCAAACACAGCCATTCTGTTTTAGCGGATTTCATAACTGTTATCCCACATAGCTCTCTCTCTCTGCCGCCACACATGTATAGTATATATGCCACGATCCGGTAGTTACATGTGGCCAGGTTCCATTTTCTTCACTCCCCATTTCAGCAAGAGTGTTGCGAATACGCATTCGTTTTGTGTTCGACATACATGACGCTCCCTTCCACTCCTTGCTGCATATTGCACTCAGCCTCTCCCAAACGCTTTGGTCACCCTCCAAGTTTTGCGCCCTTCTACAAAGTGCTGGCAGACTTCAAGGATTATCTGAAATCTGCAGCAGTTCCGAATGCAGCTGCATCCGTCATTATATTCGTGCTAGCTTTTGTACACACCTTATTACTCGAACCAGTAGTTCAAGTAATAATCATCCAGTACCTACATACGCGTAACTGTATTTCCTCGAACAGACGGTTGTTTCTGTCATATTAGTTTGTGATCTTATCTTAGTATTGGTCCTCTTAAAGTTTTATGTATGCACTGAAACCCTTTCCTCAGCCATTTACACTGGCAATATTGTCAGGTTATTAAAGGGGCTCCTTTTGTACATACGTATTTATAGGCTGCAAATAACTAAACAGAGAGAGAGAGAGGGGGGGGGGGGGGGCACTAGTATGATTGTAGGAGATGTTTGCATAGTACTTAACCCGATACGCTGGGGATTATTAAACGAATAAAGAAACGTTGAAATAGAAATGAGTGATACAAAAGACTGAATTGCGCACTCATGAGCTTCAAAGGCTGTGCATCGAACCGTGTCCTTAAGGTAATTTAGTAAGATCTTTGTCCCATGTGCAGCCGAAGCCTATCGCAACAGGAACCAAGAACAAGCTCGAGACACAGCGAGGTCTCCGTCCCGACGTAGTCTTAAAGCATGTTCTGCGGTTTGAATTAACAGTTTGGCAGCCGCAAATCAAGTGTTCGAGATCTTCGCGCGCCAAGTGTTTCGCTGCTCGATGCACGAATTTTATAGAGAAAGTAGTTCGTGTAAGAAACGTTCAAGCGAATCCAGTACAGAAAATTACGGTCACACCTTTCTGAATTGTGTGGTATCAGAGAGCAACGAGTGAGACTATTTAGATTGTCGGGTCTGCACTGGCATTTAAATTCGCACCACACAGAACGTTGCGGTATACGCACTCGAAAGAATTTATTTGCAAGGGCTGGCCTCTTAGGCTCCTGACAGTGTTCGATACATTAATTAGAAAGAGGCTTCCTAAGATCTTGCTTCGCGCAAAAAAGGTCTGCATTCCGTTTCTCACTATACCCTGTCCGAAATGACGCTGAACGTGTTTTCATCAAAAGGTTGGTGAGGATCCGAGGTGCAGCTCTGTCCCAGCCATGTCCTCCTCCTCAGCCGTCGACCTGGATCTCTTGGATCTGAGCAGCGGCCAGGGCGAGACGGATGACTTCACGTTGCCCTTTTTCGTCCAGTTTTAGACGGGTGCAAATAAATGTTATTTCTCTCTCTCTCTCTCTGAACGTATTTTCGCGAACACCTATGGCATTGTGGATATATTATCTCTGGAAAGCATCACGGGCGCTCGTCTTCCTGCCATAGGCGTATTGCTCGGCGTGTCTCATAATCAGTGTCAAGTAGAAGCAGTAGTAGAAGGAGTAAATGGTTTTATTTAAAACAAATAATAACAGGCGAGAAAAATATTTTGCCAACCCTGGTATCTGATATCGCATTTACTGAAGCACCTGAACTGGGGCGGCGGAAATAAAGGGATATCAAAGGAACAGGGAGGGTAAATCAAAGAGGTGTGTGACAGGGAGGAAAGACATGGTATGTTAAAGAAAAGAAAACGATAATATAATACAGTACAGTTCACAGCAAGTCAGAGTCAACAGCTGAGCACGCTTTTTGGAAGAGTCGCAGCCTTTGTACTCGAGGTTTCAGCACTGGCTACCGAAGTAATGAAGATTTCTTAGTTACGTGAGAGATCCAGCTTTTCTATGGTGTCAGCGAAAACTTCACAACTCGTGAATGGCGAACTTCACGCTGCTGGGAACTGACAAAAGTGCCCCCAACCTCAGTGCAAATAGGTGATCGCTGTCGTAAGACTCAATGTCTAAAGACCATGGTTGTCGGAGGGGGTAGATGCTTACAAATCATAGAGACGTGAAAGGCACTCGGCCTTGCTTCTTTAGTAGGAAGTTGCCTGCCTGTTGCTGAGAAAGGTTAACTGGTTGTACAGAGCGAAGTCAAACAGCTGCCGTCATCCGGCTCTTGAGTCTTGACTTGACACCTCCCCGAGCAGGATGGTGTGCGTTAGGTCTCCCGTTATATGTGGCGCAAGGGCACTGTGCGATGTCGTCAAGGTGATCAACGCCAAAAGTGGTTCGAGGCAATATGTATCTAACGGTCACTGTAAAGGACAGATTTGTGTACTTGACAGTGAAAGACGATCTCGGCGAGCTGCCCGACTGTGCCTGCTCGTCTCTGCACATCATTTGCGGGTTTCTAATTGATGATCTACATTTGTGTTCAGATAACCTGCACTGCAAGATCCTGGCATGATTGCTGCAGTGGGTATGGCTCCGCCGTTGCCGCAACCTGGCTCACCATCTGAATGTCTACCTGGCGTTGCATCCGTCTTACCTGCCGCCTCAACCCTAATCCCTTGCGGTCACACTCCTGCATCAGTTGCATCAGGATCGGTGTTTTGAGATACTTTTGTACACTGCGCCCCTGATGCTTCCATCCCAAACTGATATCTACCATTACCTACAGGAAGACGACTTTCCAGACGCCTCAGATTCGTCTACCTTCATTTGCATGAGCAGTATACTGCGTAGTCAGCCTAGGGGCTCGAGAAATTTGTTCAGTGTGGTCGCAGCTCGGGGTGGTCACTTTTGAGTGCGCACACGCCCAACGCAGTCAAAACGGCTAAGCACAAACTTACGGTTGCCATCAAGCCATCAAGCCGACTGACATTGTACATCGTATTACTCGCTTCAATCATTTGACCATGAGGCAGGAAGTAACCTATGTGGATCCGGACGGCGTCCTCCAGATTAGTCCTCACGAGCGGTTAAACCCGTGAAACCCGTAATTTTGAGTTGCTTGCGCAGTGCACTTTGTATCCATGTCACCCTTTTCAATATATATTTTGCCACTGCTCCATTAGAGGACAACGGTGACTGCAGTTCTGGTAGGTGTTTTCTAGCACAATTGCACATTCTTCCTCACTGTGCCAATCGTGCACTGCTTGCCTAACTGGTAACAACTCCAATAAATGAAGTGCTTTGTCTAACCCGGGAACATTTGTTCTGCACCATTTCATCATGGCACATTTTTGCCACGAATGCAAGTTGGTGTACCATTTCTAGAACCACTCTAACACTCAGTTGATTTCTGTGCAACGTTGCGCGAAGTAATTACCTTATATTCAGATATTTGGTATCATATTGTCAGGTGCTAAGGATCGCTTTGTTACGTACTTGGTACGCAACAATATTTTATGTGGGGTCCATTAGAACTGAATTGTTCTATGTCCATTGCTATGTACACTTGTATGTCATTTTTTTTATGTGCATTTGACGTCGTGAGGTACTATGTGTACCTGACTGCTTTCTTTCCGAGGCAAATATGCCACCTCATCTTTCAGAACACTGGCAGTCATTGCTCGCATGCTCAATTACTTCACTGCCTCTCTTCATTCGTTTTAAGGTGTTTCCTCTGTTCTGACTGACGTTTTCATTTCCTCATCTTTTCTACTTTTATTGCCTCATCAAACTCGCAAATGACATAGCACCATTATCTCTTACTTCGTATAACATCTGTCAAAACTTTAGAGCACATAGGGTTTACACAAACCTTCGCCGTTCAGTGGACAACAAAATGGCGGCCACTCGGTGACGTAAGTGTATACTCCCTTTAACCCCTAACTGACAAGTAAAGTTATTACACGAGCATCTATGTAGCATGTACCCTACAGCTATGGCAACTGATAGCGTTGCTACGAAAGCTACTACTATTATCACAACGACACTACCACTACTACTGCTGATTCACCCCGATGTATCAATAGTTGTGGCGTTCGTCTTCTAAGTCCAGTGACGATCGCGTCCCGGTCAGGGAAGCCGCATTTCTGTGAAGGCAAACTGCAAGAATCCCGTATGCTGTACGATAGCGGTGTCCATTATACAGATTCCCACGTGGTCGAAGCTAATCCGTAGCCCGTTACAACGTCGTCCCTTAGCAGCCCGTGCAGGTTTGCGATCTTAGGCCCCACATGCCGCTATCATTACTGCGAAAAAGTGCTTATATGTGCGTCATTACTGCATGCATAGAGCCGAAATAAACAAGATAAACTAAAGAGTTGCAACACGACGATCTTGAAAGAAGTGGGGTTATCGCATTACGCCTGTTTCTGGAATGGACGATGAGTAATCAGATGGTTCCATCTACCTACGCTCTTCAGGGGGCGCAAAGCTGCCACTTGTCAGTGGGATGGACAACGTCTTAGGATACGATCGACCTGCGCGCCCGCAGCAGCCCACTGCTGAGGTACGAAAGGCGCCTGCTATACGATATCGATCCGGCCACACGCAGGTTGGCGTGACGACGCACCATGTACCCAACTAATCCCGCATCGCCGATGGGCAGTGCTCGGTGGTTGTTAAGGCTATAGTTTGGCCATTTGCTTACTCGAGCCATTGATGTGTGAAACTGCAGCTATGCGTGACTATAGTGTCATTTCTGCTGTCCCTTTTATCTTGCGCTGCAGGACATTAGTTAGGACCCATGTCATGTCAGCGCGGAACAGGCTCTCGATCATTTGTTATAGCACATATTTAGGAGCGTGGATTCTGAGCGAAAAGAACAGGGGACGAGGGTGTCAGAAAGAGGTAGGGAAAAAATACGTCTAGCCATATATCTGCCAATCTTTCCCTCACCGATCTATATGACGGGCGTGCTGTTTCAGGAGAGGCAGTACGATGTGTTGGAATTGTTTCGCTGTCTGAGTGAACCATCTCACCCCAGAGGTAAGATGCGAGTTTTAGTTGAGAAATGACGTCAGGAAATACGATTGGATAGGGTTATAGCCGGTGTGACGTTGGTGAAGGAGAAGACGAGGGAAAGGTAAGGAGGGAGAGGATACCTGTAGGACAGGAAAGGATCAACTAAAAAAGCCGATTGGGGGGGGGGGGGGGGGGGGTTCATTTGTTTACAAATATTTAGCACATTGTTCTAGCGCTACGGTATGGTATGACATGATATGGTATGGCATGACATGGTATGTGCTGTGTTATGCTATGCATATGGCATGGTATTGCATGGTATAGATACGGCAAAGTGACTCAGGCTACGGGTGTCGCCTTAGTGAAGGGTTGCGCATTAATTTCGTCCACCTGGAATTCTTTGACGTGCACTGAAATCGTGCAATGCACGCGCACCTTGCTCTTCACTGCTATATCGAATCGCGGAGGTCGCGGCCGGGACCGAACCCACGTCCTCTAGTTCAGCGTTCGAAGGCCTTAACCACTGTGCTACCGCAGCCGGGCTCATCTAGCGCTATGCATTGTGTGTTTTTGCTAAGGGGGATATACTCTATGAAGCAAAGTTAGATTTGCTGGTGACGCCGTCTTAGGAATTGTGTTCGGTAAGTGGCCTATCTGGTATGTTCTGTGAGTTCTAGAGAGCCTGGTCTATCTGGATGCAGACTCAGATATGTTTCGATGTGCGACGCACATGTAGCCCTTTCGTCGAATGAAAACACCGGAAGCGTATGGATGGCGAGAGCAGCGCGCTATGGGTGTATACGAATAAAGGATTTAGAGTTTCGTTCCGTGATTAATTTTTTAAAAAAGATGAAGAGAACGCCAAAATAAATTCATGAAATTCCCGAAAATCCACCGTTGATCTAGGAGAGAGTGTTGTTGGGCGAGTCAGTCAGAGGAGGGAGGATGAGAAAAGGAGGGCAGAAGGCAGGGATGTTGACCAGAAATAATTCCGGTTGGCTACCCTGCACTGGGGAAGTGGGGTACTGTGCACAAACAGACAATGACAAGAAGTGAACACTACAAGCATCGATGATCACATGCTGTATAAGATAATGCTTTACCTTCCTACTGCCGTGTAAAGGTTTCGAGTGAAGCCTCTGCCCATGCACGGTGAAGCATCATCAGAGGGAATGTAGCATAGTGAGGGTAATATTTTCGTAAAATATCGAGTTTGAAGCACTGACACCGCTCATGAATTAAGCATTCATGCATTTGTGATAACGTTGAAGGTCAAATTTGAAAATTGTGACATGTAGGGCTTAACACCCGAAATCGACGTATGTGTTATGAGGAACGCCGTAGTGGAGGGTCCCGGATTATTTAAGACCAGATGGGGTTCTTTGTGTGCTGACATCGTACATCACACGCGTCTACTTGTATTTCGCCTCCATCTAATACCACAGTCGCCGCAACCGCGTTCGAACCCGCGACCTTTGGGTCACCAGCCGAGTGCTACTGCGCCATTGAGCTACAACAACGGCTTGCCAAAGATCAGTTCCCAGCAGGTGTCGCGAATGTTGACTCGTGAGCAAAACGCACGTCGCCAGCAATTTAACCAGAATAATTGGAACTTGCCTAGAGAAGATCGAAATTTCGATTCTCGAATAGTTGCAGACTATGAAAAATCGGTCCATAACCATGATTTAGAGATCGAATAAGAATCCATGCAACGGAAGCAGATGGAGTCATTACCTCAAAAGAAATTTCGCGTTTAGCAGCAAGCTAGAAAAATTATGGCAACAGTTTATTTATTAGGAGAGGCGGAGAAGGGGGGAGGGAGGGGAAGGGTCCGGAACGAATTTTCTTGCCAGTAATCATGCCAGACAAGACGACAAGTATTGTGGACACCTGGGCTTCAACAATGACGGCATACTCCGCGAGAAGTTGCTGATAAAGGCCTGCTGCTACACAATAATGAGCCAGCTCACAAATCTCACAAGGCACAGTTTAGCCGTTATGAGGCTGTGCGGCTCTGTGGAGCTTAAGCATCCACTCCGTAAAGACTATAGGCCAGGATCCCAGTGATCGCTTTTTCTTTTGCGACTCGCAGAAATATCTGCGTGAACAACGATCACGTAGAGCGGTAACTGTGCTGAAAGCACGTGGGAATTGTACTGCAAGGTAGTCTTTAAAAAATTATGAACTAAAAACTAACTAAAGTACTAAAAAGGTCGTAATAGCAGTCGTTACTCTCAGTGGCAGTTA
>NC_139347.1:56951428-56963928 GCF_055883805.1 Amblyomma maculatum | reverse complement strand
TGTCGCATTATTCTTTCAACTCCCGGCAGTAATAGTGGCTCAGTTGGATCCCGTTGACAGATCCGCGCGCTTTTTTACTCTTCATTCCGTCTCATCAGCAGTAGTAGCAGCAGCACAGCATTCATCATGTATAAGTCGCATAGTATATTATTAGTTTTGCTTCACTGTAGCGGTCAAGTGTCATTCTAGATATAGTTGGTCCTTGCTACGGTGGGGCTGATATAGAACGCCCACTTAGCCATTTTATCGAACGTTGTATATATGACATTTAAAGTATTAATTATGGTGTAAGGCCACTTCAAGAAAAATATTTTCAATTTTCCAAAATTTGTTTTAAAAAAGCATTAATCCCTTACAAATTGTGTGTCTAAATCGTTGTAATCTTCTGCGCATCTCGCGAAACCTAAACTAAATGTTTGACAGCAAAATAATTACCACCTTTCGCATCATTAGCCTTTTTTTTTTCTTGCGAACTTTTCAGTGTCTGTCAATAATTTTTTTAACATATATCTATGTTTTTCGTATTCAATAAATACAGCGGTCACATAAGGGTCGCACTGCGTTTAGAACGCGTCCGTTTGTAAGCCGAACAAAACTAAAGTTTTTTTTTTTTTTTTTTTTTTTTTTTTCGTATCCACCGTGGGCCATCTCAACGACGAGACATCCTGAAGCTCTCTGAGATAAAACAAGCTTAGTCTACACACACTGGCAGCTTGCCGGACAGATCACGAGCCGCATATCAGGAAATCTTTATGCTCAGTTTACTGATGCCGCAAAGAAATGACAAAAATAAAAATCGAGTCCCCCCCTTCCCCCCCCCCACACACACACTCAAACATATTTGCATATAGTACACTCTTTGTCAGAGCAAAAGAATATCTAAACATTAAATTATATGCGCTCCGTGGTGAGATCTGGCTCACTGCCCATTGCCCACGGGAAGAAAGCCTCTTTCGTACGCTGCAGTGCATGAATACCGTCCCCCGAACCCCCCTCCCCCAATCATACCACAAAACGCCGGGCTTTGTGTCGTACATGCATTACACTTACCGGCTTCAATTAGTCTCGCGACTGTGCCGTGACTGAGGATTTAACACTCAGAGATGAGCGTACATAAAATGATGCTACCACTCAAGCGTGAGATGACGTCGGCGACTAACCTGCTTTCACGGGGCGGTGCTTTTCGCTGTCAGACATCCTGCACAGACCTTCCGGGCTTGAAATCGCTCGAAAGCTCCTTACCATCATTCTTTTACTAGGCAGCGTGGTCTTGACCGACTCCATGAAATAGCACAGCTAACACAATACCTCCCTCATACATATTTAAAAGCCATCGATGCCCCATAATTCTTTTTTCTTTAATTGCGTTGTGCTTATTGTGTATTGCTTTATTGTATTCTTCATTTAACAGCGTCTGTTCCACATTATATCTACCATGTGTGCAAACATGGTGATTACGTTTGCTTTGTACCTTGTCATTTTAGTGTGCATTTTTCTTAACCCCACCTCTGCAATAGCCCCACCAGGGGCCTCAGTATGTATGAGTAAATAAATAAATAAATGGAAATATATATCATATTAATGCACAAAAATATGTATTCATTTTCCAAGAACCATCAAATCAAGACAGTAACGAGCGTCATGCCATCTCGCGTACGGAAATGCATGCGTATCTGCTACGAGCAAGCTCGTCGCGTCCGGTCACTGTGTCTAGGGCATTTCTTGCTCTCTGCTCCGTGGTCTAGGGATATATCCCGCGTCGAACGGGACAAAATTGACGAGCGTGTCCATATCGGTGGAGAAAGTGCCACCACAGGAGGAGGAGTGTGCCCATGTGAGAGAGAGCGGGTCCGCTGAAGGCGGGAAAGAAGTCGCGAGGAGGTGGACGGATCAAGACCCCGCAGTCAGAAAATGCGTGCTCCTCCGCCGCCGAGCGAAAAAGCTGCCGTGCACAACACGTGCGTGTGTTTACCTTCGTAGGGACGCCGGCTTGCGACAGATGGCGCGCGCTGTCCCGTGGACGACTTGGGCGCTAACTTTGCTTGAGCAGACAGCGGACGAGTCCGCCGCCACTCGAGTTTTCAAAGCGGACCATGGCACACACGCGCGAGTCAGTCCGTGGTCAATGTTATTTGGTGTTGGATACGTGTTGTCACGGTTTTCCCCGCTGCTGTGCTCCCTAACACGCTCTACTTCCGCTGTTACTACGACTCGCCCGTTCTTCGTTCGAAAGCCCTGCTCATGCACAGGAATCGTCTAGCGCATTTTCTGCGCGCCCGGATATATCGCGCTTTCGTCTGACATCTCCCAGGCTGAGCCGATACGCTGCATCCACAAAGCGGATTTCTCGCATCGGCTAACCAGTGACGCTCGGATATGGGATAGTCTGGATGTTCTCCTCGAAGAACGAGAAGCCCTGTGGTTTCTGTGCTTCCTCCGGCCGTCGTTTTTGTACTTCTTTTGACCTGCAGTGCGGTGGTGTTGAGTTTAGTTCATATTCGTCGGCCGCATTAGTTTTTGTAGCGCCGCTTCTTGCTTTCACCTCCTTTTCGCTGTCGCGGCCCGCGTCGGCCGGTTTCCTCCTCTTCGGGGGCCCGCTTTGAGTGACGTTCGCGTGGTCTCGCTAGCGCTCTCCTGGACCTTCGCGCGCGTGGCTGGCGTCCGGTAAGAGACCTTCTCAAACGCGTCATCGAAGCGTTTGTCCGTCGGCACGCGGTGTGCGTATTCCTTTCGAACGTCTCACAGTGTTCCTCGCTCGTATTTCAGGATTCAGTTTTTCTTTTCTCTTCCCTCGCCTTTCTGTCGCATTATGTGCAAGCGAGTGACGTTTACACATAGTGCACGGATTTTTGGCATTGTTCTTCGGGTAGGCGGCGCCGTGTTTCAATGGAACAATCATCGCTCTGACCTGTTTTCGAATATACATTGATTGCTATATTTCTTTTCCGCTCACCCGCATTTTCTTTTTATTCTTTCGCTTTCATTGCGCAGTTGCACCAAATGAGAGCACGTGCTACATAAGCACTGTAATCACCACGCTTACGCGCGGATTATCGTGGAGTTACTCTATCGTGCACGTAAAATCTCTCGAAGAATTATTTTCCCCAATATGGTTCGGGCAGAAAAAGCTTGACGCAGCGTAATATTTCGGGACCCGTGCGTGTATTCTTGTCAAAACGGCATATTTTACTACAGCCACTACTTTCATCTGGCGTTGTATGTAACCCGCTTAATTATGATTACTACACCGCAGATAAGTATATTGAGCGGCCCTCAATTTACGACTTTTAGCTATACTGCGCTAATTAGGGAATTGCCTTGGACATCACTTTTAATGCCCGCAGTCTGGTCCCCATGGCGAGCACGCCTCTTGCAGGTGGTGGTTGGTAGGTCACATGACCGGGCGATGATTGGTCTGCGGTTTGTGTGACGTAATGTCATGCCCGAACTGGTAGGAGCTGCCAACTTGGGTAGCAGTTTCGAGATAGAAATCAAGTCCGCTTGGATTCCAAGTCAGGCCCGCTTACTCAAGGCCATGCAGCCACGCTCGTGGAGCTTGGCTAAAGCGGCTTCATATCTACGTCGGGCGGTCTTTCAAATAATGTATATTACGAATGTACTCAAACATGGGCTACCCGTAACCTAGTAAGATGAAAGCCCAAGTGCTAGCGCACCTAATTCGCAATAGACCTAACTACGCTAAATCTCACGTCATTTTTATTTCCAGTTCTATTTTTTCAATTTCTGGCACAAACGGACTAAAAATGGCGGAAAATTACTGAAGTTATACGAAGAAGACTCGCAGAGTAAGGTCCCCGAATCATATTAAATAGAAATTAAGGGGAAAATGGGGGTGGAGTGGATGTAATATTCCTTTGGCATAACGTTCGCCACAGAGTTGAATGAGGCCACAATAGAAATGGTATATACATGACCACACTAGACCGGTAATTATGCGGCCACTCAGCCCAAGTAACTAATGCTTTCATGAAGTGTGGCATAATGTTTCTGCTCTTACATTTTAGAAACAGAAAATAAGGTTGTTAGTATAAGTATCATGTATGAAACGGGCGAGGACTTGTATTGCGTTTTTCCGCGTTACAACCTGCGCCTGTTGTTTAGTTTAGTTTTTTTTTAATTGCTCACTTTTTCGACTGTCACGTCCAACAATCTGTAAAACAGTGGTTAAACGATTTAATCCTACTTCATGAACTCATTAAAAGCTTTCGACCGAAACCGTTCTCCTCCCACGTCCTCCTTTCTTTTTTTTTTTTCTTTTTCTCTTTTTTCTTTTTAAGTAAAACATCTTTTCTTGTTTGCGCCTGCGCGCGAAACGTTGCTACACGTCCTGCGGCGGCCGGCTTTTCGCGGGTGAGCACGTTTCGCGTTCGGCGCTGCCATCTTTACGCTAAGCTTTTTTTTTTTTCTTTCTTTTTTGCGGGCCTTGAGCTTTGTTCGTACCCGTTTTGCGGATGTCAACTGCTCGTTAAAGTCGGCTCATCATCTGTTCTATTAAAGTTCTGTCCGCTTCAAAGCCCAGAAGGATTGAAGCTCTCTTTGCGCTCGGGTGGTATTTTTTCTATTTTGCCAAATTCGCTCCGATCCGCGCGTTGAACACGATATTATAAAAGAGAGCAAGTTAACGGTAGTGGTTGTGATATGGTCTAATATACTGAGAAAGTGCGCTGCGAGAGCTTTGTGGATCTATCTTTCTGCAAATGTTTTTCTCTGATAGCGAACTAAGAAGTCGCTCATTGCATCGAGCCATTTTTTCTCATTACTAGTTTCCTTGATGTAGCTTATGCTTTGGGTTGACGCACGCACGTTAAGTGTATAACCATCTCAACAACTCCCGTTCTGCCTGAATACGAAATAATAATGAAATCAAATCTTGGACTTCCAGATCTACTTTTCCGCTGAAAAATGTCTCGCCTATCTCTGTTTCATAAATTTTTCTTTCATCGTCCGTCACTTAAAAGCGAACGTCTTTTGCAGCCTTCATATGTGTCATCTCGCATTGATCACCGGCTTAAGGTCGCCGTACCCCGCTGCCGCAGTAACGTTCTTTTCAAGTCATTTTTACCGAAAACTTGCACAGAATGGAACCGCCTTCCCCACTCCATTGCCTCAGTTGTGGACGCACCATCCTTCAAGGCCGCGCTAATTGACTACCTTTTGTAATTGCACCATTGCTATTGTTAAGTAATCTGCATTTTGTGCTTTTGTGTAATATTCCTCTTCTTTGCTGCCCCCCCCCCCCCCTTTTTAACGTCTTTGGGCCCTGAGGGTATCGAAATAAATAAATAAATAAACGGTTAGTCAGCGGTTATGTCATCACATTTGACGGCGGAGCGAGAGGTCGCGGGATCGAACCCTTGCTGTTACGGTGGCCGGGTTCTGACGGGGCGGAGTGCAAAAGGCATGCGTGCGCTGTTCGATTTCGGTGAAAGTTCCGCAATTAAGTGATTGAAAGTAAATCTGAGGTTCGCCGCACCGTTGGCGACGCTCTCATATCGCATTTCACTCTCTCCGTTCATTTCTTCACCGCGCCGGACAGAGGTCCGGCGAATCAAAATTTTGTACTGTACCTTTCTTTTAATGTTAGGCTTATTATCGTTACCAACCCAAGCCTGAAGCTCTTACCGAGCTCACGAGGCCTTCGCAAACAAATGTTGTCTAGGACCAATTTGAGTTAGTAAAAGGAGAGATGAAGCCACTTTATTTCCGCCGCATGATGAACACATGGAAGAGAAGCGTCGGCAATAATTTCTAACAAACTGAGGGAAACGGTTCAGTTAAAAGAAAAATTAATAAGCGGCAAAAATTCTGAATTGCTCGTGACAGACGAAATTCCATGCATTCATTTTTGCGTACCACGTTCAATCAAGCCGCCTATTCGCACGATCATTAAAATATTTCCGGGACACAAAGGACTGCTCTAACGTAACGCTCTAACCGTTTTGAAATATTGTTCGCGTCCTTTAAAATTTGAATCTGTTTTGATTTGTGCATCGTTTCGTCCATATACTGACATCATTAACGACGGCGTTAAAAGGGACGCTCGATGTTTGCGATTCCTGACAAAAAGGTATTTGTAAAACAGAAGCTGTTATAACTTTATGTAGTTCATGAGGCGTTCTATCCGTTTTATGTACAGTCCGGACTAATGGGACCCACCGACGTGCTGTAAGAAGATTCTGTAAATAAAGTTTCCCTTAATCAATACAAAAAAGTCCGGCTGTCTTTTGCATTCTATTATTGTTGCCCAACCTTTCCAACTCCAAATTTTCCTGACGATGTATACCGCTCAGGTGTCCACCTGGAGGGAGACATCTATTTTCCTTTTCCTTTTTGCACATGCACACGTATGTATGTATGTATGTATGTATGTATGTATGTATGTATGTATGTATGTATGTATGTATGTATGTATGTATGTATGTATGTATGTATGTATGTATGTATGCATGTATGTATGCATGTATGTATGTATGCATAGCGTAATTAAGGAGTTGATTAACACACACATCCATGTGTGTGTATGTATAGCGTAATTAAGGAGTTGATTAACTTGTGTTAAGAATTTTGTATTTTTTGATGCGAAAGCCTTTGAATCGACCATGTTGGCGACAACTGTCCTTGAAGCCGTGCTTGCCACCGCCTCGTCGTTGTTTCCGCGAGTCAAAGCACGTGGCTCACGGTTCGGTGTCATGGTAAAGTGAGAACAGAGCAGCGCTATATAGAACAGGATTAGTCCGTCTCCACGTTGTAGTCGAATATCAGAACGAGCTAGTGGGGACGGAAACGGCAATGCGAAAGGGAGCGGCCATGTAGCAAGCCTGAGAGACGGGTGTCAGCGCCTTGCCGTCGGCAAAACGCGGCACGTCGCGACGACCGCTCTGAAGTGCAGCTTTGGCAGGCATACAGAATTCTGCTGGGTCATATACTGGATGTGAACAGGTGGATGGCTGTTGCGAAGGTTGCCGTCGGAAATGAGGGAAGAGTGAGAGTTAATTATAATGATGAAACTACATGCTAAATTATTATCAGTAAGGGAATTTGTAATAGATGTGTAGTGGTAGTTGAAAAGTGGTCGATGATAAAAAGGATTAAGATAGTATAAATAAGAAAGAAGAATAGAAACGGAAGAGAACTTAAGAAGAACCAAAAGCCATAATGTGGGATGAAGCTGCTCGAAGTTATTTAGGCTGTCATCATTTATGTAAAGTCAGAGTTGAGAAGGCGATTGCTTTCAAATTTGCTCCGCATCAGTTCTACCATAAAGGAGGCTATGGTTTTACTGAACGCCTCTAACTCGTCTCTTATCTTTTGCCCTGCCGCTGTGACTGAGTGGTTAGGTCACTCGACTGGACGCGGATTCGATCCCGGCTGAACCGGCCTCTTTTTGATGGAGTGCACGTTAAAAAAACCCAAGTGGTCGAAATTTTCGGAGTTCTCCACTACGGCGTTTATCATGTAACCAGCACTGCAGTGAGGTAGCAGATATCTGCCTCTTGGCATGGAGCTGCCAGCGAAATTAAGCCTTAACCCCCAACACCAACAGTACACAAGAGGACTAGAAGGGGGCCACGATTGGCTGTTGAGACCGTCAAGCTCAGAGGGCGAGGACGGCGGCTTCAGTCAATGGGGTCCCGGGCTGGGGACACCGTATGTGGGTCTCTACTATAGGGGTCCACGCTTCTCCTGAATGTTCAATTAAAGCTCTTCACCACCATCACCATAGCCCGAGCCGTTTTGGAACGGTAAACCCTATAAGCCATATCAAACCATACCAAAAGGCTCAATATTTTTGCCTCAGCCGTACGGCAAGTGTACAATGATAATAATAACGTATTTTACATTCTTGTCTCTTCTGTCCTAAGCGGCATAAGTAAGAACCCCACAAATATCAGATGGTTGTGTAAAGACGCTACAAATGACACTGCATCCTTGGAGAAAGACAGGTGCGTCTTGAAGTATATTAAAAACTACAAACAAACTGTCTGCTGTCATGTATCGCTAACGCATGCATATGCAGTTCTCGAGCACCGTATAGGGAAACTGACTGAACAGTGAATACACACGCAGTGTTGCACGACAGTGCTGCACCGTCCTTTCGCACCTGGCCCCGCTTACCGCTCAGCGAGACAGCTCATGTTCGACAGGTGCCAGGCGTAGCCCAGAGCCGGAGGCTGAATTCTCCACCCGGAAAAAAAGAAGATTGTCGAAATAACGGAGTATGCCGTTAAACGGCCGATACGCGCCTTACGGAATCCCCTCTGCGACCTTTTGAGCGGAAGCGAGTCGTTTCGCGATTCCACCGTTGCCAATGAAAAAGAAAAAGAAGCCGATCAGTATTCCTATTCAAAAAGTCACAACATTCAGCTCGTTCCAAAGGCATCTTGCAAAACACTTGGCAGATAAAGCGTTATTTGGGAGAGAGACCGCGCGTTAAGAATTCCCACGCACTCGGTGGATTTCTCGGAATTACACGATCGAACGCGCCGCGCCTTGTACCGCGTCCGCCTGCTCTCTCAGCACGGATAAGGATCGCCATAAATAGCTCCGTTGCAGCAGTCGTGTGCAGAGGAAAAAAAAACATCCTGGTACAGATAACGGGCTACTGTTTAGCGGCGAAATGCCCGTGTTGAAATGCAGTTACTTTTTTTGTGTGTGTAAGTTATTTTATTTCCTAACCTCGCGACAGCAGCGCGCAGATGCAAACGCGGAATAGGCATATGGTCACAGGTAAATAGTTTTGGTTCAGGTTGTACCGCACAAATTTCTTTACAGCTCACCAATTAAAGAACTGTGCTGGTAGTTGGGTTTGTCTACGCAATACTTTTCGTTCGTCTATCGGTTGCCAGGGAGGAGTGACAACCGCCTTTTTTTAGACATTGGTGACGGGATTAAAAGCCGTTTAGCCGTTTTCCTCACCGGATCTTTTTTATTTACTGTAATTTCTTTTATCAACACTATCATCATTATTTAAACCATTTCCCCTGCCGCGGTGGCTCAGTGGTTAGAGCTCTCGACTGCTGATCCCACCAACGCGGGATTCGACACCGGCTGCAGCGACTGCTTTTAGATGGAGGGAAAAAGCAGGGCTCCCGTGTATCGATATCCGAGCACGTTAAAGAACCACAGGTGGTCTGAATTTCCAGAGCCCATCACTACCGCGTCCCTCGTAGCCTGCATTGCTTCGAGACGTTAAACCCTGCCTTCGACACCAAACCAAACCGATTATCCCTCCTTTGAATAATCACAGCTCGTTTCAATTAAATATGCAAAGTCTGATGCTTATTGAGTATATTTCGTATTTTTTTGATGAAGACGTCCAGCTGCAGTTTTAGACCTTGGAGCCTCTTTCAATTCTCTATGATTTTCACGCATACTTCTTTCACGCGCAAACTCCCAGATAAATATGAAACTGCGTGGTTCACTGTCGAGAACGGTACTGCATTCTAACCCGTGCTTAAAGTCTGGCTCACATTGGAGGGGGGTCTCTAGTGATTGGAGCACGAGTGGAAATGGAAATAAAGAAGGAGAGTGAGAAAGCCACTGGTGGCCTGCTTCGCACACCATATCAGATTTGCATAAAGGGAAATATTATCTTTATCCGTCTTGGGTTTTAGAAAATATGTTAATGGTTCTTATTAAAACTGCGAAATTGCGGAAACAATAGAGAGAAAGGTTCTGAAAACCAGTGACAAAAATGAAAACTGGTAGCTGCTTCGTATTCATGCAGTCCTTTACATTCGAGCACGGAGGATCTCAGACCCCTCTTAAATACTGGTAAGAAATGTCATACCCCCCCCCCCCCCCCCCTCCTCCCGGAGGAGGAGAAAAGGAGGGCGGAAGGCAGGGATGTTAACCAGAAAGAATGAATTCCGGCTGGCTACCCTGCACTGGGGAAGGGGAATGGGGGATTAAAGGGACGGGTAGGAGAGGAGGTGACAAAGTCACAGTCTGTCAATCAGGCTAGTCTCTTAAAAAGCGAAGATGAAGTGCTTTGTAGGCTTTGAGCGCAGATGATTTTTGTGGCCATGGTCCCAAGATCTTCCCGTCCGTTAAGGTGTGAGCGTCCAGTCGATCCAATGCAATACGCAGCGTATGTAATTCAGTTGCAAAAACAGGGCAATCACAAAGGAGGTGCTCAATCGTTTCATCAACGCCACATCGATGACAAGCAGGGCTGTCAGCCATCCCGATCAGGAAGGCGTATTTGTTTGCGAAAGCTACGCCAAGCCACAGGCGGCATAGTAACATTGTTTCACGACGTGTTGTGTGGTGGGGAATACGCAGGCGCAGTCCGGGGTCCAATGCCTTGAGGCGACGGTTGGAGAACTCTCCGGTGTTCCACGCTGAATGCGAGACGCTCCTGACGTTAAGCCCTGATTCTAACCCGCCCTGCGATCGCATGTATTCACGAATTATGTACGTTCAGTGGCTTGCGATAAACTTCAGGCTAGAAGTGTGTTAGATTAAGACCCACTGAGAAATACTGTGATATGTGACTCGCGAAGAAAATGGCATGCGATGCTTTCTACAGCGTAAAGGGCATCAAAATGGTAGGAAGAGAAGAAACACGAGATACACATGTATATGTATGGAAGAGCACTAACCGCAGTTCGCAAGCCAAGCCAACGTTTCGACAAGTACACTCGTCTTCGTCTGGGCAGCGCGATCATCATTGGCAATTTCATCATCATTTAAATGCCATTTTGCTTCCGAAGAAGAAAAAGCCAGGAAGGGAGGAGGGTGGTGGAGAAAAAAGTAGGTCAAGGAGTGAAAACATGTTTTTATGGTATGAATTTCTGAGCCTGGAACCGGTGATCCCGTGGCCAGAAAAAAAGAAAATAAAGAAACAGCACAGTGGAAAATAATGCGGTATGGATGATGAGTCAGCACCCAAATCAGGTTCGAGGCTGTCATGCCTTTCTTGAAAGGCGACAAGCATTCAAAAGGGTCTTGATAAAGAATACAGCTGCAGGGAACAGTTATCAAAAAGCTTTCCGCAATGAGGGGAGAAGGACAAAGAAACGGAATAATAACTGATGAAGTTAACCACACCTGCCAAGCCCATTATCTGAAGAAAAGGATTCAAGGGGGAACCAAAGTAAGGAGTGATAACAAGGAAAAGTATTTGGAAAATGACGTGCAGCTTACACTGCTGCGGAGAGGGGATAAACTGTACACGTTATGGAAACAAACTGTACAATTAATGCTATATGGGATTGTTCTCCCGACTATAGTTACGGCGTTTAGGGGATTCTAAAGCTTCTTTCGAGATATTTATTCCTGTTGGTTCCAATGTTCTAAATTTATGGATTAGATATGCCTCGCTATATTTTCTGTCTCTTGAAGATTGAAAGCCTGACTGGAGAATAAATAATTTAATTTTTCGAAAGTTACGGTCTTTCTGATTGAAATGATGGGTTGATGCCCTTACATGTAAATGCATATCTACATATATATGTAGGGGCACTAATCACTGAGTTGTTAGTGTGTTTACTTGTGTGTCTCATGCGTCTTCTCAGCCTGACGCCGAACGTTTTGCACCTTATAGGCCGAATGTCAAATCAACTCACCCAACCATATATGCACATATGCAAAGCCCTCGAACAACTCGCCCACTCGGGTTGAGCAGCACTTTTGCGAACCGTTCGCGTGAACTATACCGCAGGTTAGCGGATTTCTTCCACGCCGAGTTCCACTTATTTCAGACGTGCGCGATTCATCTCCGCCGATCGATGAGACAGGCAGGCAAGCAGTTGAGCGAGCTAGTTTCTCGTCGACTAGACAGAGAGAGAGAGAGAGAGAGAGAAAAAAAAAAAAAGAATTGAGATAGAGCGATGAAAAGCTTCCAGGGCTATTGCTCTCTCTCTTCCTCTCTAAGGGCTTGGAAGTAACAGCGATAGGTCGCGACAGGCCCCAAAACGAGGATTCTCCAGCCACATGTCCTAGAGTGGCGCCTCCCATGTGTAAGGGTGGTGGTGGAAAACATTTATATCAGATAAAAGTATAGGAGGTTACGCATGAGCTAACACTGAGCCGCGCGTTCGGAATGAATGATTGAATGAATGAATAAAGAACTTTATTTAGACAAAGGGAATTCTTCCGGAGTGGGTAGGGCCCTCAGTCCAGAGCCCCAGCGCCTTTGCCGTCTTGCGCGCTCTGTCGATCAGCTTGAGCTGGTCATTAGGCGTCGAGCAGGACAGCGCAGCCTCCCACTGCTCCGGTGTCGGGTGTGGTGTTTATTGGTTGGTTGGTTGGTTGGTTCATAGGAAGGGAAAGGCGCAGTATCTGTCACACTTGCTCTGTGGACACCTGAACCGCGCCGTAAGGGAAGGGATGAAGGTGGGAGTGAAAGTGGATAGAGAGAAAGGGGGGCCGTAGTGGAGGGCTACGGAGTTATTTCGACCACCTGGGGATCTTTAACGTGCGCTGACATCGCACAGCACACGGACGCCACTTCGTTTCGCCTCCATCGAAACGCA